>NW_025335873.1:3786456-3957559 GCF_004798865.1 Varanus komodoensis | reverse complement strand
CGTCCGCGGGCGCGCTGGCCGTGGCGCTGTCGGGCTCGCCGGCGCCGCCGCCGCCGCATCGCCTCGGCTCGGCCATGCCGGCGCGGCGAGCCCGGCAGCGCCGTCCCCCGCGGGCAGCCCGGCTCCCCGGCGCAGGCTCCGGCCCCTCGCGCGCAGATCTGCCCCCGTGGAGAGGGGCTGCCGCGATCGCGCCCGGCGTCGCTTCGGAGAAGCGGCGACAGGAAATTACTGAACGGGCTCCAAATTCCCCGTGTGAAGGCACACAAAAGGTGCTCTCGCTTTCTCTCTCTCTCTCTCGCACATGCGCGCGCGCACACACACACACACGCACACGCAGGTCACGAAAGTCCAAGATAAGGATCAGAGAAGTGGAACTGTTGCTGGCTTCTTGGCCGATGATGCCTTTCACACCGTCTGAACGATTTCCCGTTTATTTTTCCATGTATGAGCAACCCCGGAACGTGGCTGTGGCACAAGGCAGGGCTGCAGCTGCAACTTCTGTGACTACACAAACCGTGTGCGTGTCTGTCTTTTCCTTCTGGCAAACCATTCCCGCACTGCAGTCTCCCGTTTTCCTCATCCCCATCCCTAGTAAAGCATTGCCCACATCTTTTTCGCTCTGGGGGCAAGAGGCAGCTGCGGGGGGGGGGGATCGGTCCAGGTGCGGGGGCTGCTAGCAT
This sequence comes from Varanus komodoensis, assembly GCF_004798865.1. Classification (NCBI taxonomy): domain Eukaryota; kingdom Metazoa; phylum Chordata; class Lepidosauria; order Squamata; family Varanidae; genus Varanus; species Varanus komodoensis. The sequence continues at coordinate 3,956,879 of NW_025335873.1, read as the reverse complement.
GTGTCATTCTTTGCAGGTTGATCTTCAAGTCGGGCCAGGCTCCTCTTGCACCCAGGTCGCATATGCGCCTGATCCAGAGGTGTGTTCACATCGGTAGATGCTGGACTTCATATTCTTCTGGATCCCCCCCTCTGTGAGTGGCAATGGACCTTGCTTTGCTCGCTTCAAAACAGCTCTGGGGCCCCCCAGAGGCAGGACTACATAACGAAGAACTGGGCTTTCACTCAGGACCAAAACAATGCATCTATTTTTGCACGTGGCACTAGATTTTCAGGGAAGGGAGAAAATGAACCTCCAAGAGGCTGACTTGGAATGAAGACCACTGTGGCCCCCGTCTCTTTATTTCAGCAAGTGTCATGGACAGCAGGGTGGAGGGGCAGATCCGGAGTCCAAGCCCTAACCCTGCTTCCGGCCCTCCGCATTCTGCCAAGTGGGGCCCCAAGCTTCGGCCCCGAACTCTGCCCTAAGGACACCACGCCACCTGCACCTCTTCTTGGGTGGCAGGATTCTTATTTTCTGGATGCAAATTGCGATTGTGGTAGCTGTTGTTGCTACGGGCTGTCAAGTCATCTCTGACATACGGTGACCGTATGAACGACAGCCCTGCTTAACTGCTCGAAATTCAAGGTTGCGGCTTCCTCTATGGAGTTAATCCATCTCATAGCTGATCTTTCCTTTCTCCTTCTGCCGTCAGCCTTCCCTAGCATGACCGTTTTTCCCCAGAGAGCTTCTTAGGGCATACCCAAAGCAGCACAGCCTCCCTTTTGTCATTTTGGCTTCTCGGGAAAGTTCTGGGTTGCTTTGATCTAGGAGCCACTCGTTCGTTTTTCGGTTGGTCCAGGGATTTTCAAAGCTCTCCTCCAGCACATCAGTGGCTTTTCCCGTTAGCTTTTTCCACGGTCCAGCTTGCACATCCATACGTAGCCATCAGAAATACAACTTGCATGGCCTTGGCCTCCTGTGGAACATCCTTATCCTAAATTATCTTTTCTAGTTCCTTCATTGCTGCCCTTCCATATCTCAGTCTTCTTTGAATTTCCTGGCTGCAGTTTCCCTTTGAAATGATGACAGGGCCAAGGTATACAATTTCACAATTTCTATTCATTCATTATTACCAGAAAAGTTACATAATTCTTCTGTAGTTAGGATTTCTGTTTTCTTGTTATTCAGCCACAGTCGTGCCTTTGCACTTTCTTCTTTCAAAATATGGGATGTGGAGCGAGAGGTAGATGTCTGTTTATATAATCATTTGAGGACATGTGTATGAGCCTCTTTTCCTGATCATTTCAAACTTTCTCTCATCTAGAACAGAAAACATTTCAGCTTGTTTGGTTTGATTGGCCTGAAAAGGCCTTCAAAGAGCAGCTGCTAGCTAATCCACCCCAAGTAGCAAGAGACAGAGGAAAGCATTTCATTTAGCTGTGTTTTATTTTCTGGTTGCTGGGATTTCAGAGTTAATGCTTAGGAGAATAGATCCCTCTAGGATGTTGGACAGGTGTTCTGGAGACGTTATGATAAGCCTGCAGCCTTTTAATTTAAAGATGGAGGGCAGGGGAGGGCAGGGAAGACTGCATTGGGAGACAGTGTTGTCTATTCACCACAAGTCCATTTGATTTGGGAGGATTATTTATTAGGTTGATATCCTGCTTTTTTCTTATCACCAGCTCAAAGCAGCTTACATCATTCTCCTCCCCCTGCTTTCAGTCTCATCCCCACAGAACAATTCTGAGGCAGACTGGGCTGGGGGTTCTGTGATGGCCCCAAACCCCCCTAGCAGGCTCCATGGCCATGTGGAGACTAGAACCCAGCTCGTCAGAAGCCCAGCCCTGCACTCTGAACCCGTACACCACGCTGGCTCTCTACATGTTTAGAAGGGCTGCTAGTTAGACTGAACAGCTCTCTGTTCTGAGCATCCAGGTTCCTTCACTTCAGCTGCTATCCCGAGTGTAAAACCTCCGATGTATTTTTGTGCACATCTATCTAAATGTAGGCACATTGTACCCATTTCCCCAAATATACGCACTTCTGCATGCACTAAATAGAGGGCTGTTTTGCCCATTAGATCTGTTTTTCAGCACACATTTTCCTATTCACAGCTACGTTTATTTTAACCATTTTTGCATACATTTCCCCCAATCCTACACATTTTCCGGGCCTATTTTGATTTGCAAACAGCATTGCAAAATTTGGGAAAGCATGAATATTGCCGCAGGGTTGCGTTTCAGCTGATGCATGGGTCCAGGAAGTGCACATTTCATAAATTCATATTAAAGCATGATTCCTACAAATTCCTTAGCTGTTTAGTGCAAGGATGTTGACTGGGACCAGTTGGTGGGAATCTGTTTTGCCAGCTCTGAAAGGCAATGTTAGCTTCTGGCCTATTTCTGGGCATAATCCAGGATTTAGGGCTTGGGTACCTGAAGGAATCCCTGCTACTGCACCAAACTTGTTGAGGCATGTGGAAGTTGTTAAATGTCTGTTTCTGGAACCTGAGATAAGGCAGATATGTAAATCAGCATATAATTGGGGTGGGGGTCCTGGGGTCCTCTAGACCTCAGCCTTGGATCTTTTTGTTTTTCACATTGCCCCAGCTGCTTCTGCTTCTTTGGTTGGCATCACCAATCATTTTATTCTTGTTTTTAAACCACCTTGAAACTGTGGATATAAGGCTGTATGGACCATGTCAAAGCTGATAAATAAATGCAAAGAGAGAGAGAAAGAGAGAGAAGGAAATGACTGATTATCAAGGTGACCACAAACATCCCCCAAGGTGATTGTTGTTCCTTGGTAGCACAGAAAAGAACATGGCTAATTAACCAGCATCGAGATAAAACCAATGGAATTTGTGACCTTCCACACTTAAAACGCAACCTACTAGTCAAATTAGCTTGACCACACTGGGCTTTATCAGCCTCCAAACTTTGGCTCCTAAAAAAAACCCCCAAAAAATAAAGCAGCATGATGGGCCATCCTTGAGGGACATGTTCAGCATGATGGGCACTGGAGCAAGGTGGGCGCCCTCCTCTCCTCTCCATCCCTCTCTTGAAGATGCCCCTCTGTTGCAATACACCTCTCTAAGGGTAACTAGCACACTGTTTTGTCATGAAGTCACACATATTAAGTTCTATTTCTGGGCCAACCACATCCTGTTGCTGTTTCTGGGGTATCTGTCAGAGCTCACTAGAGGTGAGCTCAAGGGGATTTACCAGAGGAAATGGGGCAGCGATGGAAAGTACCAAAAACTTATCTTGAGTTTCAGCATGCAGTGCAGCCTGCAATCCTGCCTTCCTTTAGCAGGGAGGAAGCTCTATCGAACTCAGTGGGGCTTACTTCAGAGTAGACACGCAGGGACTTGCATTCACTTCTTCCCTTTTTTTCTTTCTTTTAAAAGGAGATTATAGCAAGCAGTCCATCTTTCATTGTACACAAAATTCTTCACCCTGTTGTAGCTGAAGAAATCAGTGGGAGACAGGTAACTAAATAATTGTCTCTAGGATGAAGATAAATTTTCCAGCAGTTTCTTGATAATGGTCCCCATTAACAATGGCAGTCACACAGCTTCTGCCTCCCCGATCCCTGGCAAACCATTCCTCCTTTTCTGTCTTGCTTCTCCAAGTGATAGTAGGAAGAGAAGCAAGCAGCCAACCTGGAACTCTTGTTCTTTCAGGGCATTGTGTGTTTGCCCAGTTGGGGTGAGAGGGTGGCTCCCACAATGACAACATCGCCATGTTGGAGAACATTCTGCAAAGTGCCCTTTTTCTAGCGGGAGTTGGAGGGGGCACAGGGAGAGAAAAACAATATTCTCTGGAGTGTCCTTAGAAAAATGTCTTGGAGTGTGTGGCAACACTGTGGGACAGAGTACTCTGCCTTACACCAAGCTGCAGCCCAAACTATTTAGAAGACTCCTCCTCAAAGGGAACCATGGATACCAAATTGGGGGTGGGGGGAGCAGCTTGGTCATGTGCGTGCACGGCACACACCCTGCAAGCAGAACTTAGTGCCGTGCTGATTGTTGAGCCAGGTCGGTGTTCTTATTTGCAAAAAAAAAAAAAAAAAACAGGAAGAAAGGTGATAACTTTTATTTGAGTGAAGAGGGTGAACAAGTGGAACAGAGGTGGGTTCTTGGTCAATTACTAGTCTGTAGCTGCCCTGTGGATTAATATATAATGCATCTGATATGAAATACCCAGATTCCAAGTCTTTGCCATACTCGTTGAGGCTCAGAACACTTTTCCTCTCCATCCTCTCTCTTTTGCTGTTTTCCACTTCGTGTTATTCCGTTTCAAAGATCTTTTCACAATCCTACCTTTAACTCACTGATTCATTCAAACACAGACTTCTCAGGTATTTCTTCCCCCTTCCCCTCTCAAAAGTGCTGTTTAGTATCCAATGAGGTCCAGCTATGAATACCAAGAAACGTCAGGGTAAAATTGCAGAAATGCAGGTTCCAGAGTTGCAGGTCATAAGCTGCTGGAGAACGCCGAACTGTCAGCACTCAACAGCCATTGATAAAAAGATCTTCTGCAAATTCTTCCATTGTCTCTATAAAGTCTTGGCAAGAATTGCAAGGTGAACTTTCCGAAGGCCACCATTCAATCCAAGTCATGGCATCTAAAGGATACTGGAATCTACAAAGGGAGGAGGAGAGCTTTTTTTGGTAAAGAAAAGGATGAAGAGGTTGCGGATTGCTGGAGGAATCACTAGTGACATGACGGGACACCTTTGAGATTCTTTTCTGCTGGTTCTTGAGAAAGGCCCCAGAAAGAGAATGGAAATCTTTCCAAGCAAAATGACATGTGATACTAAACACAGGGAGAGCTGCTAAAATGCAGCTTTCCAATGTGTCCTGGACTGAGGTTTTCTGCACCTCTGGCAACAATGCAGTGCAAGGAGAAAGGCACAGTATTGGTCAGAACCAATTACATCACACGTGGTGCAGGATGATGGGGAAATTAAACCCAGGACTGCCTTTTTTTAGGGCTATTATAAAATTTAGTTCCGCCCTGTAGAGGACAATTTTTTTTTCTTGTCTTTATATCTACCCAACCCCTTCCATCAGAAAAAAGAGATGATTTTGGAGGAACTGAAATGACTACATGAAATGATGTTTTGCACAATGCCAAAAGGAAGAATTTGGGCCATCTCGGAAGTCCTATTTTTCCTGTTGCTGTTCCACTGTTCCAAACACTGGTGCTATGAACTCACATTCTGCCAATAATATTCCCTGTCATAAGTACCACTGCAAGAAGACACCCGAATTTCTCGCCCGTATGGTTGGTTTCTACATACAAAGATTTTTTTTTTTTAATGCGAGAAAATCCTCTGCGGTAGACCCAGACTTTGCCATCCTTACAAAACTGACTACTAAAATCAATAACTGTGAAATGAAACTGGATAATGCAATCCAAGTTAAACATCTGCAATTAAAGTGCCCCTGGCTTTGGTTGGTCTGCTTTACATGCATGACTAGGCCTGGGCTCAACCTTCTCTCTGAACTCTGCAAACATTTGTGCTCTGATTCCCACCAGCAGAAGGGAATTCTGACATGCGATTCCAGCAGAAATCTTAAGAGTCGGAGATCAAAACTTCACAAGCCACACCAGCAAAAATACACCCCCATGGGGAAGAATCCTGGCTTGGAGCGCCAGCGGTCCACCCATGTGCTTTCCACTGCATGCACCATTCTGCTTTCTCCCTACCCTCCAACAAGTTTTCTGTGTCTCACTGCATTCCATTGCGGCTAAGACGCAGTCAGTTGTCACTGCACTGTTTGGACTTCCCACTCTTTTGAGGGTTTTTTCCTCCTCCTCAGGAAAGATTTGGTACTTCTGCAGACCCTGGTCCCCAACAAACTGGCCCCCAATGAACCTTCTGGTGGTTGAACATATGGGGCCAAACAGACAAACTCACTCCCCCCCCACACACACACACACCCCAGCGTGCCAAATAGCATCCCCTCGCATGCATGGAAGGGGCTTCATTCTGGCTACAGAAATGCCTATACCCACACAAACTTGGAAACAGAGAGAATGTTCCTCACAGAGACACTCAGCCAGGTGGCAAATGGTGGAACCCACAGGAAATCTGCCCCCTATGAGGGCCGTGGATGCAACCAAGCAGCAGAGTGCCGATGCTCGTTTCTGACACAGGGGCCTCTCTGCTAAAAGAATTGGCCCTTGGTGCCTCTGCACCATGCCCATGTGCATGGAAGGAAGGATGCCTGCGCATCCAAACGGCCGCTTGCTTACTTGGCGTTGATGCCTTCTCCTATCTTCAAGGCTTCCTTCCCCATGATCAGGTAATCCTCTCTTGGCTTCAGCTGGACACTCATGCAGGAGGTCTTTTTAATAAAGATGATTTCTGCATTCTTCTCCGCAAAAGTCTCCCCTGGAAGAGAAACAAACGAAGTTAGGAAGAACCAAAAGGCCGGCAGACGGAACCGTCTTTTCTTTCCCAGGAAGTCAACCTGGCTAAATGCACCTGCAAAAGGGAGAACCCGCAGCTTCGTGAATTTGCGTGTGTTGGCCTGAAGCCTAACGGCTGTTCTTGGGCCATGGAAGGGATGAGCTGGGGACAGAGGGGGTGAATCAGCAGCTGGGACACCACTGGGGAGGAGGGGAATGTCACAGCACACGCTCGCTGTTACCACTAATCCGTTTAATTTAAAATTCATTTTGCAGTCCATTGTGTATGCTCCTTGTAAAGCTTTTTGAGAACTGATGAAATACAAAACAGCATACACATGGCCTTAAATACAATTTATATTCTATTAAAGGGAGATGGGTGGGATGACAGGGAAGTCAGATTGGGACTAGGAAGCTCCAGGATCATGATCTTCACTCAGCCCAGAAGTTCATTGGTGGTCTTTAGGACAACCTCTAGATGTCAAAGACTTCAGCTCCCATGAGCCACAGTCAGCATGGTCAATGGCAGTTGTAATACTAAACACTGGGGAGCACGAAGTTGAAGAAAGCAGGGCTAGCATGAGGGGCCAGTGCTTGGGACAACCAGGTTCAGGGCAGTCCTCCAGTCACTGAAGCCCACAGCAGCCTTTGGGTCGGCCACCATGGCTCGGATGGTTGTTGTGTGGATAGAAGGGTAGAGGAGAAGAACCTCGTATATGAATGCACATTTGCTAAATCACTAGCTCTGTAACAGAAGCAAGCCACATGCTACAGGAGAAAACACAGGCCTTGTTAAGATTTTTGGACCTTTCTATCTCCAGCCAGTTTAGTTTTGATGGTTTCCACTGAGAAAGATAAATCCCGCACCAGTTTGTAGCCATTAAGAACATCTGGGACAGAGTAAGACTTCCTTTGGCTGCCAAAGGCCAGGGGCAGAATAAAGGGGAATGGAGGTGATCTCCCATCCTGCTCATAAGCCTCTACAGAAGAAAGACCCTGCAGCAGATAGACTCTGGCCCCATCCAGTGAGGTAACCTTACAGCTGGCTACAGAGGAGGGTTAGTCCGACTTAGAACAAGCTCACTGAAATCCACAGGACTTCTGCCCGCTGTTTTCTTAAAGGACTCAGCCTGGATCCAACCCAGCACCGTTTTGGGTTAGGAAAAGAAGCACACTCACCTCTTTTGTAGAGATCCAGGAGAATTGCAGTGTATTTAATGAAGCTTCCTTCTTCCCTCAAGGCCAGGATGTTCACTTTATAGACTGGAGGAGGAAAGGAAATATTGTTGCTGCTGCTGCTATTACCACTGTTCAATAATAGTGAGTACTGGACTGGGACTCAGGAGATCTGGGTTCTTGTCCCCCACTCAGCCATAAAGTTTTCACTGGGGGACTTTGGGTCTACTCTCCCTGACAGGGTTGGTGTGAAGGGGAAGATTATGTAATCCACGGGTTCTTTGCAAGAGGAAAAATAAGCAGGATTTAACTAGAATAAATAAATATTAAGCAATCGTTATTAACACAATTATTATTAACATGAGCCTGGAGGAATGTTGTCCATGGGGTTGCGATGGGTCGGACACAACTTTGCGACTAACAACAACAACATTAATGTTATTAATTATAATTAAGGTTAATATTAATAACTACCATTTAATTTAATTTAAAAATTATTTTTGCTACTACTAAGTCTGCTCCTGGGCAAGATTTTGTCCTTGGGTATATTCGTTTAAAACCAGATGTTCAAAAGGCTCTCCTTTTTTGCTGGGTCAGGACTGGGAGCTTTCTCCCCTGCCTCTTGCTATCGTTCATTTTCTCTAGGAGAGTTTGGCTGAGAAAGTCACCTAGGAAGTTTCTTGGCTAAGCTGGGACTACTAAATCATAATCCAAAACTCAAGCCCACACCATGACCCTGAAACAGTATTATATTTTATTTTTTTACAGGTGTATTTTAAGATTTGGAAGGCTACTGTGCTTTAAACCCATGAAACCCATGAAGGGTGTTTTCACTCTGCTGTTTTAATTGCTTAGTATCTCGTCATCACTTTTAATTCAGTCACTGGGTATGTTTGGTTTCAACTTGCATTTTAAAACAACCCTGGATAGATATTATAAAGGATGCCTTACAAAATACCTTAAACACAATAAAAGCCAGGATCACCTGCCGAGAAGGTTTGGCAGCCCTGGGTCTCAAACTAGAACATGTTAGATGTTTCAGACTACAACTCCCATCACTCCCAGCACCATAGCCATTGGAGAGGGAGAATGGGAGCGGTAGATATGGCGTCTGGGTGGTGCTTGGTTGTGGGTGACAGCACTGGGGTTTAGCAGGCAGATTGGAAGCCACCAGACTCCCCCTTGATCCATCTAGCCTAGCTTTGCTGACACTGGCTGGCAGTCAACACTCTCCAGGGATTTTCACAGCCTTGCCCCTGAATTTGGGGTCTTCTGCATGCAGAGCAAGGGCTTTGCCACGGATACTTGCTTTCTCAGAGAGCAACCCTACACTCCCTGGGTGAGCACCCACCATTGCTTTTATTCAGAGGTCCCATCAAAGTGATGCTACTTATAGCCTCATTTTTGGTCATGGCTTTGCAGGGAGCGGGGAAAAACCAGCCCACGACGGCTTGTGTCGCAGGTTCGGAGCTGCCGCACCACGACTGTTGTTTGGCCTGTATGCGGCATGCATCAGCTGCTCCCAGCTTACCGTATGCAATGTCATTCTGGCAAGCAGCTTCCTTCCGTGAATCGCTGCTTATTAATCGGTCCAGCCTGGTTTGCATGCGCCCACATTCCGCTGTGAATGGGGAAAATAACAGAGAATTAATGAAAACTGGATCACCTTTTCCAAGTTCCAAGACAGGGCCATGACTAGAAAGAGCGAGGCCCAAGTTCAAATGCTGACGCAGCTGTGAAACCCAATGGACATAAATTAAATGTGGTTTGGACTTCGAAAGAAGGAGCTGTATGAACTCGTGCCCTGAGAGGAAGGTCCAAACTCAGGGAGATGCTGAGAGACATAAGCCTGATGAAGAATTCACGAGCTTGTACCCTATGCTGTGATCTTTGATATGGCTTAATGCAGCTGTTATCTTAATATGGATTTTAGAAGTCTAAAATCTAGAGTCTCTGCTGTGGCGCCCAGATGCTGGAATGTACTTCCCAGAGAGGTACACCTGGCACCGAGCTTATACTCTTTTCCGTGCCAGGGCAAAACTTTTTTATTTATTTTATTTAAATGGTATTTTAAAATTTAACAACTTTTAACCTTCAGTCGCTCTGTTTTGTGATTTGTTTTGTTCTGTTTAAATAATTTATTAGCAATTGTTGTTTAATTGTTCTTTTAAATTTTGTAAGCCGTCCTGAGATTATTGTATAATAGGATGGCATACAAAAGGTTTTAAATAAATAAATAAATAAATAAATAAATAAATAAATAAATAAATAAATATGGCTGCCATTCTAAACACACTTGTCTGGCACAAAGTCCCATTGTAATCAGTGGGAGGTTACTCCTGAGTAGACATGTTTACCTTCCATGCATTTGCATTCGCTGCCTTCACACAGTCTTACAAGTGAGTCTTCTCCATAAGCATTGTAAAATATGGTGCATCGTTTATCTGTGGAAAGAAAATAAATTTACAATGTCAGGAAACAAGAGTGCAGTGGATGTTCTTTTAAACCAGGATCTTCAGGAGAATACAAGGCAAGTACAATTGAGAAATAGATATTCTATTGTCCCCTTTCCCCATTTATTTCCAGATACCACCTTTCACAACCTCCAAGTTAATGGTCGGTCCTTTCCAAGTGCCCAAACAGTATTTTGGGCAGCTGTAGCTAGTTTGCCACCCACTTTTATGGAAGCTTCCAGCTTAGAAAGTTGTCAAAACTCAGGCTTCATTTTTAAAAGCGGGGTTTAAAATAAGTGGAGGAAATGAGCAAGAACCGACTCCTTACCAGGAGTGTGATATTCATACACAGTGAATGTTCCTGGGCTTGGCATTCCAACGCGGAATAGTTCAGTTACTCGGAAACCGATACACAGGAAAGTGCTTCCTGGAACCTATTGGAGTAAGGCAGGTTGGGCTCAACATAAGGTGCTCTCTCACTTCGAGGTGACTTTGTCTTGTCTTGTATTCTCTTTGCACTGAAGGGCCTTAGGTCTTGAGTTCGTTAACACATCAGCATGGCTGGAATTCAGCGTGAGTTTAGCCCACTGCAAAAATTCTGCAGCATTTCTGGTTCATGCGAATCTCTGTTGCATGACCAAGATATGGTACAAAGCTGGGCTGATTGTGCTCCCTGATTCTTCACAGGCACTGAAGAATAATTTGATAAGGAGTGCCGTGTTGAATACCTAAACATCACAGAAGATCCAGCTCCTTTCCTTTCCATCAAATGCAATCAGAGAGGGCTATCATTTGTTCAGGCTGAGGAGTGTAGGAAAATGTTTAATCAGTTTCCATACCTCCCTGTCATTTTCCTGCTCCATGTTGCTTGAAGATAAAGATAAAGCTACACGCACAGATTTTTTTTAAAAATCACATAGGGACAGAGTTAAAGACTCTTTTTCTTGCCTGAACAAATGGGTGCGCACAGACACACATATCCCCCCCACCATATACACACATAGAGAAATGTATGTAACATATACCAGTTGCACAAATCACCAACCCTGATCCCTGGAGTATGACTTGGGTTACAAAGGTACAGAAATTTGATAGACTGAAAGACTGGTTTTAAAGGAGAAACCATAAGCAGCCCCAGAAAGACGGGAGGGGGGTGGCAATGGGTCAAAAGTTGCACAGTTAACACGTGTGACAACCTACCGAATCTAACTGCACCACAACATGTCCGTCTTTTACCTCATAATCTGAGATAAGATGGTCGACGTTATTTGCAAGCTGTGATGGAGGAGGAGGAGGAAGAATTGTTAACCCATTGGGAATCATCACTGTCACTTCCTAACAAATCATCCCAAAATCTACCAACAGATCTTGCAATCCAGTCGTCAACCTAAAAGTCATATCAACATGCATTTTCAATGATGTTATTTTTGGCAAAGGGCAAGGGAAGAGCAACTCCATGGTCCGTAGGCAGGATTCATTGGATTCCCAGATGGAGAGATGGACTTGTTCAGTCACAAAGTCATGCCCGCCTCTTCGTGACCCCATGGACAACATTCCCCAGAATACACCCAACCCCACACCCACCTCCCCAGTGACCCCATCCAGCTACCACAACCTCTGCCGTCCCCTTCTCCTTTTGCCCTCCATCGTTCCCAGCATCAGAGTCTTTTCCAGTGAGTCCTTCCCTCTCATTAGGTGGCCAAAGTACTTGAGCTTCAGGAAACAAAGCCCCAAATTTGGAGGAGGGAAGCTATGTGCAGATCCCCTCTCATGGACAACGTGGAAAGAACCAGTGGGCTGTGTCTCCAAGGTAGGGAAAGAAACCTCAGGGAAGGGACCAGGCGGGTATTCTGGGCCAGAGAGAGGCGGCAATTAGGCTGCTGGGATACAAGGTATCTGGAAGGTGCTCTGGTCTCCATCCTTTCCTTTCTGAAGCACTGCAGCTGGATGGTTGCAGCTGCTAAAACTTGCAGTGTAGTTAACTCCATCCTATTTCCACACCATATCTTTGTGTACACAATTTTTCCTAACAAATGTGTACAGTTTTCCTTAATGTAAACCTTTTCCTGTAACAGTTTCCTCTAATCCGCATTTTATTGTGCCCCAGGATGGTGAAACGACCGGCCTGGAGAACAAACCTCAAAGGCCATGCCAGTTCCTTCATTCCTCCTCCCACAACTACCGTTTGTGTTCCTCAGCATTTGTACAGTTTCTTCCCCCATTCTAAGAAGAAATGCTTTGCCTAAGGCTCAGTTGTTGTTGTTTATTAATTTTATTTGCATCCCACTTTTTTAAGAATTCAAGGCGGCTTATCTCATTCTCCTCCTGCTGCTCTCAATCTTATTCCTACAACAACAACAACCCTGTGAGGCAGGCTGGGCTGAGAAGTCCAGCCCAAAGCCACCCAGTGGGCTCCATGGCTGAGCGGGGACTAGAACCCAGGCCTCCTGAGTCTCAGCCCTGTGCTCTTCACCACTATGCCACACTGGCTCTCCTGGCAGTCACTGGCAGAAACAGCCTTAACCTCAAACGCATTTTCGCCCTGGCCACTGCCCACCAGCGGAATTGAGAGCACCTCAGAATTTCTCCCAAACAGAGTTTAGTCCCTGGGCTGCACTCATTGCATGCAATCTTTGAGACAAGGGCTGGGCTGCAAAATTCGGAGCTGCACGCAGCCTAAGAGAGAACTGCTCTCTTATCCACATGTTTCTCGGGGAGTGCAAATTATGTCCGTTTGCTTAAACGAGTACACCAAATAAAAGACTCCTCCCATCCCTCGTGACCATCTTACTTACCATAGATAAGTCTTCGAGGTTTGCTTCCAGTCCAGTGACCAGAGATATGTCCATCACCGCATGGGAGGAGCTGGACCGTGGTTCCAACCTATGTGGCCTGTACCTGCACAGAGTAAAAAAAAACAGAAGTGGAAAGGAGCCCGTGCGATAGAAGGGCTGCTGCTTGCTACGGCTTTGCACCTCAGTGGAAACTTAAGTTGTGGGGGAGAGAAAAAAGATCAGTGAACTTGCTGCAAAGCAGGTGCAGCCTTTCCCCCCCAAAATCTCGCCTTTGCTTGCTTCTTTGCCTCGAAGCCAAGAAACCTCTTGACAGCTTTGTCTTCTGTGAGCTGCCCAGAGGAACCGAGGGTGGGGGTGGATATGGAACCTCCTCCGGGGCAACGTCAGGGGGCGCTTGCTGTCAGGGGGCACCCACTGGTGCTCACTGCCAGACTGAGTTGGTGTTGTGTGCAAATGCACCCATGATCGTTAAACTGGTGTCCGACTGGACAGCCCTTCAAGCTGAGGCCATCCTCTATGAATCAGGTTGTGGGGCCACCTGTCTGAAATGTCTTCAGTTTTCTCTAATGCCCATGGGAGATTATGCTAGGGAAAACAGAGCACCTCCTACTGACCACAGCGGGTAGCTACAAGATTTCATCATGGCAGGGAAGCGGTCTTGGCCATGCTCAGAGAGAGCTGCAGTGTCAGAGGCAGGAATGCGCCAAAGTGCAGGGCAGTGTTGTTAAAAATTGACAAATGCAAAATTCAACATTTCTGTACTTTCCCTCCGATGTTCCGAATAACCGGAACGCAGAGATTGTCTCTATGCTCCAGACTTACTTTGCACAGGCAGTTAACAGTTTGGCTTCGCTTTGGAATCCGAAGTAAGCATCCATTGACTGGTAACGCATTTCTGCACATGCAAGAGAAAGAGTTCTTTACGGAGGTATTCAGGACCAGCCTGCGAGTAGAAAATTCAGAGGCTGCAACAATGAATCCTCGTTCTGTCTATTCAGCTTGTCCTGGCCTTGCTAGAAGACTCCTCCTTGGAGGAAGCACTGGGAGACAACAAGCAATCCACCACGAGAGTGGGTAGGATCTGCCTGTGGACCGAGAGAGGTGCCGGCGTTTGGGTGGCCAGCATGGCAGCATCACCTGTGGAAGACACCTGTGGACAGGGAAGGCCCTGAGCCCACACAGGTGATGTTCCTCGAAGGAACAGGAACAAAGGAGGAGTACCAGACTGAGCCGGAGGCTTCCTTGTGAGAAGAAGTCTACTTATACATGGAGGCCCTGCTCACAGGGCGGACCTCTGATAGCCTCCGAATAAACCCCTGAATATGGTTTTCCTTGGGTTGAACTCTGGACTGATTCCTGAGCAGGAGTGAACTCCGATTTTCTTTCTGCCTGAGCTTTGCCATTTTTGCACCCGTGGCGCCTGCCTGTGATCAGTGCTGCCGAGACCTTGCTTTTTGCCTGATCCCTGTTTATACTGACCATCTTGGAACTGTAAAAGCCTTGAACCCACAGCCACTAGGCTCAGGCTGTGGACATGTGATGTACCCAGAGGCATTAATTCTTTTGTTATTAGCTGCGGCTTCATCCCCAAATGGCATGGGTTGTCCTTGTTACCCCTTACTCCTCTGGCCAAAAACACCAAGGCCAGTGTCAAGGGCCCCATGGATGCCTACAGAGCACTTTGGGGTCACTGTCACTGGCTGGGTACCCCTTGTCACAATCACAATTTGTGGTTCCCCCCCGCCATTTCACCCCCTAGGGATTGCAGTCTCCTGACTGACAGTCAGTTTTCATTATCTCAGTTTTGACAGCCAATGATAGTTCTTTTTGTTTTTTGTTTTACTTTGCTTACTCTTGACAGTGCTGGAGGAGACTCCTGCAAGTCCCTTGGACCGCAAGGCGATCAAACTGGTCAGTCCGAGAGAAGATCAACCCTGACTGCTCTTCAGAAGACCAGATACTGAAGATGAAGCTCAAATACTTTGGCCACCTAATGAGAAGGAGGAACTCCCTGGAGAAGACCCTGATGCTGGGAACAATTGAGGGCAAAAGAAGAAGGGGATGGCAGAGGATGAGGTGGCCAGATGGAGTCACTGAGGCAGCTGGTGTGAGCTTAAGTGGACTCCGGGGGATGGTGGAGGACAGGAGAGCCTGGAGAAATGTTGTCCATGGGGTCATGATGGATCGGACATGACTTTGCAACTAGCAAACACAACTCCTCTTGACAGCTGTCAAAAAATGATCTTTGCTTAAGAATGAGGCCCTGAAGTTCACAATGAGATTTTTAAAGCCACTAACATCACCGAAACTCAAAAGTCTAGGCAGTTTATAAAGGGGATTGTTGTTGTCATTTGCAAATACCTGAGAAATGATGGTATCAAAGCTACATTAGAGCTACCAAATGTCTGGTGTAGATGCTCAGATAAACTAGATATGAACAAATATGTTTCACTTTCTATAACGATCTGCATTTTTCAAGCACAAGGCTCTTCTAACTTTCACTTCTCTTCACAATTTTTAAGAAAAGGTCACCATGAAAATGCAAGCCTCCTTTGGTATGCCTGTTTGCACACATGAACACACACATTTAAAATACATTTTTTCAAGTCATTTCCCCATCTACACAATCTTGTTTGCTAGTTTCCCTAATGTACACTTCTATAGAACGGCATTGGAAATGTCAGAACAGTTGTGTGTATTCATTCAGAAACTGCAAATCAGAGTGGTTTGAGCCAACTGAATTTCTTCCCCCTGCCCTTTTGCTGTGTGAATAAGTTTTATTCGTGTCTTTATTACATTTCTATACTACCCCACAGTCAAAACTCTCTGGGTGGTTTATACAATTATTTTGTAGCTTCTAAAAAGAATGGAGAGACCAAAACTGGAATGAATCATGCCAGTGAGTATGGTTAAATGAGAGCTCAGAGACCCTAACCACACTTATTGACCCTCAGAGTCATAGCTAGAAGGCCACTGTCTTGTCACAGGACAACAGACCCACGGCACTTTCCCAATCTCTGGTCAAAGCCCTTCACCATCTTTTCTCCAGAGACTGCTTTCAACGCATTTTAAATTGGTTAATTTCTTACCAGGTGCCTTTATATCAATCTTCAGCTCAAAGCTACAATCATCTTCAGAGGTACTGCTCTTATAATACACGGTCCTCAGCTGTATATATTCAAAATTTAAAGGAAAGGGTTAAATTGATTTTTAAGCAGTTTTGAACAAAGCAGCTTCCAATTTAGCTGCAGACAAGAGAGTCTTATTAGAGTCTTTGTAACTTGTGCCAATAATAAGCAAGGGGGTCCTAGATTAAATCAAGCCAGAACTTGCCCTGGAAGCAAAAATGGTGAAACTGAAGCTCATCATGAGAAGGCGAGATGTCCTGGAGAGGACAAGCATGCTAGGGAAAGTCAAAAGCAGGAGAAAAAGAGGAATCCCAACTAGGAGATGGATGGATTCCCTACAGGAAAAGCCAGCCTTGAGCTTATGAGAGCTGAGCAAGGCTGTCAGGGATATTCTGGCTGTCAGGGATATTCTGGATATTTACCACAAATCCAAAATGACTTGATGGCAACTAACACCACCAACAACCAGCCTAACTAGTAGCAAAAGTTCAGACAACCACCCACGTTCTCATTTTCCTGCTTGCTTTGAACCCATTTCACACAATGTAGAGTGCATCAGCCAGCCAGGCCCAAAACTGTTGCAGAGATAAGTTTGTTGTGTTATTTATGGAAACAGAAATAGCAAGAATTCCTCATTTTCTTGTCTGCTTGGTGACGTGTGACTTCTAACATGACTTAAAAAATTTAAAAGCGTATTCTATAGGAGGATAAAGGAGTGGTGTCAAATAGCAGGAAGAAAAGGCAGACTAAATCTCTTCCAATTGTGTGGATACGGAGATTTAATTTAATGCAAGCAGTAAGCCAAGAGGCTCTATTTACTTACATTCACGATAGCTAATCCGGTGTTGCTGCCTGTACGGACCTCGATGTCATCATCCAAAGGAGCCTGGATGCAGAAAGAAACACGGGGAATTGACACCAATGCAAATTCCTGTGATAATAAGCTTCTCATCACACAGTGACAAAGAGTGGTGCTCCGCATCAGTATTTTTCAGCTACAAAAACAGGGCTAGAGAAGACAGAGTTTGCAGCAGAGCAGGAGAAATGGATAAGAGAAGGAAGGGAAAAGAGATTGGGCAGGAGGAAGGAAGGATCGTGAGAATACCTCCCTTCTCCTCTGACATTTCACAAGGAAAATCACCCAAGTGGTTCAGTAGGTACCTTGTCTACAGAGGACCTCATGTCCAACCTCCATCAGATCTGAAAAAGATCTTTCTCTGTCAGAGACTAGGTGAAGATCCCCTACCAGTTTGCCCAAGCTTTCCCTTCTTCGGTATTGCATTTCATAACAGAGTATCGTTTCAAGGATATTGGACCAGGACGGGGAAAGATGGCTGCCCCATGGCTAAATTGGTTTTGA
Organism: Varanus komodoensis; assembly: GCF_004798865.1. Taxonomy (NCBI): domain Eukaryota; kingdom Metazoa; phylum Chordata; class Lepidosauria; order Squamata; family Varanidae; genus Varanus; species Varanus komodoensis. The sequence continues at coordinate 3,939,563 of NW_025335873.1, read as the reverse complement.
AAAGGGGCTGTTCAGACACTTCCTAAATGATCATGATGACAAAAGATGTGTGTGCAAGTCTGTCTGTCTGTCAGCACCATAGTTTCAATCTAGACACAAACCTGGCATGTATAATAAGGAGGTCACAGGGTATTGGACCTCAGGGTTGTTTGGTTGTTGTTGTTTTAATGCATTCGTTGATTTTAATGAGGCTGTACGTGTAAGGTGTGCAGTGTCAGCTTCAGTCACTAGGTGTCGGACCTCCCTGACCAGTGCACAGCTTTGCAGTTGCTACTCTATGAAGCCAGGAAGAAGCAATTTCAAGAGTGATATACCTGCCCCATCGCTGGGCTCCACGGGAACCGAGTGGACCACCGTCCTCACCAGGGGGCTATGGGACTGCACCCTGGCAGAGTCCCGGCCACAGCGCTATGCACTGGGGTGTTATCACCCCGTGTTCCTCACATGGGGTGGCCATAATGCATCCAAAATCAGGGAGCTGCCCAACTTTGCTTGCAGTTCATTTGTGCAAAGTTGGGGTTTATTTGCTAATTTACTCTTAAATTCACGATTCTCCGGCTCCAAATGTTCATTCTCCCATCCAAATTTTTCAGTCCTTTCCTCTAAGGCACTCGGGTTGGTCTCCAAACTTCTAGAACTCAGCAAGGATGCAAAGTGCTCCGACCGAGATTTTCAAGGAAGACACAAAGAGCATTTCATAAGTCTTGCCCTCTCCCCTCCTTTTTATCTTTCTTGATTATAATCCACCCACTCACTTCCACAGGCTTGCCGATGTAATTGCCTCTGGTAAGCCGGTAGTGATGGAAGTCACCATGATAGCTGTAGGCTGTTTTGATGCTCATGTCCAGGTCCAGCCGTTTAGTAAGGACGGAATATTCAGTCAGGGCTTCCAGAGCATTGAGGGTATCCTGTCAGAATTCAGTTAGAAAAACCGAAAGCAAATTACAAATGCAAGAGGAATCAAGTTTACTCAAGGTATTTAGGCAGAACACTTCCATTTATTGCTCTGTGGTGGGGGCTGCTGAGGGGTGGCACCTTCCCCAGGCTTTACTTCTTCCTCCAGAAATAACCTGCGCTTTGTTTAGTATGACTGGACACTGAAATCCTGCTCAGGGGGAAGCACTATAAAATATATATTTAAATATAAATGCATGTGCATGCAAATACTGGAGCTTCCTGAGAAAGAGGATTTGTGCCAACACCAAGAAGGCCCTGCGCCATGTCCCAACCAGACATGACTTTGAAGGTAAATGGATTATAGGAAAAACCTCAGACAAGAACCATAGTTGATAATCTCCTGATGGGGAAGAAAAGGGACTTTGAAATTAATTCTTTGGAAGCGATGTACCTGCGTGGAATAAAATCCACCTCCGTATCTCTGTTGCTCTGATAGCCATCGTATGATCGGATTGGCATATGCCTTGTCTCCTTGAAGCAGAGTAGTGAGCGAGGCATAGGCTGTGGTTTCAACCATCCTGGCGGTCTCCTTGGAGGGAGTGGCTTGATCCAACTTGCTGGACGATTCTTTCCAGAAGCGATACATAGGAGGGCCCACTATAAAAGCAATGGAGACCGAGAGTGACCAAATAAAGCAGAGTTACATCGAGGCAAAGCTGGGCAAGCCACACTCTGCCCTCACCCACTGGCAGGGAACCCTGGGGGCTCCAGGAGACTGCCTCCCTCGACTACCAGGAGATGTATCAGCCTAGTCCCATCCTCCCATGTTGCCTTGTGATCCAGAAGTGCCCCTACTGGAGTTTAGGCTGCGCCTACATTGGATAGCACATGACACGGGATTGCCCTGACACCTCAGATGCAAAGGGAAGTGCCCACAGGTCTCTGCCATCATCCAAGGGAAGGAAGGCCACGAGGAGGCTGCTGGGCTACCCCACCTGACAAGGGGAAGTCCACCCTTAGCCCATCCACCAGGCAGGGAAGGCACCGCTTTGGGACGCTCGGCCTGCTCTCTACCAGCACGAACAGACAGCGGCAATGGCAAGCAGCCTTAGGCTTTGAAGAATTTGCTTGGAAAATATTTCGGATGGAGTCTGTGTGTATTCAGCTGTGTTTGGAGTGCTGCACCAGAGATGCTGCCATGGACTTTCTAACGGGCTCCACATCTGCCACAGCTCAGTGCCAGACAGGCACAGTATGATCCCCTCCATGCTTGGAATGGCTGCGTTTCCAGGATTCACAGGAACTTGATTCAGTTTGGCTTTCTGATAGGGAGGCTGCAAATGCTGCGTCCCTTTGCAGGAAGAATTTGATATTTAAAATGTGGGAGAAAGTGAAGCTGACAGGTTTGTCTCTTCTGTAGACCCCATGGTTTGCAAAAAGAACATGGGTCAACCTTTACCTTTCACAAGGGCTTCCTTCTTCAGCAAACTGTAAGCTGTTCGTGCACCAGCTTGGTTGAAGTTTGTTAGAGTTAGCGCATAAGTAACGATGGCCAAGGAAAATGTGCTTTGTGCAGACTTGAAATGTTGCAGCAAATAATTTGCTGCTTTATTTTTAGCATCTTCAATTTTCTGCAAAGGAAAACAGAAAATGGGTTTGTTTTTCTGGTGATTAAGGAGCTCAGCATGCCCCACCAACATTTGATTCTCACAACTAAAGCTGCTAAAGTTAAAGCCAGCGTGAGAAACCCACAGTGCTCTGACCAAGTTCAGACTGTCTGTGCTCTCTGCTAAGGGCACCGAGATCTCCACTGTGGCCCACACCAGTTCCTGAAGGCCCTGAAAGTGGAACAGGCTCAGAAGAGCAGCAACAGGCTGAGCTAGTCTTGAACTTGTCCCTATTCTGATGTGAAAGGTGAGGGCCAGCTAATGCCAACTCACGAAGGAAGGAAGGAAGGAAGGAAGGAAGGGAGGGAGGGAGGGAGGGAGGGAGGGAGGGAGGGAGGGAATGTGTTGCACAGGAGGCTGGGGACATTGGTGTCTCTGGTGCTTCTCCACCGTTCCACTGTCTTCTCCAGCTTTGCAGGAGCCATCTACATTGGAGAAGACATTCAGCACCATGGATAGCTCCTCTAACACTCCCCTAAAGGGAAAACCACAATGGGTGAGGATCCCCACTGAGGCAGACGTGGTGGGAAGGACCCCATGCTAAACCTGGTTCCGTCAGCTTTGGGCAGTGACTCAGCTACCGCTGCTCTACAGTTCATGAATCTGACCCTTGGGTTGCAAATGGACCACCAGCATGCTGGGATTCTAGAGTGGGGCACCAGTTCTGGAGTGCAGTGCCAGTCGCTTCCAATCCCAGGCAAAGAGAGAACTCAGTCGCGCTCACCTGCAGCGGGCATAGATTAATCACTTTTTCAAATCCGATCAGGGAGAAAGCTGTGAGGTACAAAGTCTTTTCTTTCTTTTCATTGGGCAATGTCCCCTTTGAAAAATGGCAGATAAAAGAGAATTAAGGATAGGTTTAAAATGTCGGCCTCCACCCTGATCCAGCTCTCCATCTGCAGTGACCCGTGGGGAGAGGGAGCTGTGCAAGCAAAGGATGAATCGACTGGGTTCACATGACATGTTCAGCCACCAAGAGCCACAGTGGCTTAGCCCACTGTCCGAATTCAGCACTCCCAAGGGTGGCTTTTTTGGGACTATAAAGCTACCCCAACAACTCCCTGCTTGTTGAAGGGGTCTGTAGCCACTCCTGGGTTTTCCATGACACAAACCCAGTGAAAGCTCCAGCACCAACAGAGTCACTTGGCAAGAGCGGCCAAAAGGCTTACCTGCTGACCAGGTGGCTCTGGGTGAACTGGCAACAGCCACCCAAAGTGCCCAAGCGGCAGCCGGACAGCTGTCATCAGGCCCCCCTGTGGTCCCTTGCAATCCCAGTTAAGTTTTTGGTAAGGTGTTGGTTGCATTTCTTTCTTAAAACATCTGTTTTTTACCTGCAGTTTTACAGGCTCGTAAGTTGAAATCTCTCTGAAAGAGCCATCTCCCATTTGACAGATGTCAATCATCCATTCCAGAGTTAAGCAGACAGAATCCCGGTCAATGGTCACATACTGGTGAACTTGACCAAAAATCCTTAGGACAAAAGCTGTCAGCCTACAATATCAAAGGGTTTTTTAAAGTTATTCCTCGGTAAATCATTTTGTGGCTGAGTTTAATTTTATTTTAAATTCAGGATCTGATATTCTAAAAGCACTGCTGGGAATGTTTTGAATAGGGGAAACAATAGTCTTAGTGTTACTATTGTTTCATGTCTGTACTGTCCCCTAAGCAAACTTTTCTGGGTGGTTTGCAAAAAAAAAGAAAAAGGGTGAGGGGACAGGCCTTCTAGAAGCACCAGAACAGAAGGAGGCAGTTGAGGTGGACTTGGAAAGACAGAGAGGAGGTTTTCGCCTTCCCCAGCCTGACTGCAGCTCCTGGCATTTCTGACCACTGGCCATGCAGGGTGGGGCTGGTGGAAGTCACAGATCAGAACATCTGGAAGGCACCAGACTGATGGAGGTCACTGCGAGCGAAAAAGATTTTAGGACATTATCTGTCTCTCCCCAGCAATTCTGATACGGGAGCAGCGGTTTGCGACTTCCGTGGGAGTGCTTAAGTTGCGCCTCCGCTGCTGCCGCTCGACTGGTAGTGTGTAAATAAGCGAAAATACTGGCAGCTTATGCTTGATCGGCAATAACCTCCTTCCCAGAAGGAAACCAAAAGCAAGCAAGCATGGTGCTCCAGGGTCCTTCTCACCCTCTGGAGTGGCTCAAATTAGTTCTGCTAGGTTACTAAGTAGGAGCGGTCAATATGACGACAAGAAGTTGGTGGCTTGGCAGCTGTGCCTGCCTCTAGTGTGTTTCCAAGTCCAGTACAAAGTGTTTGTGTTGACCTTTCAAGTCCTCAGCAGCTTGGAACCAGAGTATGTAAAGGAGCAACTCTGTCTATTATTAGTACTTGCTCAAACATTTAGGTCATCTTTGGTCATCACTCCTGGCTTCTCTATTACTACTACTACATTTCTATACTGCCCACAGCCAAAGCTCTCCGGGCAGTTCACAACATTTAAGTGTCCCATCCAGATTTCCACCAGCACAACCCTGCTTAGCTTCCAAGATTAGGCAGCATCAGGCACTCCAGCCCATACAGAAGCTGTTTTGAAGGAAGCTAAGGCAGGGGGTCATAAGAGGAAGAGCCTTCTAGGTGTTGTCCCCCACCCCAATTATGAAATGCTGTCTTTGCACCGCTATTTTCTCACCCAGACATTTGAACTCCAAATGGTTTTCAGATGATAGTATGGTTCTTATACATCCCCATGCTTTTTTTGCTTGTTTTTTATTTGCTTGCTTCTTTCATGTTGTGTTTCATTCTTTTAACTTGATATTATTCACATCCAGAATGCAATAAAAAAAGAACGTAAATAAGGAGCCCTTGACAAAGAACAGCCCTTGTTGCACGGCATCGAAGCCGAACTGTTTCTGAAAGCCCTTTGTTGTCAAAAGCTTTTAACTTACCAGGTGCTGGCCTCTCCATTCTTCCACATGCTATAGGAATGATCTGACTGCCGGAAGGACAGGACGCTGATGATCCCTAGGAAACATACACCGGTGTGATTCCAGGGGCTTTTTTGTGGGCCCTGCTGGATCCTCGTCTGCTCTGGAATCTGCAGCCTGCCTTCAGTCGTGCTGCTTGCTGTTCTCGCCCTGCTGGGCCTTGTCCACAGCGTGTGGCTGCCAACAACCACAGGCCCAAGGACCTGCAGACAGAGCTGGTCCTGTCACTGGGCAGAGGAAAGCAGCTGCCCTGCGCAGCAATTCTCCTGGATGAGCGCTGGAGAATGCTGCCTCAGGTGCACTGGAGGATGCTGCTGCTGCTGCTGCCAGCATGGGATTGTGGGGCCCACTTTGCCCTCTGCCCTTGGCAGCAAAAGTCTGACGCCTGCTCTGCTTATTGCCTTCCCTCCCCAAGGAGTCCAGTAATATGCAGCCCTCCCTTAACATCATCGCCTTTTAGTGAAGGCTCAGCTTGACTCCCCTCCCTGATGAGGTCTGCATGTCCGCAGAATCTGGAATCAGCTCAAGGAATGCTAATGTACCCTCTTTCATCTTCCGTCTCAGGTCAAGTCTTGGAGTTATACTTCCTGCACCAAGGATATCCCAGCTGTCCGTCCTCTCCAGGAAGTCAAAGACATAAAACACTGGCACGATATTCATAAGTTCGGTTTCCGCACTCCCTCTGGGGAGATAGGCCAGAAACTTGAGCCCCTCCGGGCTAACAGCTGCATCGATCACCTCACCCAGAAGGAGGCCTGTTTAAAAAAAATAAATAAGTCACACCATAAAATCCTGCTTTTGCCATTCATTCACGGCAGATGTTGGACAGGTCGGGGCGAGGGCTATGGCCATTTGGCAGTGACATCCAAGACCACGGAATGATCTCCTGGGGAAGATAAATTATCGACTCAAGCTTTACACCAACACCTGGCATCTGTGGGCAGCTGGAAGGACCCCGGCGCTCTTGCAGGGCCTGCCCTGGGGCTTCGTTCAGAAAAAACCCACGCCGTGCGAAAGAGCCGAGTCGGATGGGAAGGATGAGAAATCTGCTTGGTTCCTCTTTAAGTGCAGACTTACCAAATTCATGCTTTATGGTCCTCAGTGCGAACTGGAAAGCAGCTTGCTCCCAAAAATCGCGATCTGGTGTGGAACTGCGAGGCATCAACCTCCCAAGCATTGGGAAAACAAGAAGCCAGGCAAAATCCAGCCTGACAGCATTGCCCGACTCGTTTTAATTGTCCGCAGTGTCCTGAAACAGCACTTTGAGCAGGAGCATGGAGGGTAATTAAAGGAGCGGCTAGGCAATGTTTGGGGAGCAGGTGCCCACTATGGCATAAGCTGGCCGGGGTCCGTCAATGGGAAGGATGCCTTGCCCACCACCCTCTCAAATGTTGGATCAGGACGGCGTGGGCTGCTTTTCAGCGGACAATCACCCAGCTGCTGCCAGAAGATCGCTGATGAGCTGTCTAGGATTCGGTTGATGCCCCCGAGTCCCAAGGCATTAGAAACAGAGAAAACAGAGCGAGTCAGAAGGGGTCTCCCGGGCCATCTAGTCTGACCTCCGGCACCAGCCAGCTCCGCTCTTTTGCTTTGGTTTTTAGTTTCACAATTATCCACTATTCTTTTATTGGGCTGTCGGGGCTGCCTCCTATCCAGTAGCCTCCCGCCCCAGTCTGTGCCCTCCAGGCATGCTAGACTACAATACCCCTCTTCCCTGAGCTGGAGAGGATGGACATTATAGTCCCGCACCAGGTTAGGAGAAGGCTGCCAGCTACCTTTACCTGGGAGTAAATCGCATTGAACTGAATGTGGCTTCCTTTTGAATAGACGTGTAGACCCTTGTAAGTGCCCTGATTCTGGCTGATAGAGAAGAGTGATTTTCAAAAATTACATATTCTGAATAAATATATTACCTTGAATTCTATTTTATTTTATCTGACTAAGTATATGTGATTTTTATCCTGTTTATTTATTACAAAATTTAAATTGTATCATTTTATTTATGCTACTTACTGTAATGGCCACCCAGAGAGTGTGATGCTAATGGGTGGCTTCCAAACAAATCTAGTAATAGGTAGATGGTATTTAAGCTGATCGGAGGCTGAATTTGAACTAGAACAACATTTAGAAGTAGAATGCAGGAAAATAAAGTACAGCATGTTTAATCTCTTACACCATTTTACCTTTTACACTCACAGTCCTGTGCAGTTTTGTCTTCGGGACCATATTTGGTGGTATCTTGCGGTGGAATTCCTGCTGCCTTTTCACCACACCTGTCATGGACCATGTACATGAAGGTGAAGTTTGTGGGGCTGGTACAAAATTTCTTTTTCCCCCCTTGGCCATTGGCCTTATTGGCTGGGACTGACAGGAACCAATAACTGGAGAGGCTCATATTTCCTACCCCAGCCATACTGAAAAGATGATGCTGTAATCCGATGCTTATTTACTTGGGAGCAAGGCCCACTAAATTCAATGGAAGTTGTTTCCAAGGAAATATAAGACTGCATTGTAAATCTTACAACTTGGCACTCTTAAAAGTTCTGTCCACGAGGGAATCTCAGCAGGTACAGCTGAATCCCCTCACTGATGCAACTATTAAAGTTATAAACTCTCTCTTTTGCTATCTTGCCACCTTAATCACAAGCAACTAATGTAAAATGTACTATTCCTATATAATGTACTTCCTCATCTCTATCCTATTCTGTCTTCTGAAATGCAAAGCAGCAGAAGAAACCTTCCACAAATTGGAGAAGGAATTTCTGGATGCAGATAATAATAATAATAACAACAACAACAACAACAATAGCAATAATAATAGTGGCAGCACTTAGGAAACAAAGGTTGGAGTCACATTCTTTGGGCTCTTGCCCTCCCCATTTCTGGAATGCTTTTGACTGAGGTAATGTAGACCCAGAGAGAAAAAAGTCTCTCCAATCCTAGACTGAAGGAAAAAACTGGTGATAAATAACTCAATGGCCATAAGATGTACTCATATAATTAATTCAGAATTAAATTGTGGCATACACTTAAGGCACCGTTCTATGCAAGTTTAGACAGAAAAAAGGCTTACAACTCCCAGCATGCCTCAGCCAACTGCCTAAACCTACACAAAACTATGCCATTAGCGACTAGTGCTAACAGCAAGTTTCTGTACAAGCATGTTGCTACTTCCTTAAAAGTGGGGGAATGATTTTTTAACATTACTTGCCATACCATAAATTCCTTGTGGGTCCAGTGTGTGACCTTCATGAATTTCCTTCTGGATACCTTCAGGCTAAAACCAAGAAACAGGGTCATCAATTTCTGCAAAATCATCATAGTCATTCTGTTTCAAAATCTGCAGGGCCGCTTGGCAATATCACACGCCACAGGCACACAATGCCACATGAAGGCCAAGTGACAGAAATGGCCAGTGTTTCACCAGCTGATCATGCCTTCTCCCCCCAACCCAATGAGTTCCCATCTTTTGTGCAGCTTCTCCTCCCATAAGGGCTTATCCCACGGTACACACTGCCAGAGTGCCCATAAGCACAACCAAGAGGGCAGTCACCCTGTTGATCCCAATCGCCCTGCTGATAGAATGTCTCTGCACAAGGAAGCTCCATTCAGCCATCATGGCCAATGGCCACGGACAGAGCAGACCTCCTCCTCCTCCCCTCATTTCAAAGCTGCCTGAGCCACAGCGCATCTCATGCTGGTGAGCTCCACAAGTCAAGTCTATGCTGCGGGAAGACATCCCTTCTTTTGTTTGCCCCAAATCTACCGTCCCTCAGTTTCTTCGGAGACTACCCATGCACCCCAGTTTCAACGTTACAGAAGACGAAGAGAAACCACAGATTCTTAAATGTCATTGTTTCAGTTTTGGAGAGAAGGGTTTTCAGACAAGGGCTTGCTCTTACCACAACTCTTAAGGTCTTCACGAGGATTTCAGGGAAAGAAGTACCTCCCAGGGTAAAGTTGATGGTGTGGAGACCCAATTCCAGAGGAAGAATCTTGAATTTTACTAAGCTCGTGGAAAAGCCTTGGAGTTCCTTAGGACGACTGCAGTGCGTGCTTTGCAGGCCACGTGGATTGGTGGAGGCTGCTCCGAACAGGCAGATTCCCTGGCCGACACTTATTGTAGCACAAAACTAGAAGGAGTTGGAAATGGTTTTGTCAGCTGGTTCAACATCCGTCATGTGAGAAACAGCAGCAAGAACAACACTGAAGCAGCCCATGGTTTCTGCCCAGTGCTGACAATCAAAATAATTTATAAACTCATAACCAGCTTAAGTCCTGCTGACTTTAATTAGTCTGGTCAAAATATGCCTGGCAAACAAAATCCACAGCATGTTCTCTCAGAAGTCTCACAAAATCTGCTTCTAGGTAGATAAATGTAGGATTGCAGCTTAACTCTGCATCCAACTCACTTTTAAATGCACACAGATTATTCATTTGAAGCAAAATGCAAGAAATGTCAGATATTAATATATTAAACAAATGAACCCATGCTCCCAACACTGGGAACCCTCCAAGTGCTTTGCACTTCAATAGCCATCTACCACAGTGGTCAGGAATGCTAGGAGTTGTAGTCCAAGCATTCAGAGTATACCTGGATAAGGCAGGTGGAAATAATTTAATATCCCAGGATACTTGAAGTGAACAACAAAGACTTGTTCTAAATTCATTATCTGATATGAGACAGAATTAGATGCAGAAAGTGACAAAACTGATGTTTGAACTCTAAAGACAACTTGTTTGTTTGCTTAGCTTAAAATTATACCTCACTTTTCCACTACAAATATTGTGGCAGGGAAATAACAAAATCCAAGATTCAGTATACATTTATAGCCCAAACTTATTAGCAAATCTATCCTAATCAACCTTTAACATATCACGTAAAGAAATGAATATCACCTCACCTACCAGTCAAACTGTATTTTAGCCAAAAGATAAGTCAGCTTAAAAGACAAACTAAATCTAGACTAGATCTTTGCCTAGATAAGAATCTCTGCCTGCCAGCAAGAAGGGCATCTTTTCAGTGCCTCTCTCTGGATCTTGTGATGTCACAGTACGAAACTGTTTACCTTTACCTATGCTCTGCTTGCATATTGTTAAATATAACCAGTTGTTACAGAAATGGTTTAACTCTTTAGTGGTTCCTCCTTCTAAGGGAAATTAAACCAAGGCAAGCACTGCTCAACATCTGAGGAACAAGGCATCACAACCGATATAGATAATGAAAGAGTTTAACAACTGGCAGACATGCACAGTAATTTTGGTCACTTGCAAAGAATGTCGCTCTGGCCCTTCTATAAAATTCAGGTAGCAGAGCTGAACGAGGAGAAACACTGAGGTCCTTGCCCGTGCCTCCACCACAGGACCTACTTTCCCTACTAAAGTTAAGATCTTAGTGATGACTTAAAGCCCTAAACAGCTTAGGGCCTGGGCAATTGAAGGAGCAGCTCCTTCCATTTTATTTATTTATTTAGAAGATTTATATGCCGTCCTTTTGCAAAGCCTCAGGACAGCTTATATAAATAAATAATAATAATATAAAACAAATAAATTCCAGATCCACCCTGACTGCAGATTAGAACATATATAGCTAATATTAAAAGTTATTAAAATATTGTCGGAATAAAAAGGTCTTCGCCTGGCGCCGAAAAACAAATAACGACAGCGCCAGGCAGAGCTCTCTGGGGAGCGCATTCCATAGGCGGGGCGCCACCGCAGAGAAAGCCCTCCTCTGGGTGCTCACCCTCCTAATATCTTTCACGGAGGGTTCCCGGAGGAGGGCTTCTGCTGCCGATCTCAGGGGGCGGGAGGGCAAATATGGAAGAAGGCATTCCTTTAGGTATCCAGGTCTGAAGCCGTTCTTCTTCCTTCTCTTTTCTCCTCCTATATTCTTTATTTACTTATTTTATATTGTTAATTTAAATTTTATATTTTGTATCTCAGTGTATTTTTTGTATTTTTGTATTTAGTGGTAATTTATTATGTTCTATTGTATTTCAATGTATTTTATTGTGTTGTAAGCCGCCCCGAGGCTTGGGCAAGGGGCGGCATAGAAATGTTATAATAATAATAATAATAATAATAATAATAATAATAATAATAAGGGCTTTATAGGTAATAACCAGCACCTTGAATTGAGCCCGGACTTCGATGGGAAGCCAGTGAAGCTGGTAGAGGACTGGGGTTATGTGAGAATATAACCACATGTATACCTGCCCGCCTCCAAGAACTGGACTGGAGGTCCTTCTTTGGGAGCCCCCTTTGAAGATCAGAAGAATGGCTACCTGGAAAAGGGCCTTCTCTGCAGTGGCACCCCAGCTATGGAACAGGATCCCCAAAGAGATGGACCTGGCACTGACGCTTTTTTTCATTTCAGCACCAGGTCAAACCCTTTTTATTTTTCCATTATTTTAAATGTTAATACTTAAATGTTTTAAGATTGGATGATGTATCTAGTTTATTTTATTGTATTACTGCCCTGAGACATCGTGAGGGGAGGGAAATAAAAGCTTTAGATAGGTAGGTAAGTAGGTAGATAACCTTTCACCTCCTTATCTAACACAACTTATGCTCTCTTTCCTCAGGCAGCAGGAAAACTTATTCTGGGGCCGAGTGAATGAGCTGTTCTTAGTAACACTCTCAGACAAAATGGACTTACTCTGATCATACTGCTTCTGTAATTGTAAACTGTTCCTCTCAACTCAATTTGTTCTCCACGGACTACCGAGTAAGGGACGTGCACACTTATGAAGACCTCTTTTTGTACTTCCACTTGAAGTGCATCGGCAACACAGATACCTTTGCGAAAACAAGCAAACACACACCATAGCTAGCAAATAGCATTTACTAAGGAAGTCTTGTAAACTGCTATAGTTTGTTCTCTCTCTCTCTCTCTCTCTCTCTCTCTCTCTCTCTCACTCTCACACACACACACACACACACACACACACGGAGGGAGGGAGGGAGGGAGGGAGGGAGGGGAAAGGAAACAAATACTGGCACATTCTGAAGCCCAAACTGGGAAAAAGGCAGAGTGTGTGTGTGTGTGTGTGTGTGTGTCATAAACTTCACGCAGGCCATGGCACAAGGATATTTGTGGAATTTGTCTGTTGCCAATTCCTAGGTCATGTATCTCAGTTTGTACCATTGAGCCTAATGTAAGAGCAGAACATAACTATCCAAGTTATCTCCCGCTTGTCCAAATACTGTGACACAGCTGAAACCTAACGAAATGCACTCTAATACATCTTTCTATACACCTATTTTTTAAAGAATAAATGCACTTTTGCACAGTATTTCAGGAGGATGTTTCAACATTTGGAGGTTAACAGTTTGGGAGAAGAACGTATTTGTCATTACATCACTGCCCCTCCATCCTATGCCCTACTGTCAGGTCAGGTGTGTTGCAGATGCTGGTTCCCACCTGTGCCAGAAGGCCCTGGCCTGAGCTCATGTGTCTCCAACTTAAGCCTCCGCAGTCTCATGCTGCATGCAGATTACATTTGCTCATTCAAAGAACTATATGAATTAAGACATGTTTATGTACCTTCATCTGAAATGCTAACACCTTGTATTTCCCAGGTGGTGATAGAATCCGGCAGAGTGACAGGAAGGCTCTTCAGTCTGCATTCATTTAAAACAAACAGGCAAAAAAAAAAAAATCAGAACAGTTCATTTACTAATTTCATAATTGCTCTGGAGTGGGAATGGGTTCATCTGAAATGCTAACACCTTGTATTTCCCAGGTGGTGATAGATAGATCACCTATAGATAGGTGATAGACAGACTTCAGTAATGGGATGGGCCACAAAAGTTTTAAATAAATAAATAGGTTTTCAGCTGGATTGATTGTACTGAAAAACTCAGAAATGCAAAAAAGACTCTTTCTGGCTAATGGGGGAAGATATCTAATAAATAAATATGTGAAGGACAGTTACATTTGGAATCCTGTATTAGACCAGGGAGTGTGGATTTTGTTGGTTTACATTAACATAAAAACCCAATTAATTCCTCTCTTATCTCTTACCTTGCATAAGATTCTCTCCATGTTGGTGCTTATCTATGTTCTTGAGTACTTTGCAGCACCAGTGTTACTGAGCAGGTGGCAAAACAATTCAATGTTGTTCTTTCTCTGAGACCTGTGAGAGTTGCCAGCTCATGGCTTATCCTTTTTCTCACTCTTTAGTTTCCAGTTCTTTACTGAAAATGTGATTCCATTTCTCTATGATATCTATATACTAAAGATCTATTCAACGAAAATCTTAGCTCCATAAGAAAGAGGGCTAGATTCTAACTGGCATTTGAAGCCAAATGTTACCCTAATTAGAGTCTAATATAGAGCTTGGTACCTAGGAACCGGGTGGACCTCCCAAAGCCAACTCTCCGGAAAAACGCTTCTGACCTCTGGAGTCACATCCCACAGGGCAGCTAAGCCTGAAAAAGATTTTTAGAAGGAATCACAGGAGATAAGGTTTGTTGGGCCATCAAGGGCTGCTAGTCCAAAGATCCAAGTGGATTCTTGGATACTGAGCAGACATGAGGATTCAAAACCTCAAATACAATAGTACAGAAACAAAAGGTAAGTACACAGAAAGAAAAGTATTTTTAATCAGGCTGCAATCCTACATGAAATGTGAGGAAGCTCCGCTCAAATGGAAAGGAGTTTCTTTACCCTTGGATTTAGGGTTTTAAAGAAAGGACAATAGCACAAATAAAAGATTTGGCTTTAGCAGATGATTTGTTGCACTGCAAAATATGGACAAGCATTCCTAGGCCTGTCCACTCGCAGAGAGATTTTAAAACTAGGCTGAAGGGGGCATTGTGGTGGCCCATCCAGAGCAGCAGTGAATCCCAACCTGTGCCACGGGTCCACTTACGGTGTCTCGCCAGCAATAATACTCTGTGTGTCTCAGTGCTGCGCAGATTGTTCACACGGTTGCAGCAGTTCGCGAAGGCTATCCGGCACCTTCTGCCACCCGTAAGGCGCTTGAGTCTCTCCGCGCAGGTCTGTATGAAGGGATACGTCTCTGCTCCATCCTTGCAGCACTTCTGAACACCTGGATCCACGTACTGGGACGCTGCAATGGCAAGAAGGACTTCCGCTGTCTCTTTCATGCAACGTGAGAGGAATCGGGTCTAGCTCCGTGCTTTAGGGAGAGATGCTCAGTGTGCCTGCTGTTCTCGGTGGCCTCACCCCCGTCCACTACTGATTGCGCCTTCTCTCTGGGGCTAGCTCATAAAATTGCCCCAAAGGTGAGCAATGGAGGATGCTATTCCATGGCCGCACTCTTGTCCGTTTGCTCAGACCGGTGCAGGTGAACTGCAAGTGCAAGGTGGGTGCAGGGGAACATCGGTTGGTACCAGCAACAGGGCCAGGAGATTCTGGGGGGCAAGTCTCAGCAAAAGCCCAAAGATGATGTCTCTTGGAGTCAGCCCTAGTGGTCAACACTTTAGACAGAGCTGACCTGCCATGAAGGGAAACTCTGCCCGCAGTGGTATTGCAAAGCAGGGCAGAAGGAAGCCAGAACTTTAGACAGGTGGGCAGGAAAAACAGGAGAGTGTAGCGCAAAGAACACCCCAAACTCAATATACTTCCCATTGGGCTCTCGGGTTGCCGTTTCCCCCCTTTGTTTCTCTTACCCTGATCAACTCTAACAAACAAAATTAGGATAAGAAGTACCTAGTTTTTCGATTTCCGCGATGATGGTAGACCGCGATGTTCTTACAATTGCATGGCAAGCTTCATCTGTTGAAACAAATCAAGTGAAGCAAACTGGTGGCCATGATTAGAGACGTGATTTTATCCTTCTGTCTGCAAAGAGCAATGCCTTCCCCTTGTCTCTTTCAACGCACAATTTCTTTTCAGAGACAGATAAATGACAAACATGGGGCTTTTCCACTAGAAAAACCTGTCCAGATTGTTTTATCTTTCATTTTCAACCCAATGGGAACATCTAAAACAACGGCATTAAATAGCCACCGCAGCAAAAGCTGTCTGAAATAATGCAAGCTACTCGTGCTTTTAGATTTTGCGAAATCGAATGTTAACATTTTACCTAATAAATAATTTGACAGGGAAAGATCCCTACATTGTCTGGGTTACCAGGTAATTCCTGAACTGCACTACAGACTTACTTCTGTGCCCATTTATGCAACTGAACAGCTGCCCAGCCCATGCCCATGAATGAAAGGTAGCGTAAGTGGAAAAGGGGAGTAGGTTTCAATGGATTCTACTTTACTCCATGCTATCCCCCAAATTTACCCTCACTCAAAACTTAAAGCCACCTTTTTCAGGCACTCATTCTTGCTTTCAGGGCTGGAATGTTGGAGGACCTTACCTGCTTCTTTTGAGTCATCTGCATTGGCATTGGTCATGAAGGTGAGCCCGGCCATTCGGAACACGTCTATGTTGTTTTGTCCTCCACCAGCACCACAACCAAGATCACTACTTTCCAGTTTCAGAAGAGCCTGTGGGTAGTTGGGAGAAGGCAAAAAGGACAAGGCCAAAACTAATTTTAATGTAAGATAGCGTACATTTGGTTTAAGCCCTCCAAACTTTTATCACGTCAAGGGGCTGAGAACATATCGATGGTCTTAAGAATCCACATGTCAGATCTACGAGGACAAATCTGGAATGAAATAAAGGCCAGTCAAACTGAAATACAGTAGTATCTCGGCTCACGAAGGACTCTGGTCGTGACCCAAAATGGATGTGAGCCAAGTTAAATTTCCCCATAGGGCTCAGTGTAAGTAAGGTTAATCCATTCTGTATCTATTTTTTAATCAGAAAAATGTGAAGCAAAGTGACAAAGAACAAAGATCGCGGCCATCTCCCCACCCACCACCTCAGCACAACCACGATTGCGCCCATCAACCCAGCATGCTGGGGGAGGGACAGACGGGCGCGAACAAGGGTGCACTGGGAGTGGGGAGACGGGAGCAATCGTGCTGGGGGGAAGATGGCTGAGATCACAGTTGCACTCCTACAGGAAAGACGGGTGCAATCCCAGCCATCTCCCCCCCCACCACCCCCAGCGTGAGCACGGCCATCTCCCCACTCAGGAGGGTGGGGGGACAGCCACGATCATGGTCGCCACACCCAATGCAGAGTTTGCGACCCGAATTAAAATTGTTATCAAATTTTTGTTCGCAACCCAATTTGGTCATGAACCAAAGCGTTTGTGAGCCAAGGTACCGCTGTATCTCAATTGTATTATGCCTTCTCTTCACAGATGTTTATAGATAATTTTGCTCATTCTCATACTGTTTGTCAAACCTGAATGCTCTAATGATACAGTTGCATTGGAAGCTAATTATAAATAGTAACTAATTATTGTGAAAAAATGAAGAGAAGTGATTTGTCATAGTGGAGTGAAAGATTTTGTCTATGTGCTATGAACTAGACCAAAAGTATACACCTAAATATTACATTTTTATCAGTTTGCATACACACAGTACATACGCAACACCATGCCAATAAGATTTTGTTTTCCTTTTAGACTCAACGTAACTTTTTCCATCGGCCGCTTCTTTTCTCCCGTAACCCCATAAATTGCCTTGTCCATAGACGATAAAGCAACAAGTGAGTCAAACTGGGTTGTCATGGAAAGCGAAATGACATCTTTTGGCCTGTAAGAGCTTTTCCTACTCAGCAGCTGAACCTGTGTAAGTGAAGGGGAGGGGAGAAACAAGCATGATTCATTGCAGGAAATCACTCATTTCGAAGCGATTCAAGCATTTGTCAACCATTCTCTGCATTGTGCCCATATTCGTTAATGGATGGAGAAAGTCAGCGAAGGTCAAGGCGCATTACTCACTTCAAGGCTGTTCTTGCATTTCTCTTCTATATTTAACCAGACTGAATCAGCTACCAGTTCTGCAGCTCCCTCTCCAGTGACTATGTAGTAGACGAGAATGCGGGCCGACGGAACCATTTCCTTAGTCAGCTGAAACTGCAGACCTTGATAATTGGTGCCTTGTATCCTTCCCTGAGTTCCATAGCGTATTATCTTCCCTTTGGATAAGATCTGAAACAAAGCCATGCATATAGAAAGTAGTGGGTTCAAAATACTGTGTAGAGAAGCCCTTTGTGTCACTCAGACCCTACTCCTTATGGATGTCCAGTACGTACCAAGTAACTGTAGTGATGAATCTTATCTATGTAGTGGCTTGATGGATAGATGTTGACGTGCACGGTTTCTCCCACAAGCAGCTTTTTATGGTTTGAAGCCCAGTCGATGTAGAGGTAGCTCCCACTGAGGGAAACATAGGATTTTGCCTCGTAACTTTTGCTGGCCTGGTTTTCCTCCGGTAACCTGGGATCTGCCGTTGCTATCTAAAAATGGGGGTGCACAAAGTGAAGCCAGAAGCAGCCATAGCTGGGAAAAGGTACGAATTAGCAGACGGAATTGGAAGCCCAATGCATTTCGAGCTAGAAAGGAGCGTGCCGAGTTGCAAAAGGAACATTTCTGGCCCATTCGTGGCTGTGGGAAAGGGATTCTAACTGAGTGGGAGGCATTGGCCTTGCATGCGAAGGTCCCCATTTCAATCCCTGGCAGCTCCAGGTAAGGTAACATTCTCATAACTCTTATAATGTCGGGACTTCCTGATGGAAGCCACCATGGGAAAGTGTTGGTCACGTTTCTCCTGTGATAGTGGGTCAGTTTGCCCTACAAAGAAAGGGAGGCTGTGTCATTGCACAGCCTTCTTTCAAGTGCATAGTGGGGAAGAGAAAGTGGCTGCCACAGGAATTACTCCGCAACTCTCTCATCTCAGTAGCATGAGCAGTGATTATTCGCCTTGCCGTCAATTGGAAACTCAGAAGCGCAGGAAAAAGATATACGTGGCTAGAGCTAGTTAGCCGTAAAAAGCCTGTCTTTACACTCACAAGTGCGGAAGGCAGAGTACTATTGCTAAAGATTATCGGTGCATGTCATGCTCCTTGTACTTTAACTAATAATTAGATACTTGTGGCTTCAGGATCGAGCCTAAAAGCTCTGGAATCGCTCCTGCTCCACGCTCCCTGGAACTGCTGAGTTCACTGATTCTCTCTCCACTTTGGAAGGACAGGATGCAGTCTAACTGGGGAGGGGTGTCAGTTTAAACCCCTCCAACTGGGGCTCTGCCTCCTCTTGCCAGCGACACATCATTCTTCCTAGCCTCAGACCGCCTCACCCTCACTTCCCCTCCTTACACTTTTATCATCCATCTCATGTGCTTGCCTTAACAAACCCGCCTTGATTTCCCTTGCTTCCTGTTCATTTGACTGTTCTGTTCACACAAAGAAAAGGCCATTATCAGTCCTCACTTCCCTTGCAGAGGGTTTAGTGCCAAATAAATAAGGTACTCCTGGGCAACAGTTGAGCTTTTCCAAGTGGAGTGTGCCAGTCGGGCAATCCGCTTTGATACACGACCTTCTTTTGCACCCAAATCATCTGTTTCCAGTAGATTCAGAAGAATCCCCAGTTCACATACCCGGATGTATAACTACAAATCTGCTGTGTGGTTTAATATCAGTGCCAACTCAGTCCTCATCTGGTAATCTACACCCATTCGATTTACCCGGTTTGGCATTCAGACACACTTGCAAAGCCTGTGCTGATTCCCCATGACACTTAATTCCTACCCATGTGGTGATGGCTAAAACCCACAGAATACAAAACAAAAACCTAAGACTGGTTTCTCCCCAATTAGTTCATGTAATTACCATAATATAATGAACAATGATAAGTGTATACTATTAATACTGTGCTTGAAATGACCAGTTCTCTGCATGTCTACTCAAGACACACTAAATTCAGTGGGACTTATTCTGAAGCCAGGCAACTTAAGGGCACAATCCTGCACTAGTTTGTACAGAAAAGGGGCATGTAACTCCCAGCATGTTCCAGCCAGCATAGCTAATAAGATGCACACACTGTGATTGCCTCTTGCTATAAGCTAGCACTGTCCCCCATCTCCCATCATCCCCAGTCTGCTTATATCACCCTAGCACCACGGTCCTGAAGGGCACCAAATTAGGGAAAGTGAGTTTCAGTAAGGCACAAACTAACTTCTCTTTTTACAGCCAGGAGACTTTTGATCATATTTCTCCCCTATTGCGTTACATTATTTTTTAAAAACAGCTTTTAAGGTCACTAGTCCAAACGTAAAATCTAAAAAAAAAAAAAAAAACCTTTCCAAACTGAATTGTGCACTGGCCAAAGTATACAAAACTCAAAGTACACACTGTACAAGAACTGAAATGCCAAAGAATTTAACTCACTCGGAACTCCAGTATTTTGGTGTTAGCAGGGATATTAACCACAAATAAAGCCATTCCATCAGTCTGAGTTGTCTGTGTCGTCCCGGATTCAGGTAGTGGCTGCCTTGTTAGGTCTACATCAAAGGCTGCAACAGTGAGTACCACTGGTAGATTTCTAACTGGCGCATCCATTGTATCTTTTACCTGCACCTGTTTGCACAAAAACAATTCAGTTGATTGCCATACTATCTTCCTTTAACTCATTGTACCAGTATCAGGAATTCCTTTATCATCAGGAATTAGATGCATGTAATGGTTGTCACGAATGCAATCAAATGCGATTGGGTACCCATCCCCAAATAACCCACAGTTCCACTTACACTAATTTGCAAAATTGAGCTGAAATTACCCATGTCTCTGTGCACATTATCTCTGTGCAGTTTCAGAATAACCAAAATGGAAACCTTGCACTTCGGGGGCATTTTTTGGCACTCTGTGTGAAAAAACATTTCCTTACTGATTCATATTAGGTGCCGTTTGTTTTCCTTCCCCAGCCCTCACACGAGAGGTGTAATTTGTTCAATTATCCTTGTATTCTGCAGCTTCCAGGATGCTTAAACCTAGTGAGGTATATTGTGGGCTGGGGGGACTTCCAAACTATTTCAGCACCTTTCCTATAAGGTTCTGCGGTGCCCTCGGCTGCCCACATTTACCGTCAGTAAGATCATCCCTTAACCAAACCCGATTGGCCCTGTGGCACTGTCATGTCACCCCATTCACCCTCTGGTTCCTGATCTAGCAGGATCCATCCCCTGGCTTCTGTTAGAGTAAAACCCTTTTTGTTCAGGCAGCCATTTGTTCTATCAGATCAGTAAGGTTTTCATCTGACACCTGTGCTTAATTTCCTGTAAACATTTACTAAATCGTTTTTGTTGTTTTTAATGTATCCTAGAGTTGGTTTTGATTGTTAAGGCTATTCTAAACAAAATGTAACTACCAGAAGGATGGGCTATACATTTAAATATGCAATATATCAAATAACACCATGAGCTAACTGGGTGGGCATGCATTCCACTTTCCAGGAGGCAGTCCTCTATGTTTGGTGGGGTGTCCCATCCAAGATGCAGCTTGCAGAGAGGACAAGCCCACAAATCTTGACATTTCTTTCCACAGCGGCACATGGACAGCAGAACCAGCAGCCATTTCTCTGCTCTGCTCTTTGCACTCCTGTTTAAATGGCAACAGTTCCTCCTGTACTTGCAGCTAATGCTCTCTCTGCCGGCATATGCGAGGCAGATCTTTGTCCCCTTTCATCCTCTTTCTTCGGATGATGCATTTCATTTTTCTTGGCAATGTGTATGTAGCCACCCTAGTGATTAATCCAGGCAGAAGATCAGCTGGGGACGAATCAAAGCTGCCCAAGAAGAGCCGGCCAAGGGAACCGCTGGCAGAAAATGGCACAATCAGAGTGTTTGCTGGGGTGCGGAATTCGTCATCGGCTGGGATCTCAGAACTCGCATCCTGTTTCGGCAGAGAGCAGCACACGGCGGCAGGGCCGGCTGCCTCCTCCTTGTTCGATGTTGCCAGAGTTAAGTGAGGTCAAGCACAGGTTTCGCCATCACCAAGCCCCTCTGCAGGCCACTCCCAATGGGACGGGGTGGAAAGGATGGAGGACAACCCTGCTCACTTCCCCTTGCCCCTCCCACCAGGGCTTTCTTCCAAGACCCCCTTTTCTTGCCTTTCCTCTGCTCCAGTAAGAGGGTCTTGCTTGCTAGTTGCAAAGTCACGTCTGACCCTTTGCGACCCCCATGGACAACACTCCTCCAGGCCTTCTTGTCCTCCATCATCCCCCAGACTCCACTTAAGCTCACACCGACTGCTTCAGTGACTCCATCCAGCCACCTCATCCTTTGCCATCCCCTCCTTTTGCCATCGATTGTTCCCAGTATTAGGCTCTTCTGCAGTGAGTCCTTCCTTCTCATTAGGTGGCCAAAGTATTGAATTTCATCTTCACTATCTGGCCTTCTAAAGAGCAGCCAGGGTTGATCTCCTCTAGGACTGACCGGTTTGATCGCCTTGCGGTCCAAGGGACTCGCAGGATTCTCCTCCAGCACCACAATTCAAAGGCCTCAATTCTTGGGCGCTCAGCCTTCCTTATGGTCCAACTTTCACAGAGGGTCAGGCAGGGGAAATACAGCAATCCCAGGGACCATTACTTGCCCCAGCTCCTTGGAGGGTTCCACAGCAGCCCTCAATCCTTCAAAGCTATCCTGCAAGTCTTTTGGCTTGCTTCTTTTCCCACTGGCCTCATTCAACCTCCCCTAGCTTCAACGCCTCAACCTTCCTCAAGCCCCACCTGGTCCCCTCTTCCTTCACTCACCTGCTGCCCACCTGTGACTCCTCCCACTCAGACCCATTCTGCTCAGGTCCATTGCTCCTTTCTGGCTGCCCAGCCTCTCCACTCCCCCTGTTCGTACTCTGTGTTCTGGGCCCTCCCACCCCATCCATTGGCCTTCTTTCTCCCTCTGCCCCCCACACATCTGTCCAGTTATCTTGCTCTTGCACTGCGCCACAATGCCAATTTCTTAAACTATGTTCATGGTGCTGAATGGACCTCCCATTTACATGGAAACTGATGCGAACTGTGATGGAAAGAGCACGGAGGCACATGCCACAGGTACATGCTCTCCTCAGACCAGAGAAGAGCAGAGGGCAACATGATGGGTTCACACCAGGTGATCGTGTTCTGTGCCATTTCTTGTACCTACCTGAATCTCAGGTCAGAAAGGGAGAGAAGAAAAGCGAGCACACGTATGTGGCTAGCTGAAGCCAGACAAAAAGTGACACACAGAGCAGTGGAACGGGCTGTTCATAGGGCTTAAGCTATGCACTGCAGAGGCACAATCATAAATAAATGCATTATTCCAGGAACCATTTACATCTCTCCTTCCAGCAGGCCCAAAGTCCAGGTAATGCCTGTTCCTGCTCCCATTCTCTCATTGCTTGGGGAAAGGAGGAGCACGTAGCCTCGCTGTCATCATTAGCATGAATGTAATGGTTACGTAATGCTATGACTGCGTCCCGCCTTTCCCATGTCGACTGACCTTAATGACGTAGGGAAGTCCAGGCTTCACAAAGAGAGGTGTGGCGACCAGGTTCTGTTTGTATGGAGACAAGGTGTACACGATCGTGGACAGCTCACTGTCCTCACTGTGGCCGCCTACAAAAGAAGCCTCCTGGTGAGATAGCTTGGAGAAGAGAGCCTCGGGTCTGAGTGCCCAAGCAACTTGGGCGGAGGGACGCCATGAGACAACCTGAGACAGGAGAGGACAGCCCCAAGAGATGGAAGGAGTCCGATTATGACGTTACGTTGATACCTTCCTCCTCCTCGCCACCTCTGTCGTCTGGTCTGGAATAAGAGGCCAGTTGCACTGAGCTCCGTCTCCAGCCACTGGGGAGGACCGTGCCACTCCCCCACCATGCTTCTCTTTGAAGCAAGTCCCAGCTCCTTGTGCCCCAAGCTGGCCTACTTCCCTCAAGTTCAGTGGAGGACACTCGGATAATCACCAGCCCTGAAGCAGGATCCACCTGCCACTCTCAACAGCTTCTGAAGATGGGGAGAGAAGGTCCTTTGTCTTGGGGCGAGAGAGACAGGAAGCCACCATTTTCCCAAACTGTGGGTCCACCTGGCTCGGTACTGTTGCTGCAGATCCTGAGTTTCATGCCAGGGTTTTCCAGCTCTGCTGGGATCGTCCCTGGGAGCACCTGCAGGCAGAGCTTGTGTTCCTCCCGGAGCCACAGCCCACCCCTGCTTCTTAAATGTATCTCACCATGCGCAATACACTTGGCCTGATGTTTTAAGCTCCAAACCATGTGTTATATATGCATGATGTCCCTTAGCAGAAAGAAGCCTTTCAGGCTGATGCACAACAAGTCAAAAAATATGCCATTTGCTACATAGAATTCTCTCTTTTCACATCATCAGTTTTAGGTGCTACAGGACTCAGACGAAGAGCCCAGGTGGACAGGTTCTGGCTCCTTAATGGGTGCATTAGCAAGGCAGCATGTTGGAGAAGAGAAACAGTCACTCCAGGTCAATGAGTAGAGATCTCCGGGCAGAATGCCCCAACACAGACGAGCATCAGGAAACCCATCATCCTCCATTGCGTCCTACAAAACGTCTAGGGGCGAGCACCACAGTTTGGAGCTCTTCACTGGCTGGCCCCATCTAGCCATGCTGGCCCTGACAGGGTGAGCTTAAAAGGGCTTCCTACCTGGGACTGAGATTTCATTTTTGCCTTTCCTCATGAGCAAACAGCTGGAAGAAAGGTCCAGTGGGTGCTGCTAACCCAGACTGAGGAAGCGCTACCTGACCTGTTGACTTGGGAATCCATTAAGGACTTTGAAATGGATTAAAGAGAGGTTTACCTCTTATTTCCACCACCGACACGGCGATGTAAAGTCTTGCATCATCAAGCTCTTGGAGATCGTGATAGCCTATTTCACTGACAGCCGATTTGCTGTTAAAATAAAGCTCTGCAACTCCGTCTTCTATCTGAGGACAAAGGCAAAGAAATCATGCCATATTCAAACAGCAGACTGGGCCCAGTTTTACTCCGTTTCTCTTCAAAGCACCTTGACTGCCTCTTGGTTCCATGTGAAGACAAAGAA
Source organism: Varanus komodoensis (assembly GCF_004798865.1). NCBI lineage: Eukaryota > Metazoa > Chordata > Lepidosauria > Squamata > Varanidae > Varanus > Varanus komodoensis. The sequence goes on along the minus strand of NW_025335873.1, from coordinate 3,915,156 downwards.
ATATCAGGAGGCCTTGTTTGTCAGTGGACCAAGGCAGGCAACTCTGGGTTCACACAAGGTAATTGGCCATAGTTGGCTTATAAGCCGGGGTAACTTGTTGCGTTGTCTATGTTCAAACAACATGACAAGCCACTCCTGGCTCACAAACCACCATGGCTCTTCCTGTTGTGCGAACCTAGTCAAGCAGATGTACTTGCAGGACACAGTGATCCATCATGTTGTAGAAACCTAGGCCACTTCTTGCAGGGCGGCTTGTTGAGCGGCAAAAGTCCACCCTGGCAAACCATGCTTTGCGCTGGGGTTGGTTCACCCCGGTGGGTTGTCATCTCACCTGAACCTGGGCCACTGCCCTGATCATGGGTACAAGGAAGAGGTAAGCAAGAAGCTCAGCAGTTGAGCTTACTCGGGCGACTGCCAAGTGGCACAATGGGCAACTATCCCTGACTTGGTGCCAACCTCGCTTTTGTGCTCTCCACAGCTTCCCCCACTTTCCCTTTTTCTCCTCCCCAGAGATTGATTTCTGCAAAGTCCAGGTGGGCAGCCAGTGACAGTCCCTCCAAAGCCGAAGTGAAACACCACAGATCCAGCCACTGGTTCAGCACCTATTTATTCTGCACATGCAAATATACTTTATAGGGATTTTATTCTTGGCACAGACTTGCCCAAGCATGTGAAAGAAACCTTAAGAGAAATGAAATCCTATTTTTACGCATTTCTGAAATACGTACCTCACTGCAGTGACCTCCCTGAAGACGACCCTACAATGGGAGGTCAGCACAGCATGGCAAAGCCACTCAGCTATCATGATGTAGCAATACAAGCTATTCTGCAGGGCCCTAGGGGAATCTGCCATTAGTTCTACTGTGTTCCTTGATTCATCATTCAAGATCAGGCCCCTCAAAAACACCTTTCATTCATTGACCTAGTTTCTGGGACTAAACGCTTTTGAATTCTGAGAAATGAGCCAAAATAGTTGGCAGATGTTTACCGTATTACAGATCCTGGCAACTATGCAGTACGCTTCTAGTTTCTAGGGGCCCTGACAAATGAAAAATTCTAAAGAACTCCAACATTTTCCTTCCCTGGAAAATATATTGGCATGTGACCAAATTATAGCAAATATTTCAAGCCAAGTTCCCAGAAGCAACAAGAGCTGGGGAGTGCTTCAAAGACTCTGCACTCTCACCCACTCCAGGGAGGGATTCACTAGGAGCCATGACTAAATTAGCTTAAATCCAAGTTGCTGACAGTTAAGCGGTTTGTGGAATGGGTCGTTAGGATAAAATATGAAAACCACTGGCTTCTAAGTAGAACCATTTATATGAATGAGAGCGAACTATTGGATGGTTTTTGATGAGCGCTGTCCAAGAGCCTTGGAAATTAATTCTAACAGGAGGGGGGCACGCATTATGGTTTCATGATCAGTAGGGTACCCAGTTCCAGCCCAAGGATATTTATGGGGTTGCTGATGATGAACAGTCCATGTGCAGCTGGACTTCTGAATACACCTAGCACAGCCTTCCCCAACCAACAGAGGAATTTGGACTGCAGTTCCCAGAATTCCCATCCTGCAGGGCCATTAGCTGGGAATTCGGGGTGTTGTTGTCCCAATGTGCCTGGAAGGCAGATGATTGGGGAAGGCTAGGCTGATTGATAAAGTATCAACAATTGATAAAGTATCAACCATTCCCCTGCCACTGCCATTTCTTTCTTTGCTGATAACTTAAATGCAAACTGCTGGGTCTTTACACTCGAGTAGTGGCCATCTAGCTGAATGGGGCATGAAAGCAGCAGCACCCTCTGGCCCATGCGCCCCAGCACCTGGTGTACACAGGCATGTACCCATCTCTTCCATAAAGTTGCCCAATTCCCTCTTAAAGTCACCCAAATGGGTGGCCATCACTGATGCCGATACCTGTTCTGAAATCCAAGCAAGTGCATGGGGACCCAAGTTTTCAAAAGGGAACAGTGAATCTCTAATAACTTTAATGTCTCTAGGCAGACTAGGGATTCTAGTCTGTGCCTAGGGATTCCAGAAAGGCTTCAACTTGGGCCCCTCGACCCTTTTAATGAATTACTTTCTTTTTTAAGTAACGCGGTCCTGCTAAAGAGCAGCTTCCCATCGCTGATGGAAAATCAACAAGAGATCTACTGATGTGGCCTGGCTCTTTGAGCCAAGCTGAAACTGCTCCCTGGATGAGGTACTGTCTGCTACATTTTACTCCAAAGAGTATTTGTTTCCCCTTTACGCCCCTGATAGGACTACTTTAAAATGGAAATGCTGACACTGAATAATTGCCTCAGTAAACCGGAGCCAGATCTAGACCTCAGAAACGACACTGGGAACTGGAGCAGATAGAACCCGATTATATTTTCTCCAAACTTACCTCGACCTGTCTCAAGGCGTTGGGCATCATGGTTTTCTGCCCCCCCTGAATTATTCCAAAACGGACAAAACCTTGTGCATTAGCCAATGCCTTGTTGTAAAAATACCTTGGAAATAAGACCAAAAAGAAAAAGTGAGTGAAGGAGAAACTGCACATCAGCCCATAACCTGACTCAGTTTTTGTCGCTGCAGCACGGATAATGGGAAGAGGAATGTATAATAAGTCATTTATTTCCAACTGGGAGGGGCCATCCTTGGGGCAAAGATGAATGGGTTAAGGCAGACTTCCCAAACCTGGTCTGCTCCAGTTGTTTCAGATTTCAGTTCCCACCAGCCCCAACCATCATGACCAATGGCCAGGAGTGCTTGGAATTAAAATCCAAAACTTCAGCATGGCACTAGGCTGAAGAAGGGTGCCTAAAGCACAAGCCAGCCACAACGTTGCTCATTACTTGTATGCAAGAAACATGTGGGTTGTATGTCATGCACAGAGCAAGGCCGGTCCTACCAGTAGGTAGAGGGACGGCATTGTGGCCGAGGCTGGGAGCCAGAAGCAAGGCTGGGGAGAGCCAGGGACAGGTGGCTAAGTTAGCCCACTGCCACGATGGAGGCACCTGCCTTCCTCTCGGTAGTGAAAACTAGCTCCACGGCCAGTCCACTCCAGGCAGCTTCTGTAAGCGGAAAGGGTCAGGGCACCCTTGACCTTCCAACAGAAAAATGCCCAGGCCAGCCCTAGTGCACAGGTGCTGCAGGGAACTGTGACCAGACTTGGGACTCTGGGGGATGGGAGCAGATTTTAACTCTCCTCTCCTGCCAAAAAACAGCTCTCTGAAGTTGCTGCTTGCATTTCAGGGAAAGTTCCCACTGGTGCCAATGGAAAAGTCAGACAGCAGCTTCAGAGAGATCTTTGTCAGGGCCGTGGCAGGGAGCCTCACGACAGAATTAACGACCAAAGGGAACGAGTGAAAGCAACACAAAACTCTGCACTCTGGAGGGCGCCTGTTCACAGTTCCAGTCAGCTATGGTACGTTGTTCTAGCTTCCACCCAGCCCTCTGATCCCCAGCCTAAAACAGTCCGTCAGTATTCTGCACTCGCAGGCTATGCTTGGTGCCCACTGGGTCGTTACTGGGTTCCCCGTTATCTACTCAGGATTGCCATTTTCTTTGGTTTTGTTTGCATATCTTACCCCTCCCCGCTGCTCCCCTTTCACTGCTACTGCCATTGAGCACTGAGAGCCTGAATTGCACTATCTAAGTACTGACACTCACATCTGAAACTTCCTAGCCTATAAGTCAGGTTGCCAATTCAAGAGGCCATACTATAGAGCTTGAGGAATCTTTCCCAGAATCCACTGCAATGTCTTGGACTGCTAGTGGGACTCCTCCAAAGGGCGGGGGGGGGGGGGACAAACTAGAGTACAGAAGAAACATTGCTAAGCCCGTCTTACCTGGCTTTGATAGTAATCTTGAATCTTTCGAATTTCTGAGAGCTAATGAAGTTGCTCTCGGGTTCTATGGTGACAGAAAACCTTGGCATTGCTGAAATATGAAGTAAAAGAAAGTTAATTTGACACGTTTAATTATACAGAGGAAACCCTGTACTCGAGGTTGGCACTCATTTTGTTTCTTCTGCTCCAGAGTCTCATTTTATAACAATCTTGCATGCTGGTGGGAAAATCTTTGTTCTGTTCTTTTCCGTAAGTGATAAGAAACGCTTTTCACCAGCATAAATTTTATCATGGCAAACCTTAATTCAATCCTATATTTGAATGCATGGAGGAACCCATTCCCTAAACCACGTGGAAGGAAATGGAACAAAGAGGAAACTGTTGGATGCATGTGGAAACTACCCATCCTATAAAGGAACTATACTGCCTTGAAGGTTTCAGAAACATGCTTGTGAGGATAAATGTTCCTGGAAGCCAGCTGCAAGAAGAGCTGCATCTGGGGTGCAGTTGGAGAGGAAGAACTCGTGGGTGGGGCTGAAGTGGGCATAGACTCAAACACAGACCCCCACCACTTCTTCACTGAAAATGCCTCCTCCCATTTCTGAAATGGCTTTTCCCCAGCAAAAAAAAAAGTCACTTAAAAGCATGTTAAGAATATGCCAACAGCAAACAAATGCAGTTCATGTATTGAATATACATTATGCATATTCAATAATGCAAATGGAATAATTTGCCCCTGCAAAGAATACACATCTGGTATCCTTATATTCATTAGTATTAACATTCCAGGAAGCATCAGCATTACCATATTTTTTAACTTGAAATGGGGCAACAGCAGAGGTTGCAAAGATCGTCTGATACTTGGCTTTAATTTTCCAAACACCGTACCTATGAGGAAAAAAGTTCATGAAGGCATTTTTAAAAATAGGGGAAGGGCTTCATTCTAAATTTCAGGGTTGAGCTGTAAATTTAGTCTTCAGATTTATTGGTCTCACAGGAGATTCCCTATTTCAAAAGTCAATGTGTATTACTGGACTTAGTTTCAAATGCTGTACTCATGCTGTGATTAGAGACCTACCTGCTTATTCTGCTGAGCGGAGCACGGGGTACCTGCCCTGAAGTTTTACCTTGATGGTTCCACTTGGGGGTTCTAAAAAACCAGCCTCCCTGGTCAATCTTAGCAGGGGATCAGAACACTCTCCCAAAACCTGAGACTGATCCAGGGCATGCTGTCCTGATGCAGCCAGAGAATATTCCCAGGAACAGAAAGCAGTCTGCAGGCATTAGCTACACATGACTGTTTGAATGGCAAGGCAGAAACAAGTGGTCTCTTGCACGCTTGCCTTCAGCCTAACAGAAGATCTCACAAGGACTTCCAAAAAGTGACCCAATTCTCCCTGTTCCTTTCCATGATTGCTTGGGATGGAAGGAAGCTGCACCCACCTGGGCCTGAATTCCTTGCATTTAGATGGTGTGTGTGGGGGGGTTCAGTTCAAAAAACTGGTATATTCTGAGCCAAATCCATTCTTTTGCCACCCCCTTGAAATTGCTCTGTTAGCAGCCCATGTTCTCTGCCCTCTCCCACAAGCCTTTGCATTTAATTCTGCAGGGTCCTCACTGAGTCTTCACAGAGCAAAGTAAGAGACATGTTCAATTTCCCTTGAAGAACAGGCCAGTGACCATAGGACAACACATGCTTTCCTTCCAAGAGATCCTGGGTTTGATCCATGGCGTCTCCAGGTAGGGCAGGAAATACTCCTGTGCCTTAAACCCCAGAGAATTGCAGCCGGTCCGTGATGACAAAGCGGGCTAGGTAGATCAAGGATCTGATGCATACAGAGCCAGCTCTGTATGCATCTCTATCCCATTTGTTTGTTTGTTTGCAGTAGCACGCAAACACTTAAGTATCATTTGCAGAAGTGCTTTACCTAGAAGGATACATTCTGTAGTCAGTCAAGTAGCAAACATCTGACTGAAACAATGCACCTCGGGAGTGGGTACCTTGGAGAACTGAGTTTTCCAAACAGAGCTGTCTCCCTCATTAAGGTCCTCTTTGCTTTCAAACACCGTGAACTTCCAGCATCCCCTAGAGGGCTAAATGTGAACCAGTTTTGCACTTCTGAGTAAAATTCATGCAGACTGATTTGCCATCTTATGGCATCGCTGCTGCTAGAGAAGTCCTTCTCCATACCCCACAGAAAATAATCTAATCCCATTCCATTGATCAGGTTGGGTTTCAGATTCCAGGAAGACTTTTCCAACTCTTGAGACCAATGTTTAAATCAGTGTTCAGCAACTTTGTGTCTTCCAGATGTATTAAAGTGCCTGTAGGTCATGGATAATGGGAGCTATAGTCCATTGTATCTAGAAGGCACCAGCTAGGGAAGGGGGACTTAAATCCATCCGTTCAGATTCAGGATATACAAAACACTTGAAACTGTACTGACTGAGCAATAGCAGCACCAACACATCATCATCATCATCATCATCATCATCACATTTCTATGCCGCCCCTTGCCGAAACCTCGGGGCGGCTTACAACATGATAAAATACATTGAAATACAATAGTACATAATAAATTACCATTAAATACAAAAATACAAAAAATACATTGACTTACAAATATAAAATTAAAATTATCAGTATAAAATAAAAATATAGGAGGAGAAAGAGAAGGAAGAAGAAGTTGCCCTGGCCAGATCATATGTTTTAACAATTGAAATGATGTTTAAATAAAAAGGTCTTTATCTGGCGCCGAAAAACCCGTAACGACGGTGCCAGGCGGACCTCTTTGGGGAGTGAATTCCATAGGTTGGGCGCCACCGCAGAGAAAGCCCTCCTCCGGGTACTTACTCTCCTAATTTCTTTCATGGAGGGTTCCCGGAGAAGGGACTCTCCCGCAGATCTCAAAGGGCGGTCGGGCAAATACGGACATAAGCGCTCGTTCAGGTAGCCAGGACCCAAGCCGTTTAGGGCTTTATAGGTCATAATCAACACCTTGAATTGGGCCCGGGCTTCAATGGGAAGCCAGTGAAGCTGACGGAGGACTGGAGTCATGTGATCATAACGCCCCGTCCCCGTCAGCAACCTGGCAGCTCTATTTTGCACCATTCAGGTTGCGCCCAGGATCAAAGCTTTAATTAGTAATATTTGAAGTATTAATAGATATACTTAGGATGTGGTGGGATTTTGAAGTCAGGGAAGGAAACAATTCCGGCAACGTCATCTTCATTTATAATATCCACCTCTACTCCTTCTGGATCCTGCATAGAAAATAAAAACTTGTATTGATTTTTGACAACTTGCATGTTGTTCTGCAGGAAGTTCCCTTGGGCAGGAGGATTTGGCCCTGAAACTCTGAAATAAATGCAACATTTAAAAAAATAAACCCTCCAAATTAAGGAGTGGCTCAGCAGAACTCACTAAAACAGATTTGTTTGAAAGATTTATACCTCACTTTTGATTAAATGTTCTCCAAGCCAGCTTATAACAGATCTAAACGAGCAAAACACAAAGCAGTGATGGCTTAAGATCAACTCCAAATAGCATCTACATATTTAAGTAACACATTTTCAGGAAAAGTTTGAACAACTGTTTCCAGCAGTTAACTTGTTTCATACAAAGCAAATAAGCTTGTTCATATTTTGTAAGGTCTGGATGAAATTAAAATGGCTTCCAAAGTCCTCACAGCTATGTTGGAGAAGAGGAGTACGTGAGCCCAGAGTGCATGGTGAGGCTTGTCAGATGTCTGTTAGGACAAACTTTATTGCCAAGGAGGAAAGTTTCTGGGGCCGAGATGTTGCTAAGATGAGAAATCCTTTACTGCTGGCTGTGCCAGCTGCGGCTGATTGGAGTTTTGAGTCCAATAACATCTGTACCCCCTTAGGTTACTTCTGCATGCTGGCTTGTTTTGTCTATGCTGCTTATGTTTAAAATGAAAACTAGATTATGTTTACATTTAATGAGGAGTGACACTCACCACAATGGTTAAGGTGACTGATCTTCTTGCTGGCCTCAACTCTTCATTCAAGGAATAGACCCGAACCTTCACTGCAGTGATAATTTCAAATAAATGATACTTAATTCTAATGGAATGCATGCCTTCTGGCTCATTTGGGAACCTCAGGGCAGCTAACAAAAATATCTAAAAAAATCAATACATCTACCAAACATCAGGAAAAACAAAACACAAATTAAGAGCACCCCACCGACACTAAAAAGTGACTGATGTTATCCATAAGACAACACAGATTAAGGAAAATAACCAGAGCTTGATTTAAGAATGCATCCCAACATCTGCTGGAAGAGGCATCTATGTTAAGAGGCATTCCATCCTACATGACAGAGAAAGAGGGAATGCCTCTTCCAGGATTGTGATCACTATCCTTTAGGCTGTACCCCTACAGTCTCTGGATCATAACACATTTGATTTGCATCCCCCTGCCTCCCTCCCCAGAAAGTGAGGGAGATCCTCAAGCAGAAAAGAGATCTGCTCTCACAAACCTCTCCCTTGCAGGTATGGAAATGTCTATACCCTTCCTGCTTTGCGATTGGTGCTCTGATGGGAGTAACCGAAAAACAGGACATCCTGGAAATAGGATCAGCAGATGCTTTAAATACACTATCAATAAATTTCAATGGAACAACAACATTACAGTCTAACATTGCATGACAGCATCACAATCAAGTTAAATCAGATGAAAGAAATCTTAGCAGCATCTTTTTAGCTAAAAATTTGATAGCTCAATCCAGTCAATTAAAGGCCAATCCTATGCAAATTCAGACAGGAAAAAAGGCCTCCAAGAGGACTCTGCTAGGAATTTTAGGTCTGTTTATTTAAACTTGCCTAGGACTGCACCTCAGCTAATTCAAGTGTGCTATTGTTTTAAAAAACAATCAAAATTGGCTTTAAGGATAATGCAAAACTGCAACAGTGTTTAGCAGCATTTTGCAATAGAAAAAGTAACCTCACCTGATTGATCAGGAGTGTAAATAGGCTTGTCTGTCTGAATAAAGAGGAATCCATTCTCATAAGTAATGGGCATTTTCTTCTCTTTTGTAAAGTGCGGGGAAGTTGCTTCCAGATATACATATTCTACTGGTTTCTTTGGGTCTCTGCTTGATAAATCTTTGGGCTGAATCTGGAAATGGTATAGATTTTTAAAACAAAAATGCAGCCAACTAATCATGTAATAGAATAATTTCCCCTCTTTCACGAAAACCAACTAAAAATGCCAAGTAACAAACTTGATAAGATCGGATTCATACCATCGCTCAGAGAAAACTTGATGACATGCCTCAACAACAGCATGGAGTTTCGGGAAATCAAGTCAAGATCTGTGCTATTAGTTGTTTTAAAAACACCTGGCAGTGAATGCACCCTAACCGGCGCTTGCGGTAAGTGGCACTTAATTATGTCTCAGGGTTATAACCCTTTCCATAGCCAATGTAACCCAATGTGCTGGACTATAACTCAACTCACAGCTCCGCTCAGCCTGCCAAAATGAGGAAGGCTATCTTCCTATCAGAAGAGGGATCCGAGGCCAGTGAAGATGGGAAAATTCTGGAAGGGCAGCAGAAACAAAAGAGCTGGACCTTCTGTTAGGCAAAAGGAAACACTTGGTTGCTTGTTGTTGCTAGTTTCGAAGTCGTGTCCGACCCTTCGTGACCCCATGGACAACACTCCTCCAGGCTTTCCTGTGCTCCACCATCCCCCAGAGTCCACTTAAGCTCAAGCCAACTGCTTCAGTGACCCCCATCCAGCCCCCTCATCCTCTGCCATCCCCTCCTTCTCTTGCCGTCAATTGTTCCCAGCATTAGGCTCTTCTCCAGTGGGTCCTTCCTGCTCATTAGGTGGCCAAAGCATTTGAGCTTCATCTTCTAGTATTAAAGTTTTCACTAAGTATTAGTGTTTCCACCTTAACCCCTTCATGGATCACTGCCTTGTCGTGGCGAAGGGGCTTGCATAGCTCAATGAAGCTATGAGCTATGCCATGCAGGGCCACCCAAGACGGACAGGTCATAGCAGAGAGCTCTGACAAAACGTGATCCACCGGAGAAGGAAATGGCAACCCACTCCAGGATCCTTGCCATGAAAACCCCACGGACAGTACCAAAAGGCAAAAAAACACTTGGTGCAGGTGACCAAGTCTGGGAGACAGTGGCGACATTTTGGAGAAAAAAAGATTTGTGCCAGAAAGCCTGCTCAGTGCTCCCTAAGTTAGTTTGCTACCTTAAAGAGCAGCAAAGGATGCTTGTGTCCCATCATCACAGCTGAGGCCAGATCCAGCGGACGTTCCAACTGGCCTTTGTACATGCAATAGGAGGCTGGACCATTCTGGCTTGTCACGGGCAGCAAAATGTCTTTGGCACTTTAAAACTCACACATGGGTGATGGCATAAAATTCCTTTTCATGGTATTTCTGGTCCCCTAAGCCTTGCACCATAATAAATGAGTTGCGTTATATGAGGCCGCACCAATGAAACATTTTGTGCCAAAACACATTTGGCTTCTGCTGAAATATATTTGATAGTACTAGTCCTACCTGGGCATTTATTATTGACACTCTGTAACTAATTATTAGTCTGTGCAACAAAGGATCCTTTGTAATACAGCTTTGGGCTTAAATTAAACCGAGTGTGTAAGTGGACTGGAAGTTGTTTTAACTACATACCGTTACTGTGACGGAACCTTGGAACTGATTTGCCGGAGTTAGCTGAGCGTGTCCAAGAGCGTAGGTTGTTTGTTTATCAGGGAAGCTTTTAACAGATATTGTCACTGGAAACTCCTGTTCGTATCCAAAGGCTTGGATCACCACCTTTTCAGATGATGCGACACGGAGGATTTTGGGTGCTGAGATGACATATCTGTAACAAAGGCACAACAAATGGTCGCTTTTATCCCTTATGAGGGGCCCCGTCAGGCACTGCGGTGTGTTTGTGGAGGGTAGGAAACCGTCACTTGTGCAACCAGAAATCACTTTTGCTCGTATTTTGTAATGGGCTTGGCCCTGTGCTTTCTGCAGCATCATGCTGAGAATCCTTACATGTCTCTTCTGCATCTGCTGGTGTAAACCAATAGGAAAATTCTTGCCATTACCCTAATACTTCATCTGCCCCCATTCTAAAAAAAAATCCTGGAGCTGTGCTCACCCATATTCCCCCTATACCATGCCATGGATGCAAAATGTTCCACTGCAAGAAGTTCTTTGTTTTGCGCTGTTATAGTCTTGCAAAATTCTGGCTCTTTCACTGCAAGTTCCTCCTTCCTTTCCAAGCTACATGAAAAAAGTAATGTGAAGGATCCAGAGCCGCTGCCATATAATTCAAAGAAAAAAGATTGCCAAGGGAAAAAAGCACATACTAACAGTATCAAGAAATAACAGGACAAATAACTTGAATGTGTAAGGAACTGCCTCAGCAGAACCACAGTTTAGGCGTGATCTAAATTAAAGCACTCAGTCCCTCAAGGACGACCGCTTTTCCACCAAGCTTTGTCATTTCAACAGCAGCTCAGTGGCTCACCTGCCAATTCCTGCATATCAGAATCTATTACATAGGCTGCTAAAAGTCAGAGAGAACTTGACAACCCTCCTCTTGTGTTGTCAGCTGTACAGGATCGCACCGATGATGCACAATTAATTGGACCATGTGCAACTTCTCGGTGACGTGGGTCCAGCCTTCCCTGACACAATGCCTTCTGTATGTGTTGGACTACAATTCTCCTGACCCACAGCCAAGGAATGGGAATAATGGGACTTGTAGCTGATGTAACTGGAGGGTACCAGCAGTTTAATTGTGCCCATGGGGTCACAAAGGGTCAAGCATGACTTTGCAACTAGCAGCAGCAGCAGCTTAATTGCTAAATACTGGAGCAATTCTAGCCCTTCACAGCTGAGGCTGAGCAGGCTGAAAACATCCAGCTGCAGAACAGCAAAACCGCCCAGGACCTCTGAAAAACATGGGCTGATATTAAAAGAAAGCTTTTTCTATGCTATCGCTCAATGCACTGCCCACTGTTAAAGATCAGTTTTGCATTAAATAGAATTAGGGTGGGCACGGGAATCCCTGAACAATACAGGTGACATGCTACCAAAATCAGCAAGAGCTTTGATTCTTCGGTGGTTGTCTAACTGGCTAGCAATTTGTTTGTGACCAAACAGCAGACAAATTTGCTTGTCACCATGTATCTCATCTTCACTATTTATTCATTTCTGATCTGGTTTTTGGTATGAAAGGCACCATGCAGGTGGATTACGAATTGCATAAACAGAGCACATAACTATTTAAATAAGACCAAACCAGTTCAACAAATAATATTACAATAGGATTAAAAGAGCACTCAAGCTGGACTGAAAATTCACAGGACATATGTTGTTTTTCCTTTAAGGGGTGTATGTGTGTGTGTTTTAAACAAAATATAGCTATAGCTTTAGAAGTTGCCAGCTGAGGCATAACATGCATATGGGGTGTTTTAATCCTTTCTCCTACAGTGATTTGGTTTATTTAGCCCAGTCCCTTCCCCCAAACCCCATAGCAATAATACAGCAGGTCCACCATCCCACTACAAAAGTCGCAGTTTGCAAGAACTTCCTGGCCAGGAGAAATTGCACAAAATTGCATGTCACCTGTTTCAGCCTTGCATCTCCAAATGCCTCCTGAAATAACATTGTTCTATCTCACAGTCTAAAAACATCATTACAGGTTTTGTGGTGGGCATCCTTGGACAGGGAGGCCCAGAATTCAGGAGCTGTCACCCTCATGAAATTCTTTCTAGACTCGCTAGGCAGTGGTGTATGAGTCAGGGTCACAGTGATATCCTCAACTTACAGGAGGGCAAGCGTCTTACGGAGGAAGAGATAAAGTACATAGACCCATGCTTCCAGGCTTCAAAATGGGCTGAATCCAAGCTTAGTTATGTTTAGAATATCGCCACTCAAATCAAAGGGACTTAAACTATGTTTAAAGCTTACTGATTTCAATGGATCTGCTACTAAGCCTGCCAAAACCAGTCTATCCCCTTTTATCCTTGTTCTGGTTAACAACAACTCTGTGTTGCATGAAGCACACATTACTTACGTTTGCTCCTGAGTCAACCCTCTTCCACAAAACATCAGAAGAAAGAAAATGCCTAGAAGATTCATGATTGCTCGGAGGTGTTGGGACCGGGGAAACCAGCCCTTGGTGTTCTGTTCTCCTGCAAGTCCATCAAATGAATTTGTTAGTGGATTTATCTAAAAGTTAATCATTCATCAGGTCATCAAATCCCAGAAGGGAATTGTGAGGAAATCCCCTTCTATAATGCCAGCCAGACTGGAGTACCTAATTCAAGAGCCTTCCTTTCCCGTGTGCCTTTAAGCACGGTGCAATGTATACTGCTAAGTCAGACACTCCTTTACCATGTAAGCAAGCAAACTCTGGGAGAAGTAATGCAATACCTTGTTCCTTAAAAAACCAAAAACAAACCTCTAGCTGAGATTTCTTCAGACATGTTGTTTTGAGCCATTCTTCTTCACTTCTCTGCCAGCCTGAGTTTGAGACATTGTTACACATAGACAGACACACAACCAATATTTCTAAGTCTCTGTCTCAGGATCATTGTCCAAATAAATCAACAGGACAGAAATCAAATTTGCCATTTGCAAATCACTAATTTGTATCTATCCATGCTATTTAAGAACTAATTACTAGGATGCATTTAAATTCCACATCAATTTATTTAAATCCACATCAGTTCAAGGAGAATAAGTTCTCAATTAATTTGCACACCTTGTTCTAAGTCATTCCTCTGCCCCAGTGGGGGTTCCTCATTTTAAATAATTTGCAAACTCTCTCTGTAGCTTCCACTAACCCTTCTCCAGTCCCTGCTTGTGTCTCTCTTGATCCTGGAGGAAAATTGCCTGCAGCCCATGCAATTCAGCTGGGATAAAACTTAAGATTAATGGCCAGGTTGTGGAGAATTGATGGGGGTTTCAACATGTGGGAAGGGAAAAAATTAAGTTCTTACCGCAAACCCCTTGATAATCACCACTTGCATGGGAAAGTACACTAAGAAAAAATTCCATTAGTACCAGCTGAGACTCAGAGCTTAGGGAAATAGATCCCAAGCCCTGGGAAACAGTTCGGGGCCAGGGTCCCTCAGCCCAGGCCTAACAGGCAACAACAGAGAAATGCTGGAGGAACAAGTGTGTTTTGGGGAGACAGTGGAAACACACCATTTTTTCTGCCTCCTCAAACTGCATGGAAAGAAAGTGGTGTCTTAGCTACATAACCAACATTCAGCAAAAAATAGTGGTCATGATGCTCCTAGGATTAGAGAGAGAGAGAGAGAGAAACTAGGGTACAGGATTTTTTCTACTCAGCCATGCTCCACTGGTAGCTTAGCTTCCAGGGCTCATGACATTTTTTGCCCTGTGCCAGCGATAAAGAAAGCCGAGTGGACAATTGGCATGGCTCTATCTCTGTCTTGTCTGCAAGTGGGGAGCAGTTTCAATTTCACTGATGCGCCTTTTAACGATCCACATCCACAGACAGAAGAAAAATGAGGAATGCCCAGATTGCACTACATTTAATATAACCTTGTTAACTTCCGATAAGCAGAAGTCTGGCTCTGCTTCTTTTATTTGCGTATTAAGTGTAATACCCTAGCGAGCAACAAAACAGAAGTTAATGCCAAGATGTTGCAAGTTTAAACAAAAGCTATAGCCAGTGCTTACGGGAAAAGGGCATTTTCCAAAGAAATCTTTGACCAATCGAATCTTGCATACCCGCCCTCATCGGGCGGGGGGGGGCAGGTCACCCTTGCCCTTGTCAGCAAAAGGCCAGGACTTCTGATGTGTGTGTAGTGGGGGGGGGGGGGGGGTTCAGGCAGGTTTCAGGCTTCCTTCACTGGAAGACCCTCTTTCCTTTTTTGAATGTGGTCAGTGCCTGCAATGCAAGCAGCCTTGAATAATTGGAAAACTTGATGCAAATATAAACCAATGGTTAGATTAAAAAAAAAAAAAACCATGGGGTGATTTAAGCTAATTCAGCCCATGGCATATCCGGCAATTTCAATCCCTAAAATTTGCTCTTACATCACATGACTTGCATTTCTTGCAATGTGGGTTTTGAACTTTGCATCTCCGAAAAGCTGGACCCTCCAAAAAGCTGGTTTCTTGCCAAGTCTGACGGCCAGTGAAGAGCAACCACAAATGGGAAGTTCATTTCCATCCTTCAGCCTCCTGACCCTGGTCTGATATTTAGCCTCCTACTATAAACCTATTAAATTTTGAGCACTTCCTCTCTCCTCCATGCAGGAAGCACCGAGAGCTTTTGAAGAGAGACTTCGGTTCTGCAAACATTATCAGAAAAAGTAGCTATGGAATTTCAGCATTGTTGCTCTATAAAGCCTGAATGCCTTAATGAACCATACAATCAAAAAAGTTCCTTCAAGGAATTTGCAACTTAGTAACGACCTGGTAAGCAGCATGCTTTGGCTGGCACCAAGGTTGCCATCCTGCACACTGGGCTGACTCGTCAATATTTTATTTATTTATTTATGCAACCGATTTGTTTTCTATTCATTCTCTCTCTCTTCCATGCAGTAGCTGGACCGACAGGTTTCTCTGTTTTTTTGCCTTTTACCAGGCTCGGCATCAAGAGTCAGCATGCGAGCAGGACCTTGGCAGCGTCCAGCCTAGCAAAACAATTCTCCGCAACTCAATCTACTTGAGTTTGCAGAAGCAACGCAACTCACCCGGCCACTGCACCGGAGGGGGCGTGTTTATTGGGTTTCATTGGCCACGCCCCCTTCCGGGCAAGGTCTGATTGGTTCACATTACTGCAGTTAAAGGTGCAACATTTTTAAATCAATCTTTCAAATGAGCTCAATTAAGGAGGTACAAGCTAGGCTGGCCAGGTGCTAGGGTGCTTTGGGCAAGTTTTCCTTTAAACTGCCACTGCGGTTTATCCAGCTGGGGCTT
Organism: Varanus komodoensis; assembly: GCF_004798865.1. Taxonomy (NCBI): domain Eukaryota; kingdom Metazoa; phylum Chordata; class Lepidosauria; order Squamata; family Varanidae; genus Varanus; species Varanus komodoensis. Next base: position 3,899,358 of record NW_025335873.1, on the reverse strand, counting down.
ATCGGCCACGGGCAGGCAGTGTGGTAGAGTGGTTAGAGTTTTGGACTGGGATGTGGGTTCCCGGTAGTGGAACTCATGGAGTGACTTCTGCCCAGCAGTCACCAGTCTACCTCACAGGGTTGTTGTGAGGATAAAGCGGAGAGGAGGCGGAGGACTGAAGCAGCCACTTTGGGTTCCCCCTAAGAGGGAGCAGGCGGGGTAGAAAGGTAATGAATGGGAATGTTGCGCAAAGGGGAGCTGCCCTCGATCCAGCCGAGCCGAGCCGAGCCGAGCCATGAAGGCGGTTCGAAAAGGCGGGAAAACGGCTGCGCGCGCTCGCGCGCTCGCGAGGAGAACCGCGCGTGACGGGCAAGCCGCGCCGGCCCTGCAGGGGGCGTGGCCCAAGCAACTGGCCCCGCCCCTCCTCGGCCCCCGCCCCGCGGCCCGTCAATGCTCTCCGCGCCGTCGGAAGAAAATGCCGCCGGGCCGTTAAAGGACCCGCCGCTTCCGCCTCTTGTCAGGGAAGCGCGAGGTGCGTCAGGAGCAGAGTCGGCGCTTCCGCCGCTTTCTTCCGTTTATTTTCCATCCGAGGAACGATGATAAACGTCAAGAGCTGAACAGAGAGGGGGGAAAGGCGAGAAAGCGAGACCGAGGCGGGTATCGCGCATGCGCGCCTGCGGCGACCAGGCGGAGGCTGCGGCCGCGGGGCGCGCGCCGGGGGTCGCCATGGCAACGGGAGCACGCGACGCGCGGCCCTGAGGCGGCGGCAGGGGCCCGCGGTCCAGGTGAGGGCGAGGGCGAGGGGGGCGTCTCCCCGCACCCCGCAGGTGTATGTGCGCCCCCGGGGGCCTCCCCTAAGGGAGTGCAGAGCCGCGTCGGGCATGTTTGCCCCTTGTCGTCCCCCGGCCCCGCTGGGGGTGGCGCGTCTCGGAGGCCTCCGCAGCGGGGAGGGCGCCCGGTTGGGGAAGGCTGCTCCGGGGATTCCGGGCCCGGGCAGCCCCGCCGCCTTGCGCGCATCTCTCCAAGCAAGGCGGGTGCGCGGCGGGTGCGCAGCGGGCGCCCAGGCGCGCTTGCCGCCCTGAATGCAGGCGATGCATCTGCTGGTGTTGCGCCCCCGGGCTGCACCCTCGACTGCCCCCCCACGACCTTCCTGCTAGCAGAGTTTGCCTACCTGTTTTCCCCTAAGGGCAAATGCCCGCCTCTTTTCTCTGCCTACATCCGTTTTTCCCAATAGGGGTGCCTTTAGCAGGCAGGGTTCTTTAGGGATACATTCTTGCCCAGACTTGAGAGCATCTGTAAAGTAGCAGATCTGTGTTTTGTTTTGGTTTGGTCTATTTGGGTACTTAGCACTGCCTTTGCATCCAAGGGAGTCTCCACGCTGATGTTTTGATGGAGGAAGTGTGAGACAGAACTGCAATAAATAAATAAATACATTTCCTCTTCCCAGGTTTTTATTTGTAAAGCAGTGGTGGTGAGGAAATAATACTTCTGCTTCCCTACAACTTTTATAATTTCCAATCGCCTGTATGCACTCAAGGGGGGGATTCTTTTGCACATATGTTGGTTGATGGGAAAATAGTGTGTGCCTTTGTGTAGGCAAACAAAAGAGATCTTGCATCTTAAGAGGAAAGCAAGACTGATCTCTCCACTCTTGGGGAAACTCTAGTGGGATTTCCTAGAAAAATAGCCTTTTCTGTGTTTCAGGGACTGAGGGGAAAGATCAGAGTAATGCCTGAACTAACGCAGAAGACCTATGGTTAAGTGGTACCATTTTCATGCTTCCCAATGTGGATTAGAATCCTGGCAATTATATACCTATGCATTACAAAGGTTGAGGAAGCTGATCTACCCTTCTAGCATTGTGTATGACGTTGATTAGGCAACTGCCTGTAACTAATCTTTCTTTGAGTAATCTTGAGTCCACAAGCTGACTTCAGGAAAAAGAACGACACCCCTAATAGGGGAAGTGAGAATAGGAGCTGCCTTGCCATATCGAAGGTGGAGGGGTACTTTCTCTGCATGGTTCAGCATGGCAAAGAATGCCTCTATTTTTGGACATAAGCTGTTCCCTTGTTCCCCTGTTTTTCCACCATATGGTCTTGTTCTTTTAATTTCAGCAGTTGTGAACCATTTTGCTTTTGGACAGCTCATGCTTCAAAAGTGGGGCTTTTCTGTATGCGGTAGGCTGATGTCTTGTCTTTGTCTGATAGCAATGGTTATCTTCTGCATCATGTGGTATATTTGAGTGAGGCACGTGGAACTAGATGTGGAGTTTTGGATGGCGGCAGGCCTGCTGTTAGCAGACCACGTGTTTGGGCAGCTGTGCTTGTTCAGCACCACGTAGGAGCAAAACCCAAGTTCCGTTCAAAGTTGAGTAAGGCAGCTTTATAGAGCACCATGCAAATTACAGTTATGCGTTGTGGTAGCATGAAAGTCTGTTTCAGGCACAGAGTATTAAGGAAAAAAAGCTACTCTCTCTCCTTATCTCATGTTTTGATGCTTTTCATAACATATTCAAATGAGGCTTTGGTGTCAGTGGTTTCGTATTCTGAACCTCTGGAGAGATGTGAAGATTACAAGAAGATAAAGGCTCTAATTAAACAAATCAAGATAGTCATGGCAAGGGGCGGCATAGAAATGTTATAATAATAATAATAATAATAATAATAAAAAAAATCTTTAGAGACTCCATTAGGAGTAGAGGGGCAGCATATAAATGCAAAAATAAATTAATCATTATGACTATGCATGGCAAAATTTCTGTCTGTTCATTTCTTCCTAACCCTGAAATTTCCTAGGTACTGTACAGAACTAAGTGCTTCATACAGTACTCAAGAATCTAATAGATATGGCACAAATCAACATATAAAGAGGAGGGAAGAAGAAAACAAGTAGATTTGCATGCAGCTTAATCCCAGCAGTATCATCTGGATGGTGGGCCACCCGCTTTTGACCTTGCTTGCACGATCACCACCGCCCACCACAGTTTATTAACCATGGTGAGTTGTGGTGCTGAGAGGCACCAGGTTGCCAGTCAGAGCCCTCGTGGCTACTAGTAATGTTCAAAGCAAAGCCCCGTTTTAGGGGACCACCCCAACAACCAGCCTCACCAATCTCACACAGAACCAAAAGTTGCCATGTGCCTCGTACCACAGCCTGCATATTCAGAATGATGGCTCCTAGCGCCCTGAGAAGTCCAGTGGGGAAGGTTACCCATGGTGTCTTCTTGTTCCATTTGACTTGGGCCTTTGGGTACAGCTACATGCACAGCTCAGCAGCCCTTGGTCCCATGGCTAGTGGTGGAAGTCTGACCGTGCTTCCCTTCAGCTCTGCGGAGACAGGCCAATTAACAGTTGGAGTGGAGGGAGAGGAGAGGGAGAAACACGCATCCCCTTGCCTCATGGTTCTTCCTGGAACAGCACCTCTCAGGTGCTGTTACTTCCCTGGCCATAGATTTGGGGTCTTTCTTTCAGCTCTGCAATCCCAGGGCAACAGTGAACATGAGTTAAGAAAGATATTATAATAGGGTGCTTGCTTCTTTTGGAACAAGGTTGCTTTTTGTCCACCAAGATAGGAGCCCACAGCAAACAGTGTGTAAGAAGCCAAAAAGTGCATGCTTTTTATTTCAGACAAAACAAAATAGGTTCTCTGTATTTTATAACTATCTTTCTGGGCCAGTTATGAAACTGTTAGTTCGCACTTTTATGACTTGTTGCTGAGAGGGCAAAATGTGTAGAGTGTTTAAACACATCCTAGGCACAACCTCACCTTCACCACCAAGCTTTTCATCTCTCGGGTGGCCTCTCACTTTTGTTTCCCCCATTTTGCTGAAACAGATAAGAACAGTTACTTGCCACTCATGGATTAAAACTAGAGGGTTAACTAATACAAGAAGCAAGAAACTGGGCTTACTCTTTTTAATGGATACAGGAAAAGTCTGTATAGCAGTTTCTCTCTTGGGCTAATAGCTCTGGTGTGGGAGGAACTCTGCTAATATCTGGTATAGTTTTTCTGCTCTGGGAGTAAAGTATGCAGTAAATAACCAAAGATGGAAGGTGTGAAACTAAAGTGAATCCTTCCTGGTTGGGTGATGAGTACAATACTGTGTTTCCGCCCCCTAATGATGAAAGTATAAGGAGGTTTGGAAAGAAAGCTTGTTTTGTTGAGCAAGCTCTTTCACAAGCCTTCCCTCCCCCTCAAAAACTAACAACCACCTGGAATCAAATTATTTAATTTGACATTTGAGCTGCCATAAGGATCTTTGAAAAGACTTTTGAAAAAGATCCTGTGTCTTTGTGCTTGCAGCTTTCCTTCTGAGAACATGCAGCATTCTACGCAATGAGGAAAAGTCGTCCGCAAAGAGCATCACCTAAAACAAGCCCGATGTCTCCGTCTCGCACCCAGAGTCCAATGTCTGCTGTAAGTTCAAGCAGTCGATCACCATCTCCACTTAGCAGACAAGGAGCTCCAGTTCGTTATCTAACAACAGGACAAAGGCTTCGAGAAGATGCTGCAGAAGAAAGTGATACAGGAATTCCCTTTGAATCTCCAGTTGGACAGGGTACTGTAATAAACAGTCTCTTGCAAAGCATTTAAAATATTGCAGTGTTAACTCCACATAACTCAGTTTCAAGGCATCTAGAGATCTGCTTGGCTATTCTTTGGAAAATAGAATATGACTTTTAAATTAGCATTTTTTTTTCATTTCTTTCATATTTGAAATAACCCGTCAGGACAACAGTGTTTCTAGGGCAGCTTGCAAAACTTAATAATAGCAACACAAAATTCCAATAACAACACAAAAGGAAAAGAAGTTAAAAGCACAGTATTCAGAACAACTGAATAGCCATTTTTAAAGCCTGGGGAATTTTAGAAAGTCATTTGCTTGGTAATTGCAATACCAAGTAATTAAAGTAATTTTGTTAGAAGCTTGAGCACTACATAAGTACGAAGAGCAGAATGGTTCTCAGGCAAGTGTGGCTGACTGTGCTGGGGGAGCACCCAAGTGGGAGTCTTCCCCACTCCCTGTGTTTAGGAGCATGGACACCCCCATTGCCCAAAACAGGAGACTGATACAATTTCTGTTTCCCCATTGTGGTTCTGGCAAAGCATTAATTAGTTAAAAGCACAAATCCATAACATTTCAAGGTGTGTTTTTCCTGAACTGAAAATCCTGTTATAAATACATACAGAAAAATTATGTAGTGTGTAATAGGAAATTTAATGTACATTCAGGAAAAGAACGCCTTGAAATTAATTCATTAATAAACAAAGGGCTTTGGAGTTTTACCAATAGCACTGCACCTCCATTTATGCATATAAGTGTTTTATGAAATAGCATAGCAAAAGGGCGAGTTACAAGGGGGACATGCCTTACAAAGTTAAAATCTTAATTTCATCAGTGGGGGCGGGGGAAACACAAGGAGGAGAGAATCTGGTAATGTGACAAATGTTATATTATTAACTGCATTCCGGTTTGGGTTTTGGTTGAAAAATAGATCTAATTGGTTTATGAAAGGTTGTTTTGGAAGAAGATTTTAGAAGAAAGAGATATCCTCTCTACAGGAAAGAGCTGGAAAGTGGAAGTCGATGCCTTTTTTTAAGTATGACCACAGTAACTTTAAGTTGTAAAACCAGGGTGCCTGGACTGTGGCCCTCTAGAAGCTTTGGTGTATGTTGCCCGACCAGCACTATTCCGCATGGCCTGTGGTGAGGCATCAAAACATCTGCAGGACTACAAGTTGCCCATTCCTTTTGTCAGAGACACAAAGAAGGAAGTCAAGCGTAGCAGCAAAGTACATAAGCCTAGACATCCCCACCTGAAGCAACAATACCTAAAACAATCAGCTGAGAGGGGAGGGGGAGAGGGAGTGTGAACCATTCAGTTTGGTTTGTCTTAAGCACTGCATATTTCCATGGCTGTTGTAAAAACAGTTTGTGAAACATCCAGAAATACTACGGTTTGCGACATCTCCTTGTTGCAAGTCTTTGCTACAGTGTGCCATTGTCGATTACTATATCAACATCTTCTTGTTGATTACAGGTGGCAATTGTATCAGTCCTGGTATCAGATACATAACAGAACCTCTGATCAATAAGCTGTCCAAACAGGAAAACGTGGCACGTGTAACGGCTCTGAATCTTTCCCTTGCCAAAGATGGAGGAAAGAAGTTCAAGGTATATACTTATCATTAACATATGTTCACCTAGAACAAAAGCCTTGTTGCGTATGAACTACTCCTACACATTTCATTCCTGTGTGTGTCCCTCTACAAAAACCTTGAATAGCTCTGCCCCTACCCCCCAAAATCTTTTAAAAGAAGCCGAAGCTTTGACACATAACTATCAAAGCTCCAAGCTCCTTTAGAAGAAATGGCTCACACTTCTCCTGTTTTGCTTTTCCTGTAAAAGGAGCAGCATGCCGGGTGGGGGAGTCGCTGTGTTTGCTTTGTGGCTTGCTTACAATCCGTTGCGAAACCTTTTGCCCAGGTTCAGATGGCAGGCACCTCATGGTGGGTCCAAGAAGCCTGCAACAAGCCATGTTGCTCGCAAAGAAGCCACCCTGCTCAAATCAGTCCAGATTTGCAGAACACGAAAACCCACTGTGGCTTGTCACCCGCCATAGGTTGTCATGCTGTGTGAACCCAGTCATGGAGACACAGAGCTGTTTTTATGCTCTTGCCATGTTAGGATAATCGCAGCACCTTCTTCTTACCTTTGAGTGAGCAAAAAAAACCCAGAGGAGCCATGAATGCCCTTCAGAATGCCTGGTCCCACACAGCTTTTTTCAGGAAATCAACCCATTTCATATTCGGTAGCTGTTTTCTTCTTCTGTCTTTGACTTTTCCAAGTACAATTGTCTTCTCCAGTGAGTCTTGCCTTCTCATGAGGTGCAAGTATAATAGCTTCAATTTTTGTCACTTTTGCCTTCAGAAAAAGTTCCTTCTTGATTATTTTTCCATCCCCCATGATGCTTAAAACAAGAAGTCTACTATTTCCTCCTATTGTAAAAACTAATCTAGTTGCCTAATGTCTTGCTTCTGTTTTTAGTACATAGAAAATCTGGAGAAATGTGAAAAACTAGAGGTCCTCAATCTCAGCCACAATCTGATAGAGAAGGTTGAAAAGCTGGACAAACTTTTGAAGCTGTGTGACCTCAATCTGTCATACAATAAAATAAGGTACGAAAGAAAAGAAAATAATAGGTGCAGACAGATACAAAAAGAGGACTGCTCTGCCCAGGATGCCCCCAGCACATGCCCCAGCCAGCGGTGAGGGTGGAAGAGGGCTCCCCCTTCCGAGGCGGCAGTCCTGGCTCTGCCTTCAAAGTGTTTTCTCAGGTCAGGAGGCTCCAGGCGTGTGGCATCATCGTCATTCTTCCACCCCTTCCCTGGAACTTAAATTCCTGCATCGCTGTATCCAGTTTCTCGGTTCTGTGGTCGTAGGCCAAAAGAAAGCATACTGCACCCCATTAAATTCTCAACAAAACAGGAGATCTGTTTGCATAGAAAGCCTCTAGATTGGTCAGGTATTTAGAAAGATGAATTTGAGTGGACATTTTATTATTTTTATTATTATTATTATAACATTTCTATGCCGCCCCTTGCCGAAACCTCGGGGCGGCTTACAACACGATAAAATACATTGAAATACAATAGCACATAATAAACTACCATTAAATACAAAAATACAAGAAATACATTGATTTACAAATATAAGATTAAAATTATCAGTATAAATTAAGTAAATAAAAATATAGGAGGAGAAAGAGCATTTCTATTAAGTATTAGGAAAAAATAGTAGATACCTGACAGCTTTCCTGTGTTTGTGGCTAAGATTTAGCGTTGTGCACATGTGGTTTTTCTTGACCCTCCAAAAATGGAGGTTGAAGGACGGAAAATGCATCGGCCATTCCTTTGCGTTGCAGCCGAAACCTAACATTGTGCATGCACAGACTGCTCATCTTCGCCTGCTTTTAATATTTTTCTCTCTCCCTCAGTAAAATAGAAGGCATTGAACACCTGCACAATTTGCAGAAACTGAATCTTGCTGGGAATGAGATTGAGCACGTCCCTGTATGGATGGGGAAAAAATTGAGGTCACTGCGGATCCTGAACCTGAGAAAGAACAAAATATCCTCAGTAGGTGATTTCAGCCCGTGGCCGTGCTGTTGCGGATCTTAAATGTCCTCTGTTTACTTTTTAAGTTTCTGCCCATTTGATGGAATGACACTTCCTGACAATAGTAAACCACTGTGTCTCTTTGGAAGATAGTTGATAAGTTACCTAGCTTTAACTATGTAGCGTTATTATTTCTAAAAGAATTGGCTTTTAGGGGTATGTGATCAGTAACCACAGAAATGTATGACTTAATAAGAAAAGAAAATGAGGAAGTGAGATGTCGGAACATATGAAACAGCCCTGTCATGAATCAGACCATTGGTTTATTTATTTATTTATTCATTTTTCAATTTATATCCTGCCTTTTTCCTACAAAGGACTCAAGGCAGCTTACATCATTCTCCTCCTCCATCTGATCCCCACAACAACAACCGTGTGAGGTAGGTGGGGCTGAGAGTCTGTGACTGGCCCAAAGTCACCCAGTTGGCTTCATGGCTGAGCGGGGACTAGAACCCAGGTTGTCTGAGTCCCAGTCCCATGCTCTTAACCACTACACCACACTGGTTCCATCCCGCCAAGTCTTGTCAGCAATGACTAGCAGTGCTTCTTCCCTAGCCCTACCTGGGATACCAGGAATTGTCTCTGGGGCTTCCCATGCTCTGCTACTAAACTCCATACAGGTCTGAGGAACCAGGAGGATTAGAAAACGAAGAGCATAGCCATGTAACTCCTGGCATATCTTCCCTAAAGCTAAAAAACAAACATCTGTATGCTTGCTTCCTAGTAGAGTTTTATTAGGTGGTTATTTGCTGAGAGCATTCATGGTAGATCAGTGTCCCAGAAAGACGGATTGCCCATCACACTACCACGCTCCCTCTGCTGTGTATAGATGAGCAGACATGTTTAAGAAAACATTCTTAGGTCAAGTTAGGCAATTAAGTCCACTAGGCCTGGCCAGTTTCCTGCCTGAGTTGAGTGTGTCCTGGAGCTGGCATTGGAGTTCCACAGCCAACAAGATGGTATGCAAAAAGATTTGGAGAGGTAACCTTCTTAAAAACTGCTGAGCTCGTGAGTGCAAGCGGTCAGACCATCACTCATGTAGAGTTTAGAGAGCATTAACACAAAACCATATTGATTGCTTGAATGGTTGTAGCTTAGCTTGGGACTAGCATGACTTTCTAGAGTCTTTCAGAAATACAGCTTTTGTGCTGTAAACACTGATACCTGTGCCTGTCTTGTTTTTAATTTTTATGTCTCATATACTGCTTTCACAAAGAGCCTCCACTGTGCAAAACCGCAAGTTCTGCTCAGTTTGTCTTTGTGTAATCATCCTGCAAAACCTTGTTCGTTGACAACAGTTTGATAATTTTATATGTCAGAAATCTTGTACTAATAGTTGCCATGATATTTGAATAGTTAGACTTACCTTGTTTCAGTTTTAACACAAAGGATGTACTAAATATATCCTTTAATGAAATGTTCAATTATGTGCACGTTAGCACAGGAAGAGAGGGTTCTTTGTGCTTTAAGGAATGTCTAATTCCTGTACTTTGTATTTTTCCTTTCAGCTCCATGAAGTAGCTAAACTGAAGCCTCTTAAAAATTTGACTTCCCTGTTCCTGTCTGACAATCCTGTTGCAAACCTGCCTCATTACCGTCCCTTCACCATTTTTCATTTGAGGTCATTGGAAGATCTTGAGGGACAACCAGTGACTGACTGTGACAGGGAAGAGGCCACTGAAAGGTTTAATTTAGGTAAATATGACAAGCATGGGTTCAAACAATTAACATGCATTCTGATATAAAAGTAGTTCTTGTTGAATTCGATGGGACTGACTTCCGGGTTAGCGTGTATAAGATTGGAACTTCAGTGTGAAACTTTTCCAACCATGTGCATGCTTTGGACTTGGCAAAGAAAAGGATTTTACAAAGGAACAAGTATTAGTTTCATGTGCAATTCATCATCTGTCCCCACTTAAACCACGCATATTATATGCAGAGGACAGAACTGTTCAGTCTGCAGAACTCCTTAACGCCGTTTCTTTGTTTCTGTGTTGGTAATATGTGAACATGTAATGTAATGAAGTGTGTACTATATTGGTGTGCCTTATATTGCAGAAGAGATAGAAAATCTAGAAAAGGATTTGGAGAAAGCGATGAAAGAGTTGGAGGACCTTAACAACAAGCAATCTGACCTGCTTGAGAAACTTCAGCAGCAAGAGGACCTAAACAAATCATTAAAACAAAATCACCTCCGACAGAAACAAAGCTGCAAAGACTTGGAGAGTGAGCTGGAGACAAAAAATGAACTGGTAAGGATGCTTTAGTTGGTGCAGTCCCAGTGTGATGTTGAATATCAGCATGTGCGCATACCTTTGCATTTGCCGTCTCGCATGCTATGGAATGAGAGACGGCAAACTGGCTAACTGGCTATTAAATGCCAGAGAGCCGTGTTTCGTTTGAGGAGGATGCCTGGTCAGCATTAACACTGCTGTAAAAATGACTGCAATGGGTTCACAGCCGTAGGAAGAGGCCAGTATGTACAGGCACCGAATCATTTCTTTAGTCCGCTCCCTTTTTGGTTTATCTGAGAATAGCCACTATAATCTGTGTTGGCATATTTACAATTTTTGTTTTGAAACCTCTGTGCTCTCTGGCTTTCATTACCTTTCCCTATGCCCTCAAACAGTTGGATTTATGTGTTTGTTGCTAAGGGCAGCCCTTTCCAACCTTGTGTTCTCCAGATGTGTTGGCCCAGTTCCCATAATTCCCGCTTGCCACAGCCAGTGGAGTGGCAGCCCAGAACGCCTGGAGGGCACAAGGCTGGTTTGGGGATTCAGGAGCTGCTGTTCCTGCGACTGCTGTGATGTCCCATTGTTCCTAATACTCTAAATCGTAAACATATCCCTCACTTTTCTCTTTTAGATCTAAAATCCACAATCATTCAAATGTGTTGTTTGTTTTATTGCAACCCTTACTTGTCATGGCTGCAAAAATCTTAGGATTTAGCTGCAGCCTTTTAAGTAAGATTGCTCTGGACTGGGTTTAATGAACCCTGGTTTCAAAGAGATGTGTGAATATGACCGCTCTGGAGAATTAGAAACAGGGAGCACATATTTTTCAGTGTTCGAATTCAGCATCCTATATTTTTTGGCACTAGCTGTTCCAGTTCATTTGGATGATAGATTTTGCTTGCTTCTCTTCTCCTTTAGCTGGTTTTGACCCAGTTTCCTTCCTACTGAGCCTTTATTCTTCACTGATGGTAGAGTCGCTATTTGGGGGGCGGGGGAGGGAAGCTTCACTACTTTTTTTTTTACCTGTGGGATTTTCCTGCATGGTCCTGTTTCAGACTGTCTCGATAAAGTTGGAACTGCACTTGTTCTATAATTGTTTGCTCAAAACCTCCCTGTATTTTTCCAAAGTAGAAATCATGCATGGTGTTAGATATTTTGATTTAGTAATCTAATTCTTTTCTTTATTACAACCTTTCCTGTGTCTACCTTTCTCTCTCTCTTCCTCCTTTTAGTTTTCTCTTCTGCTACCTATTGGAACCTTGCTGCATGTTCTTCAGGTATCCAACAAGAAAAGTTGTCAAAGAGAGAGCACACTATCTGTGGCTAATGACATAAAAATAATAGGACAGTTATAAACTGGATATGTGCATTCTTTAATCAGTGTATTTTGCTTCTCCAACTATACTGTGACTACAGATCACAAGTACAATCAACATCTTGTTTTCTATGGTTAAAGACTGGTTGCAAACCTCTACATGAAACCATGTTTTTGTTTTCTTCTTGGTAAAACATTCTGTTTGCAATCTTCAGCAAACCAAACTAAGGCAGTTTCCCCCTGGTTGTGAGGGGACAAACAGGACTTGATGATGTCCTTGGAAGACGTCTGGGGAAGGGCCACTTAGCAAATGAACAATGGTTCCACTGTGCCCGTTTGAGAGTTCAACCAGATTTAAACAACAAGCTATGGTTTGTGCTCATCTCAGTTAAGTATGTCACCTGCATCAAACCACTGTCTTGCCACAGGTGGCGTTCAAAGATAGCCAAGGCAACATTTGGGTTTGTTTTATGTTCAGTAAGTTCTTAATAAAATTGAAAATATTTTACCTGAGAATAAATATTCTAGCTAGAAAAATATGAAAATAGTGGGACTACGACAGTGCTGTGAAAATAAAGGCCTACTTTTAAAACTCTCTCATATTTGTCTGTATTAAACCACCTTAGTGAACTGAGTAACCTTATTAGTAAGAAGAATTATGCACAGGTGTCATGGCTGGGTAGGAAATGGAAGAGAATTCTAACACAAATTTCACCTCCATTTACTTCTCAGCCATGGAATCTGCATGGATGCCCCAGGGGTTTTTTAGGTGCAGTTTTTCCAAGCAGTTTAAAAAAAACACTTAGAGGCAGATCAGGGTAGAGCAAATGAGACACCAGCAAGGCCCTATAGTATGATCCTACTGACTGTGCCTTTCAGCCATCGGAGCAGGTTTAAAAACAAACCTGCCAGGGAGCTGCAGTCCCAAAAAGCACTCACAAAAAGGGTGTGTGTGTCTTGATATTTCCACTTCCTGGAAGAGGTGGACAACCAGGGAAGTGTCAGAAATATGAAAGGCACTGGGAACTGTTAGTTCAGTGTTTGAAACTGAGAGAATTGCATTGCTGTGGAGGAAATCCTATTGCCATCTCTCCTCATTGCACTGACCTTTCCCCCTTTATCAGTGATTTGGAATTGACAGCTCAATGGCTGTGTACCTGTGTCCCGTCTTGCCTTACCAATTTCCATGCAGTCAACTCCCCTTCATATCCTTTGACAGCTAAAATTGACAAGGACATCAACCGGGTAAAATTACATCTGTTGAAAAACTGTTAGTGTGCACTTCTGAACCTTCTAAAAGACTGCCCAAAATTATGAAGAAATTTGCAGATGTTACCAGGGCAAAAAAGCAATCAAAAATGTGGTGAAAGTGCCGTTTGGGCAGAGGTGGATGGGCTCTCGCTGGCGGTGACACGGGAAGATTGCGAAGAGCAACACGGGGCTCTTCGTGGTCCCTCTTTTGCCCTCTTCCCGTTTTTGCCAAGCAGCTTGTTAGCCACTCTTCACAGTCCACAGTGTAAGCAGTCACCTGGACTGAGGTGACTTGACAGCCCACTCTGGTTCCAGCACCCCAGAATAAACCAGGAGTTGTCAGGGTGGCTTCTTGCCCCAGAATACACAATCCTGCAAGAAGCAGTCTGATTTTGAACGATACAAGAACATACTATTGCAATTTACCCAGGGTAATTTTCCTTAGAAAGGAAAACATGTATCCTGAGGCGAGGGGCTGAATCCTAAGGCGTCATTGGAGAATGGAGGAGCTTGTAATGCAGTGGATCCAAACTTGCTCTCTCATCAGAATGCCCTGCTTCAGGACTTACTCTTGGCAGCTGCCAGCCAGGACGCCGTGGTGGAAGCTTCATGCCTACAGAGCAATCTAAGTCGGCCTCAGTTGGTCACCAACTAGAGAAGAACTAGAGAAGTTGGTCACTAGAGAAGAACCTCTGTAGCAACCTGACCCGCAGATCTGGGGTTTAGGACTGCCATGTAAATGTAAAAAAGTAACATTTAAAGCAGAATACCCTTGTCAGTTAAGTTGGACTTAGGGGAAACCATGAATTTTTACTATATAAAGACATTGACCTTCTTTGCATAATTAAACAACCCGTGGTTTGTTAACTGGGGGTTGTTCAGGAGCATGTGAGCAGTCTGGCTTTTAACTCCCATAGTTTTCACTTTGCTGAGCAACCCAGGGACTGACGTCTCCTTGACATCTGTACTTGGAGCTCTGAACTGTTGAAGCAGAAACAACACCTGTTGTTAACGTTTTAGTTGTCTCTTCCCCATCAGCTTAGAGTTCTAGCTTGGAATGTCACAGAGCATGTATTACTCAGGAACCAGGTGGGTGGGAGCTGTACATGTGCTTACCCCAAAGACCTCCAAAGTAACAAATGGGTTGTTTAATTTTGCAAACTGAATCTTAGTGTCATTGTGTAACTCATGCTTGTATCATACAGTGACCTATCATATATACTACTTGAGTCTCTATTTTATTTATGGAACTGACTTGTTTTAAATAAATTTTGTATTAGCTAAAGCAGAAGACGGTGGAATTAACCAGAGCCTGCCAGAAACAATATGAGTTGGAACAAGAACTGGCTTTCTATAAGATTGACGCCAAGTTTGAGCCATTAGGTTATTATCCAGCAGAGGTAATTTTTTATAAATATTATTCTGGATTTTAGGGGTCCAGACCTTCGGTATGCAGATTTCTCTGCCGGGATCCTGTTTATTCCTTGTTCCCCAAAGGGCATAATCTTATCTCTGATTGTACTAAACCTCTGAAACACAGCACATGGCCAGCCTTCCCCCTTTTGCTGTAGAAAGGTATATCAGGGGCCATTCCTACAGTTTTATTTGACATCCAAACATCTCTGAAGCACAGCACTAAAATAAGCTTGGAAAGGAGGCATGGATGCAGTGGACTTCTGAGGCCCAGTATAGCAGCAGTGACTCTCTTACTCCATAGTCAGGTGAAAGGTGGGACATTCCAGGAGGTGGTGTGTGCACCTTGCCTGCAGCCTTGCAGATCTTTACTGGATTTGTTCCTTAATTTTTCTTCAGTTAAGCTGTTGATGGAAATATTTGGCGAGCTTTTGGGAGCCTGAACGTTATGAAGAAGAGGGCATCCTGGAGAATCGTGCCTGCATGCCGTCATCCCCGCAGTGGTGGCGGCCTGCAAGGGGTGAGGGGGGCTTTGGAGAAGCAGCATGCAAGGGCCTCATGCCTGCCGTTTGCCGCTCGCCCCTATGGTCTCTTCTGCTAGAGAAAGTGGTCATCCTATTGATGAGGGCTGCCATTTAAATCACACAATTGACATTTAAATTACATATGCACAATTGACCTTGCTCTTTTTGAAGTCAGTGGGAAATGCCTCTGGATGAAGCTGTTGAAAGAGTGAGGTTCATAGGGGAAAAAATTACCAAGAAAGTCTCCTCTGACACATTCCCCTCTGAAATACATGAGAGTTGCACATAAATGTGCTTTTCACAACTGAGACTAATTTCAGCAGCGAGTCTACTGGGTATTTTACTGTGGATTGTACTCACTCTTTCTAGTCCTAAAAATGATACATTGGGAAGTCAATCCAAGTGTGTCTCCTTTTATGCTTCATGAGGCTAAGGCCTTTATACTATCACTCTATAAATTCTTTCTGGATATACTATCACTCTATAAATTCTTTCTGGGGCTTCCCGTAAGGGCCTTTTAAAATGCAGATCATTTCATGAACATAGAATGAATTTAGATTTATGAATTTAGATCTCTTGTAAATGAGGATAGGAGAAAGTTTTTAAAAAGAGTAAGGAGTTATAAAAAGATGCTTGGGAATATGTGTGTTTGTTTACAAATCCTTCAAATATTGGTAATGTTTTATTATTTCAATACAATTGTTGAATTGTTATTTTATGGTTGCAAACCATCCTGACGTTGTATTGCCTGTTTGGTAGCATACGAATTCTAATTCTAATAGTTCCATTAGTACTAATGAATCAATAGATGCATCAACAGACTCAAAAGAAAAAAATGTCAAAATACACACAAAATTGAAGTAATTAATCAGCCCACCTTGATGCATACAACTGGCTTTGAAAACAGCTTGAAATACAACTACAATGTGTCTGATTGCAGGATGTTGACCTTGACGATGTGCCAGGTGAAAGTCCTTACATTGGCAAAGCCAGGTACAAAAGGAACATGTACGCCGTGGAAGGCTACATCCCAAGTAAGGCCCAGAAGCTGCAAGTGGGAAGCTTAGGACAGGAAGAGCAGCAGAATAATCAGCAGCTCAAGCTGAATCTTCTTCAGTCCCTGGATCTACAGCTGCAGGAAAAAGAGAAACAGATGAAAGGAGGTACCACCAACCGTCCCTGTCACTCTCAAATAAGAACCCCAGCCCCGGGTCCATTGTCTTCTGTCCAATGATCCATCAAATCGGGAGCTATGTTTTGTTACGACCCAGCAGCATCTGATTTCAGTGACATCATGGCTGAGGTGACCTGTTAATCGCTGACTGCCAGCTCTCACTGCGAGGTATTACAGCAGATTGCGGTAGAGCAGCAGCAGCCATTTAACACAACCCTGCTGGTCGGTGTCCCTGCTACGATCAGACTTTTTACATAAACCTTTTCTAGCCTTTTGACTTGCTGGTCTTCATCCAGTGAGTCTCCTCTGAGCATATACATGACAGGAAACAATACTGAAGCTTTTGAAGCGTCCTCTGCTGTCTGCATGGCCTTCCCAGTTGCGATATTTGCCTGTCCCCATTCGAATGCTTTCAATGCATATGGCATTACACATTTTTTCTCATTTCCCTAGCCCAAGAAAAATTGTCTGAACTGCACAGTGAAGCAGTCAATGCAGAGCAACGGGTTTTGAAAGCAACAGAGGAGCTTAGACAACTCCAGGATGCTGTGGCTCAGAAAAAGGTACGCAGATTTCTCCTGAGGGACTGAAAGCCATGAAAGAAGCATTGGGCTTGTTTTTCTGGTTGTTTGGATGGATGAGCTGTGTGGTCTTCCTCATAAATTTGCAGTAAGAACAGTGTCAGCCTAGATGAGGTCCTCTGCGACATGAGGGCAGAGCTCCTAGTCGATGTGAAATCCACGTGTACAACCCAATCTTTGAGGACCCACATTCTTTTGGATGGTAGCAAAGCCTTGGAGGAATGACCAGGCAGCTCTTGTAACAGACGCTGTTAAGCAGCGAATGTTGTGTTGCACATTTTTATTGATGGAATAATAAAATACTACACATAACTTGTCTATTACCCCATGAAAAACCTTCAGACAACTAACTAGCTCAGTGGTTGGGCCTGAACTGGGCACACTCCACTGTTTGCAAAGATGCTGAACCAAAGATGAAGACTCTCTCTGGTAATCCTCATTTTTAGAACAGTTACCTTTGGACCTCAAGAACTGACAGGAAGTTTGTACCTCGAGTTGGATGGTAATCTTCATATCTGAGAGAATTATTACCATCAGTTGGTTTCTTGTACATTGTAGCTACAATGCCTGATCATTCCTTTTTGATTACAGTGCCCAAAAAAGTAATTTGTTATGTGTAGGATGTGGTTTCAAAAGTAAGGTTAGTGTTTCTGCATTGATCCACTAAAAAGAAATAGAAGGACTGTTGTAATCCTCTTCATATGAAAATGATGCCACAAAGTATCTCAGCCATGTTGACAAATTTGAACCAAAGGAATTGATGGAATGGATATTTTGTTGAAAATCTTCCATGTAAAGATTGGCTACTCCAGGGACATCCCATTGCTGCTCTCTTTAGTTGCCATTTTGTCTTGTTGTTGGAAGCGGAATTGTCCTTGTGTTAGGAATATTGTGGCAGGGGAAACCTAAAAATTATTAGGAAGGGTTTTACGTTTCGCATCCTTGTAATATACTGAAGATCATTAGAATGCACGTATCTGTCATGTTCTGGTGTACAGGGATTGGATAGTTGTATTAGGATGCCTGGGCATGTCATTTCTAGACACTGCATTTGATAAAAAATGCACTACATCCCACATGTGTGAAGTGCATCTTGGGAAAGAAAGGTTTTAAGACATAATTACCAGACAGGGATTCTGGGTCTGAAGATGTTGAACCCAGTTTCTTTCTGTTCAACGTGCTGTTTTGAAGTGTCTCAACTTAGTTGGGTACGTTTTCTGCATCTTCAAATCTAGATGTTAGAAGTGGAGAAGGATTGTCTCCGGCAAAAGCTAAGCAACAAGATACTTCTCCTAAGTCAGCTTAAAGGGGAGGCTCTAGAACTGGAGAAGCAGATGGAACAGCAAAAGCAAGAAATGGCCAAAAAAGAGGAAGAGGTAGAAGGCCTGCAGATTTTTACAGACTCTCTGGATCCTAAAGACCCCAAGCATGTAAGTGTTGGTCTTTTTAATCTGAATATTAAATATTATTCATTTCTGTACCACCCCCCAGCTGCAGCGCTCTGGGTACATGGCTTCTTTTTTTTTATTAGATTCTGTTATGCTGAAGAAATGCTAATTTTGTATTGTCTCATCTCAAATTTATTTATGTTTAGCCAGGCCTCCTGTTCCTTCATGATATTATTCTAATCTGTGTTTCTTGGTGTTAGAAATGGAATGAGCCACAATAATGGAAGACTTACAGATGAGCAAACCAGAGGAATGTTTTGATAAGGACCCTGTGGTACAGGCACACCCAAAAGAGGAAAATTGTGCTGATTACTTCCTTTCTAAAACAATGTGGATAGACCAGTTTCTTAATCTCACACAGACATTTACTTTTAAAGCTTCTGTCCATCTTTGGTATGGTCCATTCTGTTTAATTAGTCCCAGAAAATACAGAATGGAGCTACAACCATTGGTGTGACTATATAGGCCTTTTTGTTTCTTTAATCAGTCAAAACACAAAATCCCATTATACTAGATAAAGAGAATTCTTCAATACTAGGGCTGCAACCCTTAGAAGCAAGTCTCATCAAGCTTAGTTGGGCTTCTGTTCCAGGTAAGCATGCATATGACCGAGCCACAAGAAGCTTATGTAACATTTCACCAACATGGCTTAGTTTCTTTTGAAAAGAACCCCAACTTTTACTAAAATCATAAAGGATATCAAGCATCAGGATCTAGTTCACTATAATAAAAGTGTTAAGCTCTGTATTTGTGAAGAAGGAGGCAACAACGAAGACGACGACGAAGAAAGAATATGTGGGAGTGTGTGAAGTCTTTTCGTTTCAAATCTTCCTTTGTTTTTGAGGCCCAGGGGATCATTATAAAAAGAACAGTCAAGTCAGCAGTCCAAGATCTCAGCCCACCAATTCTGTGTGTTGTACGGAAGTTTCCTGAAGTGGGAGGAGGCTGCTTTCTCCAGAGAGTGAGCCCAGCCTCTCAGAGAATAGCGCTGCCCTGGAGCTGATTGGATGCCCGCCCTGCTTCCTGTGTTGTGATTTAAAGCAAACGGGACAGAGTCCAACTAGCTCGACAAGTAGGGATTGGAGCACATGCTCGCGCTGTGCAGGCGTCACAAAGAAACTCTCACACTCCTGGAAGCTAGCTCGTTTCAAACCACTTCCGAAGCAAAGCCCAACTGTCAGATAGCGCCAAAGCACACCAGTCAAGATGGGAGGCTAAGAGAAACTGTTCTGCTCAAGCAACTTTTCTTAGTCCTGCTTTTGTGAGTGAAGCTTTCAGCACGTGATTTGGGCAGAAGAAAGGTCAAAGGAAATGCTGTAAGTGCCTTCCCTTCAACCCGGTCAAGAGACCCTTGACGAACCCCGGCAGCTGCTGAGAACCTTTGGAAGGCCACAGGGTTACGCTGCAGATGCGCCTTAAAATGGGACGAGGCTGCTAAAACATTGCAGAAGTTTCAACATGGTCCTTCAGCTTCCTGCTTAGGAAATGCAATGCAGTTTTGGCTCATGAAGCATTTGCTTCAGCCATTTGACATTACCTCGATTCATACGTGGAAGAGCATGCAGGAAAACAATCTTTGAGCAATACAATACAATCTGAGCAATATGGGTGTTGATGTTTAAGTAGCAATCGGCGTTTATTTGATTCCACAGAAAGAACTGCCTAACTACGGGCTCAGTTCACTGTATCCGTTGCTGCTATCTTTAAGTGGGTGTGTTTTGTACTTCGCGTGCTCGTGAGCGTTCTGTGGTTATAGACGAGTGTCGGATCGCTAAATCCCTGGCTGGAGGAGGTCTGTCCTGCAGGATGTGACCCCAAGTTTCTAAGCCAGGCAAACACTTTCAGTTCAAGTGAAAGTCTGATAACAAAACATGCTATTCATTCAGCTGCGCTGTCTCATGTGGCAGTTATTAGAAGTTGTTGTGCCCAACTGTGCTGAGATAGTGCTGGATTTTGCACTAATTAGTATGCTCTTAATGTAAATATCCTGGTTTCATATTTAGGGGGAAAGAAAAATAATATGCTGATGTAAAACGGGAATTAGTACACTTTGCTTACATGTTTAATGCAGATGAGCCAGCAGCTGATCTCTCATAGTCCCTGGAGACAGATGTTATTATGAGTTTCATCTGACTGGGCTGTGGCCGGGGGTGTTACAGGATCTCTTGTATAGCTAAAATGAGGAACTGCAGTTTGCAAAACGGCAGCTGGCTACAATTGAAAGCAGGGCCCCGTGCTGCCTCCCTCCATAACGTAAAATAAAATTTATATTATCTCTTGATGTATTTACCTACCTGTGGTGCCCTGTTATATGGAGTAGAGGCAGCAAAACGCCCACTAGGGTGCCTTTGGAAGATGGGGTAAATATTAATTCTGTGTTGCAGAAGGGCAGGGAAGAAACAGGGGTGCCCTTTTCTGCAGCTTTCCCCTGTTTCTTGTCAAAAAGCAGCTTCAGCCTCACTCAATTTCTTTGGGGAACCAGGGAGCATGTTAGCAGACTGCAGGGTAAGTTTTTCATTTACTTGTAGTGAGGGTGAGAAGTACAGAACCCTTCTGTGGTTTGATGTTCTATAGCTTTACAGGAGAGGCACATGCCTGAAATGAACACCTGGCTCTCACACAGGAGTATAAAGAAGCTATAGAGGGAAAAGCAAATGTGGTTAACATTTTGGGGTTTAATTGGAATTATTTCAGTTTATGCTACTGTTAGCTTAAGGATTTCGATAAAAAATGTTTTTCCTTGGTCTTCTTTCTAACTGCCCAGTCACCAAAGATCTCTGAGTAGCTCACAAGAGTTAAAACAATGAACTATAACAACATGACAAAGCCCAAAATAAACCCTTTAAAAATGAAAGACTACAGGATAAAAGAAATTAAAGGGGGAAAAACTGGAATAGTGCCAAGATCTAGCATTACAGTAATAGATGTAAAATGACAGGAGGAGGAGAATATGCCTGGGAGAAGAAAAGGGCCTTCTCCACCTAGCATCATAATCCCACAGCGTAGGTGCCAGTGGAGCCTTTCTAGAGGAGGGCGCTCCTTGACTGGGTTCGCCCTCTTGTTAGCAGCCTCCTGGTTCGTTCCATGCGATGTGAGCCCAAGGAGAAGGGCCTGTGTAGGTGACTTTAGGGGTCCGGGAAGGGCTATGATTCATAGTCCAAGGAAATATTTTTTTCAGGGAAGAAGGCCAGGAGGAAAGGTGGGATCTTCCTGCACCTTCCTTACGGATCTCCCGTGGCATGAAATATAGTTTGTCATTGCATTCTGCCAATAAAAGATGCTTCGGACATCAGAGCTATCCTGTTTGTGATCAGTGTCTGTTTGAGAACGCAGTACGGCATAGTGGTTAAACTGTTGCCCAGGTCTTGGGAGGCCCTGATTGTTGACAAAATAAAATGCAGACAACGATGATGGGCTCCTGACAGGGAAAAGAAGGTGGGGTATAAATATTAATACAGTGACCTAGCTCTCTGCAAGTATTCAGACATGTGCTGTTCTCATAGAATCGTCGGAACTGGAAGAAACGTGGCTGTCTTGCTTAGCACCCCTTGGCTGAAGCAGCCTTGGCCATACACCGAAGTTAGCTGAATCACTGTAGGAAAGTACAGTACCTTCCTTGGCACTGGCCAAAGGGACTGAGACCACCCATATATTTTTTAAAAATCTGCGATACCTGTGAAATGGGTTTCTCTTGGTGTGGAAAATGTGGCTTCAGACATTCAGTGTCTTGTGTGTTAAGGCTCAGATCCCTTTAACTCTACCTTGGAGGAGTTCATTTGTCCTCTGCTCCTCCCGTGGCAGCCATTTTGTGGTGGTGCTTGAGATAAATTGGTGACTGGCTCAAAAGAGTTGCCCCTTGAGCCAGTAGAGCCTCGATTGCAAGAGTTTCCCAAGGAAGAGGAATATTCTTTTAAAGGATGTTCAGGGTCTTTTTGCTTCTGCCTTGTAAACAGAACGACTGCTCTGGTTTATTTAAACTGCTTTTTACAGGCTCATATGAAGGCTCAGAAAGCAAGCAAAGAGCAACAACTCGACATGATGAGCAAGCATTACAAAGAGCTCGAAACCTGCCTGGATGACATGCTGTCTCGCATTGCAAGGGAAACGGAGGAAATCAGGGATTTGGAGCAACAGCTCACGGATGGTAAAATGGGCATTTTAAAGCTGCCTTTACTTTGAAACATGGCTGTGTAAAGTTTGGCACCTCCCAACTTTACAAAACAAACTTGGTGGATGGGTGTATAAGCTAGTTCTCTGTTTGAAGGGCCATGGAGTTCCCAGATGTATTTACAAAGATGTTTCAGGGTGCTGGTATGGTTAAGTGTCTGCTTCAGGAAAATAGCATTGTACAGTACTAAGTAGTTAAATAGTTTATTACCCATGTTTAGTTCTCTATAGCATAGAATCACTCTTCATACCTGAAGCTCTGCTGAATTGCTTGTGGTGATAGGAAGGGGTTCGCGGTAGCATACTCTGTAGTAGCGCTTTGCCATTAAATGGAACCTGAGCAAGAGGTGAAGCCCAGTCACTGGGCAGCTGGCATCTGTCTGTCACTGGGTTTGGCACAGAGGCCTCCTGCCATCCCATAACCAAGTGGAAATTTGCATTAAGCTCTTGTTCCCTGTTTGTCGCAGGAGATCTGTCAGTGGGAGTCTTGAAAGATTAGCTTCCTACAGCAGATCTTGTTGGCCTTTTCCCACAGTGGAGTAAAGATTAGATAAAGCAACTACATCTGTTAGGCAAGTAAAGGAAACTGGTGCTACCAAGTTGAAAATAGAGAAACTGCCCAAGAGAGTTAAAAGCAAGTGCAGTGCAATGCATGATGAATTTAATCTGTGACTTTCTTGGCCAGGTTTCAAGAAAATGTAATTGTTCTAGTTTCTGGAAACCAATTTCCCCCTTGATATTGTTGCTTTGCTATTGAGGATTCAGATGCCCAGTAGGATGCCTGAATGGTTGCCTTTTGATTTGGCCAGGACATTTCAAATTGCTTGCAAGCTGTGTATCATACGGAATGCCAGGGTAGTTCTTCACATTAAGTACATTTGCATTTACCTTACATCCTTAATCACTTAAAACAGTGAAAGTTTTTTCTCCCATGTAATTCTATAATCATATTCAGCATTGTGACCTTTGATCCAGATAATCAGGGATAGGTATCTTGTTCTTCTGGTGCTCCTTTGTCCACTTAATAGCTGAAATACATCTCTTTTTATATTTCTAACTTTTTGCTCCCCTGTTCACAGGTCAAATAGCTGTAAATGATGCACTGAAGAAAGACTTGGAAGCAATTATCATTGGGCTACAGGAATATCTGGAGACTGTTAAGGGTCAGGCCAAACAAACCAGCGATGAATGCAAGGAGCTGCGAAAGGACAAGGAAGCTTTGCTCCAAAAGCTGGAAGAATTGGAGGATGAAAAAAATCAGCTGGAAATAGTTGCCATGGATGCAGAAAACATGAGAAAAGTAAGATACAGGAATGGCACCTTCCCAGGTGCTTGTTCAAAATGGGGCACTGGCCTTAGGCAGCTGATGAGCAAGCGGGCCCCAGGTTCATTCCCTTTCTGTGTCCCTTTGGCCCAGGTGCTCCTGTTGGCAGGCACCTCACGGCCACCTCTTGCAGTTGGTGGTGCCAGTGCCTCTGCTTGTCCTTGCTCCCTGGAAGAGTGCACAGCAATCTGCACATGCCACGTGGGGCCTGGCCAGCTCGGCTGCTGTGCTCGCCACCTCGGCGACTCTACCGCTGCCTTTCCCACCTTCTGCCTCCAAGCCCACCAGGGGGGCAGAGCAGCCGCCCCATCCCTGCCCTCCTGCAGATGTCACACGCCGAGAGCAAGCAAGCAAGCTCGGGGAGGGGTGCTTGCCTCTGCACGCCGGCGCAGCCTTGTGGACGTGCACTGGGGATAGGCAACGCCAGTTTGGTGCTGTAAGGGCTGTCACTCCCTTTCCCCCCCAAAGTGGTGGTCCTGAAGGGCTGGATCTTTCGGGGGCAGCATGCATCCTAGGCTGGAATGAAGGAAATAGGCGCTCATGGCTCTTGAAACAGGAGCTGCAAAGCACATCTTTGGTTGCAGGAAATTGCAGATTTGGAGCTCGCACTGCACGAGCAACGAGAAGTCAATCAAGAGCTGCAGGAGGCCCAGGGGGAGCTCGGTGCATATGAGGCCGAGCTGGAGGCCGAGCTGAAGGCCCGAGACTCTGAAATCAGTCAGCACACCGAAGAACTAGAAAGGATAAAACAGCTTAGTCAGGTATGTGGAGAGTTACAGAGATCTTGTACCTTTCGGTTTCCCACCCCCACCTGTACAGATTCCAAGAGTGAAATCTTTCAGGTGCCCAAACTGTTCCGGTTGGCAGAGTCAGGACAGCTAAATTCCTCCCCCACTTTGGAGGCTGCCGAAGGAAGGAGAATGGGCATTGCTCAGGTAGACCTCTGTGTGTGTGGCACTGGATTCTCCCCCAGAGTGTCCATCTGTGCAACCCGAAATTCACTGAGCAAACTACAGCCCACCTTTTCCATGCATGGCAGCCTTGCAAGATGTTTTGCATTCACAGACAAGCAGCAAAACTACAAGCATAAGTGAACAACCGTACCAGAGGTTACAATTTGTGCAGGCCAAGCAGAAGCAATAAGTCATACCTGTCAACTGAGAGCTGGCAATCTGTTTCCATGGAGTTTTCTTATGTACACACCATTGAGACTGATTCAGTGTTTATCAGAGAATGTTTCCGCCACAGTACATGTTTTGTAGACTCCAAACAAGCGTATAAAAGGTTGTGGGTCTGAAAAGTAGAAATGGCATAAAGATTTCTAAACTGGAACATTTTCTGCTAGAAATATAGCTGGAAAGATGCCCAGCAGATGACGGGCATCTCAAACTGTCTCCCAGTAAACTGCCTCAATGCAGTGGGAAAGAGCTTTGAGCTTTCTAAATCAACTTTCGCATGAGGAGCAAAGCCCTCGCTAGATGATGAAGCAGCACTGGCCCAAGGGAGACCTGCTGGTTAATGAGACACGCAGGCCCACTGGCAAGCTAAAATCTAAGGGAACACACACCATGTCTCCCATCCACTGTGCTACGTTCTTTACAGAAGTTTAGGGCAGGCTTGCAGTCAAGTTCTGATTGACTCCTTCACCAAAATGGAAGCTGAGAAGCAAGTGCCTTCCTTGGCAAAAGGAGCTGTTCTTAGAAAATCTTCCTTCTGCTTAATAGCTCGTTAATCCAGTTTTTCTTCAATCCCCACCTCTGCAGCTGATGCATGTTAGCCTCTGAATCGTGAAGGCTCACATGCATCCAGTGTGTGATCCCACATCCCACCTCATGCATTTTATCTAGAAGGCATCATAGGAACTGGCCTAGGCGGATGGCCACAGCCTCTTCCACCCCCAATGCCTCTTTCCACTTCTCCAAGGAACATTTTCACTCAGAGGCAGCCGGCACAGTTCTTTCTGTCCTGGCAGTGACAGGGGTGGGCTAGCCTTTGGAGCCCCAGCATGGGTGGACAGTATAGGATTGCAGACTTCCATTTTTAAGATTTGTGTACTGCCCAATAGCTAAATGTTTTCTGGGTGGTTTGCAGAGATTAAACATTAGAGTTGTTTGTTCGTTTGTCTTGTTTTTATCCTGGCAGCTGGAGCACTCTGCTCTCCAGGCTGAACTTGACAAAGAAAGACAGGCCTTGGAAAATGCCTTGACCAAAGCTCATCTATCAGAAGAAAAAGAACAGGAAAATAGTAAACTGCTTTCTCAACTCAAGCAGCTGCAGGTGGAGTGTTTTTCCAACTTTTTTTGTCTCTGAATCAGCATGTGTTGTGTTTTGAATTAATCTCCTTCAAAAAGCTCTAGTCAATTATGCAGCCATACTGAATATGATTCTAACATACTTCATGAACATCTGTTAAAAATTAACCAGAGCTGTATTTGATAGGGTTCAGCTAGAGAGAGTTTAAGCAGGGGAAGCGATTGCTCTCCTTGTACAAATTGATTCTTGTATCAACTGTACTTTCAGCTTTGGTAACCATGCTAGTGAAGGTGTGATAAAACAAGGGTTATGTTCTGTCTTCTGTATCCTTTTATGCATTCAGAACCAGAAGACAAGATTAATTTAATTGGAACTATCGAGAACATGATCTTTCCAACTTGTTTATTACAGAGAGAGAATAACTCTTTGAAACAACAGCTGCAGGAAACTAAAAATCAACTGAATCGTGCAGTTGATCACTTAATTCATCCAGAGGAAGTCTTGGCTCGTGTGAGCGAGCTAAAAAAAGCGCTACGGACAGGGGCAGAAATCAGGTGGGTTAAAATGAGACACTCCAGATGGTCTTAAGAAGGGAGGATAAGCCTGCAAATATTTGTCAAATTCACGTGTGTGCATTTATCAGTATCAGAAGGGGGGCATCTCCCTTCCAGAAGCTAACAGTTCATATGTAGTATAACTTTGCTGTATTGCATGAAATTACCTTTTGCTGCAGAGCAGTTTTAGTATCAGAGTGGACATTTGGCAGAGACGTTGGTCTTGGAATCAGTTGTCTTAGAAAAGTGCCTTGTCTTGCCCACCACTTCTTTGCGACACTCATTTTCCCAGCAACTTTGCCCCATCTGTAATTCCCAATTCTGTGCCTGATGTAGCTGGAAGGAAAACAGCTCGGGCTGGGGAACCTAGTGAAGTAAATGGCAGGTCAGGGAAGGACTAAATATCTCCTTGCCGCTTCTCCCCTCACTTTTGCTATGTTTGGAAGAAGCCCAAATACACTCTGAACAATTAGCTGAATCGCAAATTGCTGGTGTTAAGATGACTGCTGATTGCAAGCCCAGTAAACATCTGTTCTTTGTGCCTTCTGCCTTCTACATTTTTAATCTAACTGATTGTTGCAGGTGCCATAACCCAAAGGATATTTTAGGGAAAAGTCTGGCAGATCTGCAGAAACAGTTTGGAGAGATCCTTGCTCGTTCCCAGCAAGAGACTGAGGCAGCCCAGGCCAGAGAGCGAGGGCTTCAAGAGGAGATGGCCTCTCGGCAAGCGAGGCTGGAAGAGGCACATGAAAAACACAAACTGGCCTGTAGCAAAGCAGCAGAAGCCAAAGTAAGAAAATTGCAAACTGCTCCTAAGACTGTGAGAGGCCACTTCTCTAATTTCCAGAAGGGTTCCTGTGGCACTGTTTTAACAAAGTGTCTTCTGGTGCCTCAGAGCAGGGGTGGGCAAGCTTGTGAGGTCCTGGGGCCGTTTTCACTCCTGTGGGCCACACATGTGCACCGCCTTCAAAAAACAAAAACAAAACCAAACCAAACCATTCCCTACCTCGATTTTAAAACTTCAAAGAGCTATAGTTAATCCCCTTCCATCTAGGGATGAGGGCCTATATGGAGGAATTCATCTCGGTAACAAAGCCCCTTCGGAGCAGCCCCACCTGCTGGAGGTACCCCCACAGTTATCTCTGATCAGGGATTGCAGGTCAGCACTGATTTCACTTCACATGCTGTTCCTCATCCCAGTCAAGACACTGAGCTATGTGTGACGCTGTCAACAGAGCTCCATGCCTCTCCTTGCAGGAAGAAAAGCAGAACAGGAAGAGAGGGGGCCAGATAACATCTCAGAGTGATGAGGCTCTGAGAGCCCCCCCCCCCGACTCCATCCAGTCCCCAGACTAAAAATGGCCTGCCACTTCTGTTGGTTTATTCCTTATCTCCAGCTCTGAGTAAGACAATAACCCTATACGTACTTTATATCAGCGGACCTCACTAACTTGGCAAGCTTCAAGACAGGAGTGATTCTCATGCCTCCCACTTGCAGTTCTAACTGTAAGAAAACAATAAAAAATACATGCTTTCATAAAAATCTCAGTGTGCTGTGAACGGTATGCTCTGGGGAAATGATGGGCATCCATAACTCACAACTTTCCTGAGTTTCTTTGCATTTCCACTTCAGATTAAGTCTGAGAAGAAGCAGAACGAAGCCAGAGTTCGGCAGTTAGAGGATGAAATCCAACATCTAAGTGAACAGCTGAAGAGCATGGAGGAAATCCAGGGTCTCACAGATCAGCAGCTCCAAGAAGCCGAGGAGGAAAAAGGGAGAATGATTGCTCAGCTGGAAGATCTAGAGAATAGGGTACGGCTCCTCCTGTTGAATCATGTGTGCCTAGATTAGGAATAAAACATGTTCAGTGTAAGCATGCATAACACTTACAAAAGCACCTCGATGTTTGCTGATATTTTTTTGTCGATCTGTTATGAGAGAGAAGTAGCAGAGGGTTTCTGCTACCCTAATTCTTATGTTGTTCCTTTACATGAATTGTCCAGCTGGTTGAGTTGCACTTTTCTTTTCTTGCAGAAAAAAGTGGAAGATGCCAGGGTGCAGATGCAGTTCCTTAGCCTCAACGAAGAGCTGAAGGAGTTAAAGGAAGCAGTATCGGCCTCAGAGAGGCAGGCGACGGCAGAGCTCTGCGCAGCTACAGATCAGCTCCGGGCTCTTCATGGAACTGTGGGCAAAATCAATCAGTGGCGCAGTCAGGTACACCTCTGTGAAATTATTAATCTGGCATGCATTATGTAACTAGTTTCTCTTGATGAGTTTGCCGTCCTGTTAGTCCACTGGTCATATGACTTATAATATAGCTGGGCATGTTAATTTTGACTTGGAACATGGAAGGGACTTTCTTGATTTTATTTAATAATCAAGAGTCATATGTCCCTGTCAAAGGTGGTCCCTGTGTGAGTAGCCCTGTCAACCCCCCACCCTTTTAAAAGGAAGTGGAGTTTTTGACAGACAGTTGCCTGAGTTCTATGCTTCCGTAAAACGGGTGGCTCACACTTTTGTGCCTGGAATCTTAGGTAAAGGCGGAAGCATGTTTGGAACCTGGCAAGAGTAAGGTCCAAAAACAGAATGACACGAAGGGGCCAATCTTTGTAGTGTGTGATCTGGCCCCACCCCCTTTCATGAGCAAAAATCACTTGCAGCTTCGGTTTCTTTTTTCCAGCTTGCTTTTTTCAAGATGTCAAGAGAAACTGAAGTGGAATAAAGCCCTTTGCAACCTCCTTTGTGGGTCAGTGGCCATGATGAGTGCCTGCTGTTTCAATGGAGGAAATGAACTACATATAAATACAACCCAGTGGCCATGCATAATCAGTGCAAAGCACTGTCCGGGGTGTAAAATGAATTCTACATTTCTCCCCTTTTTTAAAACTCTAGGAACTTGAAGACGCAGAGAAGATGAGCATGCAGGCATCTCAAGCTGCTGATGCTCTTGCCAGGGCTGAAGCAGAAATAGAATTGCTGCAGCGGCTTCTGAAAGAAAAGGAGGAGCAAGTGTGTGGTTTGCCTCACTCTCTGCATGATGCTAAGGAATGCTCCATCGAGGGGCAGGAGCGAAACGTGTCTGTGTGGATGTGAGCGTGACAGGCAGGGTACAGTGCTGGTTTTTCAAGCAAAGGCATGAAACAGCGAAAGAGCGCTCAGGTTTTTTGAGAACAGAGGGTCTGCTGGGAGAGTGGCGTGGGGGGATGATTTGAAATCCCCCAAACTCTGTGACCTGCAAAGGGAATATTCAAATACCAAGGAGAAACATGCATGCAAAAATCTTGCATTCATTGAACAGATGTTGCTTGTATAATGAACACGGCCAAGTACAAATAATATGCAATTAAATGAAGCCATATTTAGGGAAATGCAGGAATTGGCCCAAGGTAAAGGACAAGCAGAACAGAATATTCCCCTCGTTCAAGAAGCAAAATCTTGTGGGAATGATTGCCAGTTGAGGGCTGCATTTTTCTATTGATGGAGACAGAACATGTAAAATCCTTCTTATCTGCAAGCAATGCATCTCCCCATTGATGCGATAAAACAGCAGAGTTGCTTTGTACAAAGAAAGCACAGTAACACACAGTGTTTAGTTTTAGAGGCAATGAACAGACGCTAGAGACAGATTTAAAATAAGTTCCAAATCAACTTTTATCATCTGGTTATTAACATTGTTGGAGAAGGCTAACTGTCATGGTTTAACGACAAGCACTCTCTGAAGATACGGATGTTTGCCTCTGGATGATTTGCTTCTTACTTGAGGAGAGAGGAAGAAGAGAAGGAGGGAAAAGGAGCTGATACATACACTTTATCCAAAGGCTGAGCCAGGCATTCTCTGTCATCCCCTTATGCCTGGAAGAAAGCAGAATTGTTTCTGTTATCCAGCACCAGCAAAACCTTAAAATGTAAGGCCTGGTCAAATACTAGCTTCCAGAAATAGAAGGACAATTAAGGGAAATCCTCAGGTCAGATGAATGTGGTATTTGACTGGGAGGAACAGCTAGGAAATGGTGTGTGAATACAAGCCTTGCTTCTTTTAAATGTGTTTCGGGAAAGATAATCAAGGCAGGCCCTTAGACTCACCAGGCCATGGCTGAACCGACGGAGCAGTGGATTTTGTTGCTCAGTGCTAAGTGTCCAATTTTGCATAGCTCTGATGTACGTGACACCAGAAGCCTTTTGACTGAGATGCCTTTTGATCCTTCCAGCATGAAATGGAAAAAGTTGATGCTGAGACTGCTGCCACACATTTTCAGAAAGAGGAGACGGATAAGTTGAACCAGCTTCTGAAATGCCAGAAAGCAGAAGCTGACAGACTGCGCGCTGCATTAGATGAGGCAGGGGCAGGTAATGACTGTTTGTCTGGGTCATTTCACTTGCAGTGTAGTTCTGTTTTTGAACAAAGTCAGATGTGTTTCCACCATTGTTCAGTGGTTTCTTCCCAAGACCCTCTACAATTGAAAAATACTATAATTAGGTTTCTTATGATGGGCTGCATAGGCTTCATGAAATGCTTACGAGCATTGCCCCCTGCTCCCTTGCAACATAACTTGCAAAGCAAGTTGATCATTGCCTTTATAATTTATTAACTGTGTTATTATAATTAACAGTAGTTGACACATTTATTAGTCTTTTTTAAAAAGCTTAAGACAACATAAATGTACTTAAGCAGCACCCTATAAAATACAGAAAATATTGTCAGCCTCAGTCAGAGCATCAAATGACATCAGTTTCAAAGACAGAATCAGCTTAAAACCAGTTGGTCTTGCCACTGAAAATGTATTTAAAGATCTTTCTGTAGTGTGTTAATGTTTAGGCATTTCTAATTCCAGGATTTCACAATCTGAAGAATTCATTCTGCTTTTGTTTTGTCCATCATGTGTATCTTTGGGATTCATCCTATGCTCACTGGTTATTTACTCTGAATCAGTGTGTCTCCTTGCAGATGTTCAGTACTGCCCACTTAAATGTAAAGAGAGCATCTGAAGCATTCTTTTTGCTAACGTCTGAAGGTTTGTCAAGGGAACATTTGGTCACTTCCTATTTGAATGCAGTGCAGACAGAGATGTTCAGCATATTAACACAGAAGCATAGAAACAGAGCGAGGCAGAAGGGGTCTCCCGGGCCATCTAGTCTGACCCCTGGCTCCAGCTGGCTCCGCTCACAACATGCCCGCCATATTAATATAAACATTAGGATAGTGGTCCAATTTCCCTTTACAGTTCAGAAATTTTAAGTGCTTAAACTGTCACACGTGACAGGCAAAACATGCCATCAATCAAAATACATTTTTACTACGTGCATTCTATGTTCAAATGTGACTAGAATCTAAGGCTTTACTAAAGAATAAATCCTATTGGACAAAGTGGAATTTGCTCTGAGGTTTAAAATGTATGCTTTTTATTGGTTTTCCAAAGGTCTTAAACAAGTATTTCAAATGGTCTTAAAAAGTCAGTACATGGTAGTGACAAATTCCATTACTGTGAAGACAGTTACCCTCAGACTATGCTGATGGACTGAATTACCTGAGCAGTACTTGCTGGGGTTAAGGATGTAGTTCAGGATGATTCAAAATTGCATGTTCAGTTTTAAATACTTTTTCACCCGCCTTCTTTATCCCAGACAGGTAGTTAGGATGTGTTTGCCAGTGTCTGGAGCGCTTTCAGGAAACCAAAGGGCTGACCAATTTCCAGAGGTCAGGAGGAAGGACCCCCGTGTTCCTTTCCCCTCCTCATGAGTAGCAGAAGCAGGCACACGTGTTTATCTTTTTGAGAACTTTAAAAATTTACATATAACTGCACGCATACAAATTATCTTGCAGGCAAGAGCAAGGAAATCGGCAGCATTTTAGATGAAATAGCAGCACTGAGGCATGCTGTCTCTCACCAGAATGATGCCATCGCCAGACTCCTCGATCCACTCAAATGGAAAGGACATTCGTATTACATACCATCTTCTTCACAGGTATGAAAAGTGACAGTTGATGGGAAGGAATTGGAGAGGGAAATACTTTATAAACTGCCTTTAAATGTGCTTAAAAGAATTTAGAAAAGCAAATTTAGGGGCAAGTAATTGTCCCAGCTCCTGCCCACCTTGCAGTTCGAAAGCATCCAAAGGCGAGTAGATGAGAAGGTGCCACTTCGGTGGGCAGGTAACAGCGTTCCGTGCCCCTCCGTGTTTAGTCATGCCGGCCACACGACCACGGAGACTGTCTGCGGACAAGCGCTGGCTCCCTCGGCCAGGAAACGGAGAGGAGCACCGCCCCCTAGAGTCAGGCATGACTGGCCTTCAATGTCATGGGAAACCTTTACCTTTTACCTTTTAATTGTCCATGAAGATTATGTACAGTTGTGGAAAGGACATTTTGTTTATATGTATTTATTTAATCCTTGCTTAAATAAGGATTTAAGGTGTATATCGTAAGGTGATATACAATAAATAATAAATCAGATGTTCTCCAGAGTTGATCATAGGTGGGTTTGCTTAATCAAGAAAGGGGAAACATTCTGCGCCTTTTGAAACAGAGGGTCCAAACTACATACATATTATTACTTGAATATCTGTTTTCCACCACTTCTCTGTGTGTTGCAGCTCTCCAAAGTTTAACTCAAGACATTACCCTGAATGAATCACTTGAATGCTAGTTGTCCCCTTTGTTGTACTTAATATAAACAGCTCTTTCTCTTTCATGGGTTGTTGCTCCATGCCATTTTGGCAGTGATGTCTATATGTTTTGATCACGGAGAGTATATTTTTAGACAGAATATTATTGTATCAATGCAGAATAGAAATCCTATTAGGTTGGAGTCAGGTCCAGCCCAGAGAAGGCTGGATTAAAAGGCTAACCAGAGGCCACATTCATCTATATTTTGTCATTCACCCGCAAAGTCAGGAATGGCGGGGCAGGTTGGTATTGTCTTCCTTCTGCAGGTGAAGCTTTCAGTTTGTCTTAACACCGGGTGGTGATTGTTTTCAAAGGCCTCTACTCCTGCATCTCAGAGTACCAAAGATTCTGGAGTCGGCCTGCAGTGTCCTATGCCAACCTCAGTCAATAAAGTGCATGCAGAGGGCGAGCGAGGCAAGAAGAAACATTCCATTTCCCCTGCCGGCAGAGGGTGCCGGTTGCATTCAACAGGCAGGGACGGCCTGCAGGAATCTCCCCACAGTGGAGGTAAGTCCATTCAGTTGCCAGGCAGTGTCTGGTCTCCCTGGTTGCTTCTGTCCTTCGCCTGGGGAGCATCTCCCTGCCCGGCAGCTCCACCATTTCTTCGGTTGTGGAAAAGGAAGATGCGTTCACCTCAGGATGTCTCCCTGCTTGGAGCACCTGAAAACTTTCCGTGTGTCTCCCCTCACACCCTTTTTTCCTTCTCTCTAAAATGCAGAGAAGCGAGAAGATGGGGGAGGGAGTGCCCCCCATGACGGTTCCTATCTGCCGCCTCCCGGCTCAGTCATTTACACTCTGCTGCCAGATGGTGCTCCAGCTCCACAAGGAACAGTGGTGTATGGCCCACCTCCACCTCCAGGACCAGCCTGTGGAGGACAGCTTGCTCCTACGACCGTGATTTACGGCTCGCCTCCTCCGGGGGCTCAGCTTGTTCATAGCCCTCTTCCTGCTCATTGTTCCGTGCCACTGGTTCCTGTTGGGGTACTTCACTGCAACATACCTGAGCATCATAACTTGGTAAGATCCCTGGCTCATTAGACAGCAGGGTGTGAAGCAAAAGGTGGTGTCTCTTGGTTTAGGGTTCTGGCTGAGAATTGGGAAGTTCTCCATTCCTCAGCTCCAGCCAGCGAAGTCACTAGGTGGACTTGGCCAGCTCTCAGCACTCCCCCAGCTCCCAGCTCCCCATTTCGAATATGGAAACAGTCATACAGTATTGTAATAGAGTTGCTGAGATAATGGATGCAAAGCGTCTTGAACACTCGAGTTGTATCTTCTAATGACAGGGATTTCAAACAAGTATTCTTAACAACAACAACAACAATTCTTACTCAGGAGTTCATAATGTACACAATTCTTGCTTTTCTGAAATAAACTTTGATGCCCATGAACTCCTTTAAACAAGGGAATTAGTAGTGTATTTTGTGTACCCCAGGACAGAAATACCTGTTTTCCTTATACCGTAGGTTTCTTTGCTTTCCTGTGGAGCTTTTTGATATCTCCCTGTTGTTAGAAACATGGCAATGACCATCTTTTGGGTGTGAAGCATACGACACCTCAAAACTTCAGCAAAAAGTTATGCTCCACATGATTCTCCCACTGAGAATTCATGTCATGTGCCCTGTCTGACCAAGCCAAACGAAGTGAGACTGCTAGCTACTAAGACGTTTCTCCTTTGTGGAACAACGGCTCCACAGAGGAGTTCCCTTGGCACCTGTGTTGCGATCTTCAATGCCATGTCAAGACCTTTTCATTCTCCCAGGAGTTCTAGTCCTTGAGTTCTTTGCACTGCTACTGTTTTTCACTTTAGTTTTAAACGTCTGCAAATGTTACAGTATGCTTTATTGTGCTCTGTTTTATGGTGTTTTATTTCCATCGATTGGCAGTAAATATATATGGTGCTGTATTTACAGTGATTGGCAGTAAATAAATGTAGTAACTATAATAATAAGAATACAACAATATGATCCATATGTTTGCTTCTCCACTCCAAGCCTTAAGTTGCTTGTCACAAGATAGGCAGTGAAGGCCTATCACCATGTTATTACCATGTGAAGCACCTTTCCACGATTAGCAACAGAAATACTTTTAATTGCACTGTTTATTCCTCTATTGCAGGAAAATAAAATCTTGAGTCTGGAAGGCAGTATAGATAAGTTAATGTCTCAAAGACCCGAAGGTGCCTGTCCTGCAGCCTCTCATCACAGGCAGCACAAACAGACGGAAGAATTGCGCCAGGGCATTCAAGACCTGCTGAGTGAAAGAGAAGAGCTGGAGCATCAAGTCACTGAGCTGCGTCGGGTAGCTCAGAAGCGAAATAGACGCAAGTGAGGATGGCATGTAACAGGCTTTCCTCTCCAGAGGCCTCTCCCATGTCACGGCACTCTGTGCTGGGGATGCGCTTTCCCCAAGAACAAAATGCGGCCTAGGAAACGGCTTTATAGCACGCCAAATGTCTCTGTCCATCCAGCCCCATCTGAGTGGTAGCAGCTTCCCAGGGTCTCAGGCAGGGTTTCCCACCAATCACCTGATGCCCCTCCAGCCCCCACTCCCCAGCCTGTTCTCCCCATGCTGGAGCAAATTCGGCACGGCCACTCATTTGCCACCCCATCTGCCTAGACGGATAACAAGCAAACAGAAAAGCGGGCATTTCAGTCCAGGTGCGCTTGTTTGCTCGCCTTCCATTTCAGCCTGCCCCCAGCCCTCTTTCAAGGTGTGGGGCTTTACCACGGGCTCATAGCTTTTTCTTCTCCAGAGAAAGCCCTAGCATAGTGGTGCAGTGGAGGGAACCAGAGTACCTGAATTACAGGTGTGCCAAAAGTGGCCACCTCCCTTCGCTGCCACTGCGAGAGGCCTTGGTTTGCCTTCGGCTGGGAGCCTGTGAATTTCAGTAAGGCCTTCCCTTTGCCTTGCCCGTGAATCCTGGGGGGAAACTGGACTAGCAAAACCATTTTGTCTCCAGCAGTAACTTCTTGACCCTGCGTCTTTCAGAGACTTCATTGATGGGTGCATGAGTGGCATCATTTCAGAACTGGAGTTAGAGAAATCTCTTCAGCACCATGGAAGCATCGTGGATGAAATTGAATGTATAGAAAAGACTCTTCTGAAGCGGCGGGCAGAACTCAGGGAGGCAGACAGACTTCTTGCTGAAGCTGAAAACGAACTTGAAACTACTCAAGGAAAAGTAAGTAATCTTGTGTTTCATAACTGTTTCGTGAAGTGCTTAGGAGGCATCTTTGAACCCATCAGCCCTTGGCTTGCAGACAGAATTGCCAGATTTGCTTGGCACAAAAGGTCTTGTGGACTCAGTAGTTTCATGTAAAAGAGCATCTGCATACATAGAGTATCTTTCTCTCTCTTCACTGCAGCTCTGTAGCCAAATCTTTGTATTGGAGAGCGAGTGTTGGGCAACTTGTGACCTTCCGGATGTTTGGTTGACCAGGAGGGCCAAAAGTTACCCACTGCCGTGTTAAAGGTACAAGGGACTAGTTTCCTGCCAAATCTGCTTAGCCTAAGAATGGGAATGTTACTTCTAATTTTCAATACGTTAACCCTGAAGTTAACTGCCCCACTTAGTCATATTTTCCATCAGGCTTCCTGCAGGGATTCTAGCCTTCTTGTCCCTTGCTTGCTGCCACACTGCTCTCCACGTCCTGAAGATTGTTCTAGTGGCCTTGTTTTATCATTTTCCTTTCAGTCTGCTGATGAAAGAGAAAAGAGTAAGGGCCAGCAACGGCCTAATTTGAACAGGTGTTTATGGGTAGGTGTTCTTTTCAAAATGCTTTTCCCCCCCTCTAGACCAAAGACGTCATTCAGAAGTACAACAGCTCTAAGCAGCATTTATCTTGGACTGAGAAGGAAGCTGAGGAGCTAGAACGACGGGCTCAAGAGATGGCTGTGAGACTTGTGAAAGCAGATCAGCAGCTAAGGTACCACGAGCCCACCTCTCCCGGCAAGAAGCCGCTACCAGAACTGCTGGATAGCTGGTCCCCAGGGACTGAGAGCTAGTTGAAAGACATGCTGAGAAGGGGTTATTGAAGGGGAGTGTGACTTTTGGCATCAGGGTGTTTCTGAAGAGCAGCTCTTTTGGGTCAGAACTCTGGATCCCACTCTTAAGAACCCTGCCGGAACTTGGAAGCTGTTACCATGCGCAATCAGGCAGTGGTAAAGAAAGAAAAACGTTATTTATGTATGTGTTTCAGATTGCTTCGAGCAGGTGCAAAGGACTTAGAACAACACAAGATGCAACAAGAAGGGATTCTGAAAGAAATCAACAAAGTCGTGTCGGCCAAAGATTATGAATTCCAGTCCTTGAGCCAGAAGATTGAAATTTTGACTGAAAGGTAAAGTTAAATAGGTTTGGTTGTCAAAATCCATTATATAGCTAATTAGAGTGGTTTCTCATGCACTATTTTTTTTTACTACTTGCAAATTTATATTGCAGATTTATATTGTGGCTATTGCTCATAATATAATATTTATATATTTATTTAAAGCTTTTGTATGCTGTCCTATTATACCAAAAATCTCAGGATGGCTTACAATATTTAAAAGAACAGTTAAAACACCAATTTCTAATAAATACATTGAAACTGAACAAAACAGTAAATCAGAAAACAAACAAGAGTGACTAAGATTAGAAACTGTTAATTTTAAAATATCGTTTGAAGAAAAAGGTTTTGGCCTGGCGCCAGAAAGTGTAAAGAGTGTAAAATTATATTGCTCATAATGCACCAAGCAGAGGAGTAAGGGAGCCATATGCAAATGAGCTGTTCTATTGGTTATCATCTCCATAAGAGGCTTGTACTCTGAACAGCATCCTCTTTCTACTCCTCAGCAAGCATTCACTGTCCTCATTTATTTTTATTTATTTAAAGTTTTTAT
The DNA here is from genome assembly GCF_004798865.1 of Varanus komodoensis. NCBI lineage: Eukaryota > Metazoa > Chordata > Lepidosauria > Squamata > Varanidae > Varanus > Varanus komodoensis. The sequence goes on along the minus strand of NW_025335873.1, from coordinate 3,861,415 downwards.
ATGCCATCCAATACTAAAGTCTTTGGGCAGCTTACAGCAAACAACAGTGTTTGCAAGTGACTGGCGTGGATGTCCTTGGGTCCTGCTGGCCCTCGGAAGCTGCACGGTGTCTATCTTTGTGCATTCATGGAGTCATATTAGCTGGAAGCGGGACTTGCAAGCTGTTGAGCTCCGCTGAACCAACAGCAGTTCCTGGCTAGCTGTTCGGAATTTGCTTCATGTTGACTCTCCCATTAAGTTGGGCAACACTGGGTCACAGTGCGTTTGCATTTCCCCAGAAATTTGCTTTCATTCCAAACATGTCTAGCCTTCAGAAGCTGCAGGCAGATATACAAGTTGCAGAAGGCAATGAGGACCACCATCTCCAGATTCTTAAAGAAGCAGAAAATATTCTTCAGAGCAAAAAGAGTGAACTGGAGAGGCTGAAGGATCAAGTGAGTAGAATGGCGAAGTAAATAGTCTTGAAGGAAGGTGTTTGTAAATGGCTGGAGTGGATGAAATCTTATTAACTCATTTGTATATTTTTTTTAAATACCTTAAATTAGTAGGTATTGTACAAAAAAAGAAACTTGACAAATTTTGTCAAATGATTTACAGTCAAAAAGTAAATATAAGGCACATTAGTGAAGGGATGGCTGTAGATCTCCCTCTTCATTTTCTAGACGGCCACTCAGCAGGAGGAGCTGCGACATCTGGACCAGCTTCTTGATCAAAAGAAGGAAGAGCTACGCCTCCTCCAGGAGAGCATTGTCCGGAGAAGTGCCGACCTCACCGAGGTGCTTAAGGAAGGGGAGGCCGAGGTGGCTGAAAAATGGCAACAAATAAAGGTTCTCCAGTATATACTTTCTGAAGCTCAGCTATGATTTTTTTTTAAATTGGAAACTATTTCCTTGAACGTTTGTACTTCAAGCTTTAATGCATAAGTTTTGTGGACCTGCAATTGATAATATCCCACTTGTAAAGAAAGTGGGGAGTGGGGAGGTGAGGTGCAAAAACAAAACGAAATTATTAATGTCACTGTTCTGGGGTAAAACATGTTGAACTTCATAAGATTACGCATGAATAGACTTTCATAGGTTTTCCGTCAGTGTCAAAGTATTGTGCTGTTCAACATGGCAGTGTTGGTTCTTTCATCCAGGAGGTGAAGTCCTTTCTAGCTGACCTGAGTGTTCAGAAAGGAGAACTCAGCGCCCAGCTGAGTGAAAAGCGATCCCAGCTTTCCCTTATTACTCAGGGAATCAGAAAAGAAAATGAGAACCTGCAGGATACTCTGGGGCTGATCATGAAGCATAAGACAGGTTTGTCCTTTCTTATTTATGTATTGTATTGATTATATTTTCTGCAAGGAACCCGAGGCGACTTGACTAATCATCCTGCTTCTCTCCATTATATGCTCACAACAACCCTGTGAAGTAGGTTAGGCTGGAACTCAGTGACTGGCCCAGTCACCCAGCAAGCTGCATGGCTGAGTGGAGACTAGGACCCAGATCTCCCGAGTCCTAGTCCAACAGTCTAACCATTACACTACACAGGATCTTGGCAACCCACATGGCCTACGCATATTGGCAGAAACAAAATTGCATATGACTGCTAAAGAGAATGTCTTAGGGAGAGGAGAGGAGAGGAGAGGAGAGGAGAGGAGAGGAGAGAGCCTCTGCTTAAACCTTGCTTATCAGCTACTTTAGGGGGGAAAGGTTAACACTTGGGTGTAGCAAGTACCTTTCAAAGGGCATCCCAGACTCTTGGGTCCTGTTCTCGCCCTCTGGCTGGCTGCTTGAGTCCAATTGCACTGATCCTTCCCAGAGAGAAGGAGCCACCCATCCCTCTTCCTCCCTGCCCTGGCTGGTTCTCACTGCAGACCAGGAACATTCACAGTTCCTCAGTTGGGTCACGCAGTTTATCTCACAGGTGTAGAGAGCAGGTTTCTAGGTTGAGGAACAGTAAAAACCGAGGTGGTTTGCAATCCAGGTCTGGGGCCCTAAGTCTCTCAAAGCAGGGGGAAAATCAGACCCACCACCACCACCACCACCATTGTTAAGTGTCAGGAGGTGGGTTGAGCTGCCCCAAGTTCCTCTCCAGAACCCTTGGCAAGTTGCACATAGCTTGGTTTTCACAGGGAGCTCAGCACAGCTTCTGCTTCTGGACCCACCTCTGATGGTGTGAAGACTAGAATTAATTCAGGATAGAATGAGACTGAGTCGTGTCTCCACCAGCTTTCTTTGAGCTAGTGGCCCTGCCAGCTGAGAATGCAAGGAATTGTAGCTCAGCATGTCTGGAAGGTGCAGTTCCCAAGGTTCCAAGGTGCCTGGGCCTTTTCTAAAGTTGCTACCTGAGATATTTGGTCGTAGACTGGAGATCATAGAGATCACATCTAGGGTCTTTATTTCACTTGATTGGCTTACCTGCACTTTGCATGTTTTTGTGTTTGCTGTCCATTATTAGAACTGAAGCACATTCTGGAAACGTTGCAGCTCGAAAGCAGTGAACTAGAAGGCTTAAAACTCCAGCATAACCAAAAGCTCAATGAATTACAAAAGATGCACACTGAGATTCTGGAGGTATATGCATGTTACTCTTTCTCTGATTATACCAATTAGGAAACCCTGCATGTGGCAGCTTCTGAATGTATTTAATCTCAGCTACGCCATGAAGTTGGGCACCTTCTGGATGGAAGTGCCATCACGTTTCTGCCCACTGTATTCCTTGTTACTAGCCCTGCACATATTAGCTAGTTAGGTATATACCTAACAAGACGTTTTAAGCGGCCATTTAAAAATACGCCATGTGAATGACACACACTCCAACTGTTTCACTACTCTGTGCCCAAAATGTGTGGAAATGCTTTTTAGTAATTCTTAAAAATGGTTCTGGTTAGTCTATGGCCATACCACCCCGAGCACCCGGTCTTGTTTTATTGCAAGAGCTAAGCAGGGCTAGGCAAGGTTAGTACATGCATGGGAGACCACATAGAAATTCTTTCAGTCAGAAGTTTGGACTTGCACAACTCTGACTGCCTGCCTTTCCTCATCCAAGTCTTGGTGCATGCCTGCTGGCAAAGATTTGCCTGCACATTGCTTCGCTTTTACTTGGCGGCAAAGGCATGAGCAGAAAGAGCGAGCTGACTGCATCACCTCCTTTGCCCCAAGTCCTCCTCAGTATTACGTCTGGACTTGACAATTCACTGTATCCTCTGCGTTTTCTACCCTTCCCCAAATGTCTGGGTGCTTGGAAAAGTACAGCCCGCCCGTTTGCTGGAGCAGTTTCCTTGGACAGCAGTCCAAAAAAGGGTTTCTTCTAAAATTGGATTTTGACATGAAATTCTGCAGGTGTCTGCAGGTATTTGTACAGGCAAGGCTTTTGGATAGTTGGAGCTGAGCACTTGCCCAGCTCTGAACTGCCAGCCAGAAACAAGCACATACTCTTATTGAAAACACTTGTATGTGTTTCTGGCACAAAAACTCAACCATGGTTTCCTAAAACCTACCCAGGAACTAGTGGGACAGACAGGGTGCAAGAATGTGAGCCCTTGCAGTGGTATTAATCCCCAGTTAATATTGTACTGCTCTGTCGTATGTCACACACAGCAAGCAGGTGCACTGCAGAACGAAATGAAATCTGTTCCATTCGTGTGTACTTGCTAGGGAAAACTGGAATTGGAGAATCTCCAGAGAGCATCCCAACAGGAACGTGGTGAAATGGAACTCCAGAGGCAACTTCTTGAGAGGATGCAGCAAGACGTGAAACAGCTGAATTCTCACCTCTGCACCTTGCAGAAAAGCATCCAGGCACTGAATAAACAGAAGCAGCAGCTGGAAGAAAACTGTGAGAGTTTGGAGCAGAAATTGTCACAGACCGAAAGGTAAAGGGCTAATTGAGGAGAGGGGATAACTCTGAACAAAAAGACTCGGTGCTGTTGCAGAAGAGGGGCATTTACAACAGTCCCGTTGTACTCTGTTTTTCAGCTGTCTTCTCAAAAGCCAGTTTAGGTGTCCTGGGGCCACTTACTGGTTGTTCAAAGAGGCACACCCAGTAGTCAGTTGCAAGGGTGCTGTACATCCCCGAATATTCGTGTAAGGACTGTAGGGGTTCATGCTAGGAAATGAAAATCAGTTTGCTTGGCTCCGGAGGGTCATGAGTGTTGGAGGCAAGGCCATCCAATACACCCTGTTAATGTAATTAGACTAGGTAATTACAGGTGAAGTGCTCCAGATCATTTACAAAGCCATTCAGTACCAGATGCTAAAACACAGTATAAAATGTTAAAACTGACATTAACAAATCTAACAGCCATGCACAGGTTTAAAATAGAGTCAATTCTAAGCCATTTAAAGTGATTTAAATTGAAAAATTAAGATACCTGGCAAAATGAAACAGTCTTCGGTGGGTGCTGAAAGGAGCTTAGCAAAGGAGCCAGGCAAGCCTCTTTAGGACGTTCATTCTCCAACAGAGCTGCCCTAACAGAAAGGGGCTCTTTTGAGTAGCCCCCAGCATCATTTCCTCCAGCAGGAGCTTCCAGAGAAGGACTGCCGAAGACCATCTGAGGTTTTGGGCAGGCGGAATAAGAGATCCTTCAGGTTGTCTTTTTGCTGTACCCCTATGGTATTATAATCATGAAGTGCTTATCCTAAAATGCAAGGATTTTATTTTATTTTATTTGCAAGTTCTTAGAAATCATGAGGGGGCAGTGAAAGAGAATGCACTCTTAAATACACACACACACATGCACACAGCAAGACAGGAGTTAGCTATTCCTTGCTAATAGTGCCTCTTGGCTTTCAGAGAAAAAATACTGCACCGGTTTGCTTTGCTAATCCATTTTCCTCCAAACTGTGGCAGTCACCCCACAGACTGCTGGATTTCAATTCTTCATGTGCCACTTGCCTCCGGGATTATCACTTCAGCTCCAGACAGCATTCGCTCTCCCTTAAATGATAAACACTCACACAACAACTGGAGCAACTAGTTCTTTCCGTTTTTTGAAGTGAACTGCCAAAAATACCAACAAGAATTCAGAAGAAATGTATGCCTTATCCCATTGCACAGAGCTTTGGCTTCTGCAGAAGAAAGCAACACAGTTGCTCAAGCCGAAAGAGAAAAAATGGACTCAGCTGCCCGAAAATTACAGCTTGACATTGACCAGCTACAAAATCACAAAGCATCTTTGTATGGTGATGTTGCAGACCTACAGAAGGATCTCCAAGGTAGAGGAAAGCTTTTCTGATTCCTAGACAGAAGTTAGGCTTTATTTAAACCAACGCCTCCCCAATTTATTTATTTATTTATTTATGAGATTTATATACTGCTAAATGAAATGAAATAATAATTGAAGTTCCAAAATAAACCTTTAAAATCAGAATATGCCCAAAAGTGCTGGTTAAAGAGGGAGGGTTGATTAAATACCAATGTGTTCATAAGCACCAAAAACAAAACTTCAGTACCTGTTCGACATGGACCACAGGCCCATGGGGAACCACCCCATCCTAATGGAACTTAACCTGTAGTGGGATTTTTCTTTATGCCAAATCCTCCCTCAAATATTTACACCCTCCTTCTTTATTATCTTTTATTTTAACAAGTGACAAAATTGTTTCCCCCCCCTTAGGAAAAAAGGAGGAACTGACTAGATTGAAAACTGAGCTGAATGAGGCCAGGCATCATCTTCAGCGGTTGGAACAGGTGAGGTTTGCTTGGCTTCAGAATTTGGAATATAACAGACAAGAAACCTGCAACTACCTGGGAAGCATCTAAAAAAATTAACAGCCCAATCCTGAACCACTTACCTAGGTGTGTTCTATTGAAATCGGGGATTTCGGAATACAAAGGCACGGAATTAGGCTCAGCATCCTGGGATAAATGATACCTACTAGCGAGTCATTTTACAGCACTGTGGCTGGGTGTCTTCACTCCTGTAATTGCTTTCCCCGGCCTTGCGCTCTAGACATATCAAGCTACAATTCCCAACATCACCTAGCTCCCCTACCGACTGAGGGATGCTAGGAAATGTAGGTCCAGCCCATCTGGATTAGAAGGTTTTCCTGTGGTGTCGAGCCCACCTCCTGTCTGGCATTTTTGCTTTGCAGGTGTGGCTCTTTTTGTTGGTGCCCAAAATCTGGAACATTCTTGAGTTGCGGTGTTTGTTATGTTTTCTTGTTCTGAAATGGCAGGATCTGAAAAATGCCACAAAGCAAAAAGAGGAGCTATTTTGTGAACAGGCAGCCCTGAAAGACCGTATTAGTGAATATTCAAAGAAGTGTGAAGAATGCCAGGAAGCACAAAGCCAGAAGGAAAAGCAGCTACTGCAGCTTTGCCGGGAAATTGAAGAGCAAGAGCTGGAGCAGACGAAACAAAAACTGGTATGAGTCTAGTCCACTCTCTGGCTGCTGGTCTGCTCCTCTAAGGTTTTCTGCATTTTGACTCGAATACAAGAAGAAGTCAGGTTTGCTGTCAAGCAGATCAGTAGTCCACTATAGTTTCTACATGATAGTTGGTTGTTAAACCTGGTTGAACGGAATGTCTTAGACAAGAAGAACTTTGCTTGGCAAGTAAATCATCCCCTTTGCTTTAGTTTTGAATTTCTGGCCTGACTGTTCCTGGTGTTCTTCAGCTTTCCCAAACCTCTAGCCAATCAGGAAAACAAAGGCCACTGAGACTGTCAGTGATCACAAAACAGGTTGCACAAAATTTATCAAGATCTCTCTCAAAAGAGAGATGTGGGGCCCAGAGAGAGAGGGCAAAGAGCAGGTTCCCATCCAGGTGGCTTCCCTCAAGCAAAGGCTAACTCTTCCCTTATGTTTGACTAGTTGCTTCAGGACCTCCGAGAGAAGATACAGCAAGAAGAAAGGAAATGGGAAGACTGCACAGCCAAACTACAGGACCAGAAACAGCGATTAGAAGAAGAGCTGGCAGAGCAACAGCGCCTCCTGGAGCAAACCGCCATGAGAATTCAGGGGGCAGAAGAACAGATACGCAAGCTGCAAGAGGAGGAATCCTGTTACTCCGTCCTTAAAGAAACCATTAGCAAAACCAGTATGTGAAGCTTCAGGCGACAGCCACTAATTTATTTTGTGCCGTGTGTGTTTAAGTACATGCTAACATGTGTATCCCCCTGCCCAGGCTCAGGGCAGACGGTGATGCTTTTAGAATGAGCCCACGAAAGCCTGTGATGCTTGCTCGGCCTGTCTTTGGATGTGGGAATCTCAGTTTGCAGGCATCCCAAGTTTTGCAGCTTAGCCCCAGAAGAGCCCTTTGCTCTTCTTGAGAAGGCTGCTCTGGGCTGCATGGAGGGAAGAGCAAGATGGAAATTAATAGTAATAATAATAATAATAATAATAATAATAATAAAAACACAAGTGGGGAGGGTTCTTCTTCAACAGAATGCTGAGACTTGGTACAGGTCTGTGGCTCTTTGGCGACAAAGGTCGTATCCTCTGATTGCAGGACATCAGGTCTCTGAGCAAGAAGTGAAGTTGCGAGAAAAAGCAGCTGAAGCGTGCTCCCTCCAACGGGAGCTAGAACTCTCGAAGGCCAGGGAGAACATGCTTCAACATAAGATCCAAGCAGAAAGGAAAAAGGCAGAAAAGCACATCGCAGGCCTGAAGGAAGCCATTCAGACACAGAGGGCTCAGCTCGAGAGAGCTCTTCATGTACGTTCCTTTTGGTGGTGGTTTACTTTTTCCATAATGGAGAATATTTTCATGCTTTTCTCTGGGGAAACATCCACAGGGATCTTGGATATCATACCTGCTTGAGCCTCATTAAAGCAGGCAGCATTATTTTGGGGCACTGATTACAGAACTTGGGTGTGTTCAAAGCCTTCCATGTACATGACCTTAATCATGCTAACAGAAACCTTGGGAGGCAGGTCAGCATGATGCAAAGGAAGCCATGGCAGAAGGCCATGTAGGGAGTTTGTGGCAGCAGCCATCTCTGGGCTGGAGACTTTCGAGTCCGCACCTCAGCCTCTTACTGGCTTCACTGACTGTTCCTTGATGCCCCACCACATGTACATAGCTTGATCCCATTTATTTATTAGATTTATATACTGCCTTTTTTCTTTGGAAAAAACTCAAAAGCCGCTTACGTCATTCTCCTCCTCCATCTTATCCCCACGACAACAACCCTGTGAGGTAGGCTGGGCTGAGAGTCTGCGACTGGCCCAAAGTCACCCAGTGGGCTCCATGGCTGAGCGGGGACTCAAACCCGGATCGCCTGTGTCCCAGTCCCACGCTCTTCACCACTGCACCAGACTGGCTCTCACATTTGCCTTGAACTTTGTCTTCATCAAAGTAACATTGGCCAAAGGGTGATTTCATCATGTGGGTTTCTGTCTTATAATAATATATTTGTTAATTCTGAAGGGGAACAAAAATAGGAGAAGCCATGAGTATCCCTGTTTTTATTTTAGGAACAATTGAATGGAGCTGGTCTTTGACCGCAATAAAGTTTATCTATCTATCTTAGGAACAAAAGCAAGAAAACCAGTGTTTGCAGGAAGAAATGGCATCCGTAGAGCAAGTGGCACAGGACAACCACCAGCGAGCAAAGCAGCTGATGAGGAACCTTGGCCAGATCCAAGAGGAGTACCTGCAGCTCCAGTCACAGGTAGCTCATCTTGAACAACGATACTCCTTCCTTCCCACTTGTCATCTGCCACACTGAATGTTGCCAGCAGTGCGGAGTGATTAGGGAGGTTGGTTTCTTTCTTTGTTCTCGTCTGTGAAATGGGTCTGACAGTTCAGACAGTTCAGACAGACTCGTCTGACAGTTCAGCCAGAAGGGACGTGTTTCTACATCCCCTTGGCTTAAGCATGTGCTGCAAACTTTTCCAGGGAAATTGGCGCAACTTGTCTGGTTGCAGATGCCGACCAGCAGCCATGCTTATCTTCTGTGCGACGGTGGGCCGTGACCACATTTCTTCCAGGAGTTGCATAAGATCCACCAAGTGTCTGCCCTGGACCATCTCTGCAAATTGGCTTGCTGTTCTCCTTGAGCTGCCACTCTCATCCTTGTTTCCTGTTGCTTAGATGAAGAGTCAGGAGGATTTGGAGAAACGACAGAAGGAGATGAAGGGCACAGTGAAGATGCTCAAACTAGAAGTGAGAGACAAAATGAGGACTTGCTTGAAGGATCTGAGTCAGTCTCCTCCAGAAGCTAATTCCGAAGCCAAGGGAAGAACTCAGAGTGACCTGGAAAGTCTGAAGGAAAACTACCCCTTCACAGATAAGGAGTCGAGAATGTTGTGCTTCGATGAAAAACTGGACCTGTCCAAAGTGCACATCATGGTAAACGGAGCCCCACTAAAATCAATGTTAGAAGTCAAACCTGCTTCTCAGTGTTGTGTGCAAATTCTAGAAACAAATGTCAGTCTTGATGTATTTGTGTAAACAGGCACTCCTGCATTTTCCTTTCTGAGATGCATGTGTGGTGCACCAGCTTTGGAAGACACAAAGCCAAGAAGCTTTTCTCGCTCTCTGGCTGCTGGAAACCACACACCACTGCCGTCACCAAATCCATCTCACTATCCAGATTTCTAAAATCTTGACATCTAAAATCTTGAAATTAAAAAGAAATGAAACTGTGTGAGTGTGCAGAGTACTAAAATTTGTAAGCAGGGTTCTGTGCTTGAGCAGGTGAGAGAGAGAGAGAGAGAGAGAAACCCCCACTGAAATATGTCAGTATGCTTATTTCTTAATGACCGTCAGCAGCTCTCATCTAGGTTCCACCGTGATCAGCTTTGTCAGACAATATTTGTGCACAGTGTATGACTGGTGTGTGTCAAACCTCAGGCTACCTTCCTGTAGGCTCCACCAAACTCTGATGTGTAACCCATTCTTTTTCCCTCAGGATGAACAGTGGCGGGGAAAAGCCCGCCGAGAGCAGCTCCAGCATCGTGAGGACTGGCTCAAGGTAATGACCGTTCGTTTAGGTGGGATCACCTCTTGGTCTTTTCCCAGTAGCGCCACACATTGGCTCTCGCTGTGGCAACCCAAACATTCACATCTTTTCCACTGTCTCCTGCCGGCCTCCCAGGACCACCAGATCTCAGGAGCAACTTCCAACACACACACACCTGTCTATGCAAATGCATGAAATTTGGCATCTCTCCTGGGCACAGAACTTCCACAAGCGAGTCAGCAAAAATGCTCTTGGCCTATATAGTAAGAGTCATCTAAGAAACAGGAATCTAACGGAGCGACTCTGTGTTTCTTAAGGCCCAGCTTCGGCAGTGCATGTCAAAGCAAGTGGAGGTGTTGATTAAAGGAAAGCAGCAGACGGAGGGCACCCTCCATAGCTTGAAGAGGCAAGTTGACGTGTTGGATGAACTGGTCAGCAGTGCCTCTACCGACTCGCCGTTTCAGTCATTAAACTCCTCAGGGTTCACAGCCTCTCTTCATGAAGAGTCAAGCCTCGCAAAATACAAGGTAGGCTTCCCTCTGCTTTGGGTTTATTGTTCATTTGGATATAAGAACATTTGTAGTTTACAGGGTGTCCCAGAAAAAATTGACATCATTTCGTAATCTAATAACATAGCCCATTCTCACTCAAATGATCTCAAATTTTAACAAAATGTGTAAAAACTAATTAATGTTAGTTACGCAATGTTACGCAAGACATGCTACAGCGTGTTTGGCAGGAGGTGGACTACCGACTGGACGTGTGTCGTGTCACAGGCAGTGCACATATTGAATATTTGTGAAGCTTTGTGAAATCAGTTATAAAATCTACATCCCTTTGAACCTCTTGTTGAAATTTAGATAAATAAATCTTTTATTGTTCAACATGAAGCCTATTTAATTTTGTTTGCCTAAGACATGTAGTTACTCAGATATTCACATTTCAAATGAAGTCAAATTTTTTGGGACACCCTGTATTTTGAAAATGTAAACCCTGTCTTTTGATTGCAGTGTCTAAGTGGCTTCCAATAGGAGCAAAAACCGACTTGGTGACTCCTGATCCTGGGCTTGGTGGGTGTCTTCCCCCGCCCCTTCTGCTGTCCCAGAGCAGTAGCTGGAAGTTGCCCATCAGGCCCCATTTTCCTCTGCAGCAGGGGGCTTACCCGTTTTTCTGGTGCTGTGCCTCCGGGCCACGGGGCACTTGCTCCAGGTCCTTCCAGCACTGGAACATTCCAATGCAGGGCCTGCCCACCAGTGGTGCTTCAGCCTCTGGCACTTTTCATCCTGCCACGGCAGGGCTCGGTGGCAGGTGAGCTTATCACCTGTGACACTATTAGGTCCCCTGGAGATGAGGAGCTGGTGCCCCACAATGGTCACATTCAGCGCCGGCCTGTCTTTGCAGTATATCGTGATGGCTTGCTTCCAAGGAGGGCCAGAGGTGTTCAGGAAGTATGTAGATTCTCTCTGGCCGATGCTGCTAGGGAACTGTGTTTGGAAAAGACTGAATATCCTTAAAATTGAGTGCACAGTACTTGTAAGGAGATCCTTCTATCCAGCCACCATGTTGGCGATGTTGGCTTGTTAAAATCTCAGGTTTTTAGGACGTTAGCCCCAAACTTCAGCATGGAACAATGGGCACAGAACTGGGCTGTGCCATGAGCAACACGTAGGTCTGGTCTGTCTTAATTTGAAGATTGTGGCGATCCAAGCTCTTTCTCATTGTCCTTACATAGTAGCTCAGCCTTCCAAGTGTTATATAAATGACAAAATTAGAGGTGGTATTGTGCTGCTGAAGCCCAGGAGCAGACGACGTCAACTGCTCTCCTCAGATGGATTCTCTTCCGGTTTCCTTTACTCGGGATCTGATTTTCCTTCTAGTCTGCTGGATCACCTTCCAGGACAGCAGCGGCTATTTCACCACAACCTCAGCCTGTTCTTCAGTACAAAGCATAGACCCAAGTAAAACAGGTAAGAAGCAGGGAATCTGCTGCATTATGAATTGCATGTTAAGACTGATCAGCAGATGAGAGGCTGTAATCTATCTAAACACTACAAAATAGATGCTGTTGACCAAAGTGGGCCTGATTGCTGAGTAAGCATGAGGCTCGCTGCCCAGCTCCCTCGCCTACCAAGAGGAGGGCAAGTTGCAGCTTGCACCGGTCTTCCCTCAGACAATGAAGCCACACGACCCATCACAAGAATTAAGGACACGTGATTTCCAGCTCCCACAGCAGGCATAGAAATGCAGACTCCAGGAAGAACTGCTTGCCCCGAACCTGAGGCAGTCCTGCAATTCCACTCCTTTTCCAGGGAAGTGCCACCTAGGACTTTCCTTCTAAAAAGTGGGATACCTGCCTCAGAAGAGCTAAAATTGAACTGAGAGCGTATGAGGGACCATGGGATAGTTCAGATTCCCAGAAGATAACATGGAAGATAAGAGTCCTCTCCAGTCTCTAAGATTCCCTTCCTGACCTCGGAGAGGAACTGGTGCAGTTCTTTCCATGCCAGTTGTGAGGGTGAGTGAAGGGGTCAGAGTTCCAGATCTCAGCAGAAAAGGCCCAGCAGGGTGGGTGGTGACGTCGTCTTCCATTCGAGTCCGCACAGGATGACCCCAAGCCTGCACTCAAGAGCTTGTTGACATCAGTGACTGCATGAACTGTCAACCCATTTTAGTATAGAAAATGAGTACAACTGTCTTGTTAGTTAGCCTAATGTGTACCGCCAACATAATCTGTACTATAATGATCTTTTCTTTTCTTTTTTTTTTTTAAGAGAAGCACAACTAGAATGGTGGGGCCAGTGCCAATAACCTGTATTCTCAAGTACCTGAAAACAACTACCTCACCTGGTCACAAGCCCCTATCCACATTGCTCGAGACGATTCCACTGTTCTCAGGTTCGTTCCCTACCTGTATTTAGTTGGATGTTCTTTTCTGTTAAGTAAGTTGATAGAGTTTGAGTCTAACATGGTGTTTGAAATAATCAAAGTCACAGCCGTGGATATTTGGTGCCTTAGTGGGGACACCTGCAATTATTTATATCTGGATGACTGCTTTGGGTTTTTACATTCCTTTTCATCGGTTCAGCAAAAATTTGTATTCTGTTGGTTAAAAAAAAAGTATTTTCTTAATAAAAAATTTTGCAAACCTGTTTGCACATCAGCATAACAGAGGATGTGGAAGGAACTGCCTTTTGGTCCACCTTTTCTATTTAAAGGCATCTGACAACGTAACACATATACTTTAGACTTAATCCCCCCGCTTCCCAGTGGTATTGGTGAACAGCTTTTCGACACCCTGGTAGTGGTGCCACACTCAGGAGGCGACCGCTGTGGAATCGGTAACATCTGTGGCTGATGAAGGCTATGCACAGCCACCGGACTTACTGCTGCCTGTCTGCATCGGCCTGCAAATATTACTGTGATGTCCTGACTCCTTCTTAGAGGAAAAGAAATCGTTTACCCTATGCAAAGTCTAGGTCCGAGTGCTGAAATTCAGGCATATGCACCCGAAATGAAAGCAGCAGTAAACTTTGGGGAACAAGTTTAGTGGCTAGAGGGCTGGTTGCAAGCCTAGGTTCAAGGCTAATTGATTCAGCTTAGCACCTCCTCCTTCGTGAAGCACCAACGCAGCCGTTCAAATCTAGGACCAGATAATCTGCTCATCGAAGGACTTTGAAAACCATTCCATGAAAGATTTCCTCATTTGCTGCCACCAGTGCACCCGGCCTGCTCTACCGCCAGTGTTGGCTCAGTGCAGCTAAACTGCATGGACAATACGAGTAAGTGGTAATACTCACTTGCACATTTGGGCTTGTGCTCTAACACTTTATTTATCCATTTATATCCTGCCTTTTTCCTACAAAGGGCTCAAGGCAGCTCACATCATTCTCTTCCTCCATCTTATCCCCACAACAACAACCCTGTGAGGTAGGCTGGGCTGAGAGTCTGTGACTGGCCCAGAGTCACCCAGTGGGCTCCATGGCCGAGCGGGGACTCGAACCTGGATCGCCTGAGTCCCAGTCCCAGCTCTTCACCACCACACCGCACTGGCTACTAATTCTAACTAGTAGCAGGCTGGGAAGTGCTAGATCCCCCTTCCGATAAATGCTGAAGATCTAGAGCCTTGATAATATGCAGTATTTAAGGGAACAACTGAAGAAACATTGCTTCCAGCCCCTGCAGTTCACACCTCCCTTAGTGCACATCTTCAAAGAATGACTACTGTGATGTATCTAGATACAGGTACTTTATTTACAAATATTTAGATAATAGCATTGTTACATTAAATGAGTACAGCAGCCCAAATAAGTCTTGTCACAGAAACAAAGACCTACTGTAACTTTACTTGGGGGAATATAAGAAGGGGCTATTGCACCGCCAACAAGCTGCAGAAAGATTGCCTTTGCCCAAACTTACATTGTGTCAACAGGTCATGGTCCCTGGGCAAAACCCCGCCCCGCCCCGCATGGTGGAATTCAAGCTGCAGATTCTCGGATACCCATCTATTTTAAGAATCTTAGGTTTGAGGGGAAAATCCTAACTGGAGCCAAACAAAAAGGACACACACCAAGGGACAGTGCACAACTTACCCAAACACTAATCATTTGCACATTCCAGTTTTGGCTTTTATTTAACATTGACTGTACAATATGCTGGTTATCACCCTTTGCTTTTACATATTGGAACGTGGCCTTGCTTAGTGTCTCGACAGGGGCTTCTGTACTTTGCTGAATTTGAAACATCGCAGTCAATATATTCACACATGCTCATCTTGCCCCAGTCATGCTTAACCATTTGTTGCCCCTGCTTTTTTCTTTTCTTTTCCTTTTTTTTGGAAAAAGAGAGAGGCCAGGCTGCCATGGAGAATACAGTACAGAGTTAAGATTGTTTGCACATGTGGCTGTAACCCAAGGAGAAAAGCAGGTCTGCATATACACACTTTTAATTAGTTCGCTTTCCTAGAGACTCTTGTGACCATAGGAGGAAGGAAAGAAGGAAGAACTTGGGAGGAGGCGAGGTTAAGCCTGTTCAGTCGTAGTGTCAAATGCCACAGAATAGTTCAGGAAGCCTAGAGCAAAATACTTGACAGTCCAGTTGAGAATAATTTCCATGAAAACGTAAGATGTGCGATAAAGCCCAGCATTCCTATACAATAAGGCAGGAAATTAAGCTGGAGTAAAGCAGAATTCTTACCAAAGAGAGAGAGGAAGGAGAGGGGGCAGAGCCGGTTAGCACACCATTAAATCGCACAGGACCAGGATCATGAACAAAAACAGCAATAGCTGCAGTGCAGAGACGGGGCAGATGCAACACCGGGATGGATACTCTTCCGCACTGCATCAGGAACCAGCTTCCCAGGCGCAACCTCCTCCAAAGGCCGCCACCACAGAGTTAAGCCGGTGGTCAGTGAACTGTAGTTGCTAAGCAGAGGTGATGTGGCCAATAATTGGTTGAACTGTACAGACCAATACACTATCTATATAGTTCTAATGCCAGTAATCAGTTTTTCTTCATTAAAATCATATACACAGAATGTACTTTTTAAGCGTTAGCTCGGTTCCTTCAAAATTTATACATATTTACGTTGTGTTAGCTAGGGCCAGAAGGGGAAAATGGCAGAAGGGAAAGAGCTGTGACGGTCAGGAGATGCACTTCCCATGTGCAAGGCCAAGATGGATGAAGACATACACCCCTGCAACGGGTCTCCCCACCCTCGGAAATCATTTCACAGCAAATCAACTTTTTTGTTACTAAAAAGGACAGATTCAGACCAGTTACAGATTTGGAGGAAAGGCTGAAGCTAACCAAGTTAAACCTTACAAGAGACAAAGCCCTGCAGAGAGAAAAAGAGTAAGAGTAAAAATCATGAGGTCCAGCATCAGTGCTCTGTTTTGTAAATCATGGATTGGTGACACCTATTCACAAGGACAATCATAGGGAGGGGTAAAGACTCCTAGATTTACCATGCAGGGAGAAGGGTATGACTACTTGCCTTTGATAACCTGATTACATCTAAGTTTCTCGTATTTTATTTTTAGAAGTTTAGTACTGTGTTAAACTGTCGCCTCAGGAGTTTTAATTAAACCCAGTAAGGTGTACAGAGGAAACTGAAGCAGCCAAAAGCACTGCTCCTAACAGAGGTGAAAGGTCAGAAACAGAGCCAAGGTTTTGAGGTCACTAGCAGCCGCAGCCTTCTCTCTGGGGCTGGGGTTCGCTGGTTAGCCGGCCACCCTGTGGAGCCGAAGGCTTGTGTTGTACACCCGACTCTGCGGCGTTCAGATCCAGGCTCCCGTCTTGGATGTTCTGGTAGATTTTCTTGGCAGCCTCTAGGAACGCATCCTCAACATTCTCTCCTCTGGGAAATGAAGAGGCAGCAACATTAACTGAGAACAGATGTGCTGGGCTCTTGCCCAAGAGATCAGGCAGCCCCTCCCCATTTCTACCTCGAGATTATCGTTTGTGGACTCTCTTAGCTACAACCAAGGCGCTTCCAAAAGAATCTTTTCACTAAGGTAGAGCTGGCTAAGTACTGCTTTTCTGCACTTGAGAGGCTCTGCAGCAGCGCCTCGCCCGCCAGCATTGTCCTGGCAGTCTTGCAACACATATCAGAACAGGCTGAATTCCTGCAAGCCCCACCGCCAGTTCATGGGCAGGTCACCATTCCAGCACTGCAAGAGGGCCCCCCCTCGCCCCAGAAGAGCCCCCACTACTTTCCCTTTGGCATGGGGCACAAGTATTCCACCCAGCAAAAAGCCTTCTGGGGCTAAAGACTGGCTGTCATTTCTGAGCCCCAGGGACTGGCAGAGCTGCTGCAGTTTCACTTCGCCTTCACAGATACTCTAAGCAGCACAGGTCGGCACCGACGGACGAGCGCAGCCTGCTTGAGGAAGGCAGGCAGTGAAGAGGGAGAAGAATTAAACGGGGCCAAGGGATCTGGAAGGCCAGGTACTGTTGATGGAAGAGGGCCGATGAGGTTACATGGGACAGTGGCTCCAAGAATTAGTGTGGTTGGAGGAAAAAGCACACGGCGTGCAATGGCTTGAGATACAGTGGCTGGTGGGAGGAGAGGGTGCTTCTCCAACACATGGTCTTGGAGACCTGAAGTTGTTGGAGCAAGAAGAGTAGTGAGCACACTCCAACCTTTCTTTAGAAAAGCGTTGGATTCGTCCCTGCTACGAGGACTAAACATCAAAGAGCCTAATAAAGAACTTTGAGATCTAAGGCATTTGGGTCTCAGCCACATTCTGGATTTGTGGAAATCTTTGCAGTATTAATACCGTTGTGGGCACTCTCACAAAACAGCTGCCAGGAGGGCTTGCCCATTTAAAAAGGCTGCCGTCGGCATGGCAAATCACAAGCCAAAAGGCAAATAACTTACGAACCGAAGGGGTTTGAACTCCAGCACAGAAAATCACCGTTCATACCCAGTTTTCTACTGCAATGGCAGTTTCTCAGAAAGCAAGGCAGCGAGCCTCAGAGACAACTTGGACAAGAATGCTTTGCAAGGCCCAGTGGTATTCTACAGAATAACCATGGCTCTGGAGGTTGGAACTTCACTTTGAACTTCTACCCTCCCAGGTTAACAACAAAATCGAAAGAATAAATTGAGAGAGATGTGGCAGACACCATGGAGACCCCAGGGCAACTATCCTTTTCCTGAGGAAAAAATCTCATCATCTTCACAAGTTACAGATTCACAGAGGAAATTGTAGTTTCAAAAAAAGTGCACCCCAACACTTACGTTTTTGCACTGGCTTCAAGAAACAGCAACCCTGTTTAAAAACAAAATGCAACTTTAGCACAGGTGGGAATTCAAAGCTACCCACTCCTTTCAGACCACACTAAAAGAATCCCACAGGGTGTCAAACCTCCAGGTAAGAGGGTAACCAGTGCAGCTTGAATAGCTGCATCTATACATGAGACAACATGGGGCAAACGGGACAGAATGCCTGCCAGTCCTTTGTGCTTTTCCGGAGCAGCAACACCCACCGTTCTCTTCAGCAAACTGTTTGGCTTCTTCATACGTTACGTCCCTCTGTGCTTCCAGATCTGCTTTGTTTCCTATAAGGATTATCACCTGCATCCAGGACGAGACGCAAAGTTAGTGGCTGACAGGCCCAACTGGCTGCACCTCCCGAGCTACAGGAAGTGAAGCCATCCCTCAGCAACACTGCTGTTAATGGGAAAGAATATCTGGCTGAGCACCTTGCCTCGTCTGCCCCTCAAGGCTTCCTCTGAGGCATGACGGTAAGGTGTAACTAACCCTATTTCTTTGCAAGGATGCACCCAAATCAGGCACTGGGCCTGCACTTTTAGTGAGAACGTCACGTGACGGAGGCGGAGACATTCACCAGCACTTCTTTATTCCTGCAGGGCCCACTCAGCTTCAAGAAAGTGCTAATTTTGCTATCAGTCACAGTCACACTAAAAAAAGGAAGTGAGCTTGGCTAGCTGGAATTACTGCTGCAGAGAGCAGAGAAAAACAGATCCAGAACAGATGTCTTCGAGCCACTTGGCATATACAGGAGAGATGAGCAGAGATAGGTGGAGGGAGGAATTTCTTTTCAGAACAGTCTAGCCCTTTGCAAGCCGTTAAGAAGAGCAGCAGGACAAAACGAGAGAGAGAGCCCCCTCCCGCCACCTTGCCTGCCTGTTTCAGAGGAGCAGGAGATGGTCTGGCTGACAATGAGACACACGGGCCTGGCTAGTACCAAGCCGCCCCCCCCCCGCCCCACGTCCTACATAGCCTCATGAAAGCTCTTCTCAGTGGCCCCCAAAACTGCCTCTTAAGCAGCAGAAGCCACTTCCAAACCAGGCCTATCATGGCCCAGAAGCCCAAACCCTCGCAGATCCGCAGGAGCCATCCCACAGCAGTGTGTGAACTGCTCACTGAGGCTTCTCCCGACTGTTCTTCCCTCCCTCCTTCCCCTTGCTATTCACTTTATTCTGTAAGACTGTGGCAGGACTTGTTCCATTTTTAATTGCTGCAGCACCTTAGCAGTTTTAAGTGCTTATTTGGGGGCTGGAGGGAGGGGGATATCACCAAAATGCAACTTAACAAAAGTTAACCATTTTCAAAGCATCTTAGAACCTTGGCCTTTGGATTTCTTGCTTTGGCCCCAGTTATCTAAATCAAAACAGCAAGCTTTGATTTTTTTTTTTTTTTTTAATCTTGAGTGTTTCTAATCCACAAAGGCAAATTCAAAATTAGCGGGGTTAAATTAACCTTGTTTGACTTGTGGCCCATTCGACATGTAATTGGGAATGAAGAAAAATTAATGGTGCCCTTCTTCTCCACAAGGAGCAGCTTTGAGTTACCAAACTGCAGCTTCTCACACTTCTGGAGTCCCAAAGAGGGAGCCAGTATGGAAGCCTCAAATGCGACTGCCCGGCTTTTAATGCAGTGGTTTTTAAGAGCCCCACTCACAGTATTTGGATTGGTGAGGTTCCTTGCATCCGTCAGCCAGCTGCTCAGATGGTTATATGTGCTTCTTCTGCAAGAGAAAACAGGCAAGGAACAGGGCTGATGCCTAACGGGGCTCAGCTTATTTCCTACTACACTTCTGGGAGTGGCACAATATTCAACAGGAAGAGGTTCTTTCCCATCCAGACAGTTAAACCAAGCTGTTAAGAGATGCTTTTCACTTCCCCAATTTTCAAGAGGAAAGCCGCTAAGGCAACGCTGACTGAAAACCCCTTAGAGGAATGCCTACAGAAAAAAATGGGCACAACATGTGCAAGAACACTGGGGCGTAACACAGAAAGGTGTCTCCTTTTAAGGGTTTGCTCTCCAGGAGTTCAGCGATGATCCTGCATGCCTAAGAAGAGAGCGTGAACTTGAATCACGTAAACAAAGTTGTACAGAGTGCAAGGTTGTTTGCTGGGGCTTGCGATGAATCGAAAAATGGCATCATCTTCATTCTTCTGCATTCTTCCACCAACTGTAATAGCTAAAGAAATTCAGTTTCTGAGTTCACTGCATCTGTCCTTAAAAGCAGGGATACTAAACATCTGTGGCTCTACAGATGTTTTGGCCTCAGTCAGCCCTAGCCAGCACAGCCCAGAGTGGAAAGAAGCTAGAATTCCAGATGTGCCTCATTTCTTTCCCCAAAAGTCTATACCAGAATAGCCAAGAGCTAAGAATGGTGGGAGCTGATGGTCCGGCCATCTGGACATCTATTTCCTGCTTATGCCCAGCACAGCCAATCATGAGGGTTCGTGGGGACAACAGGCCAAAACATCTGGAGTGCCAGTTAGCCCAAACCCAGCTGTAACAGCAGTCCCTGCAAGGAACCTGGGAGAAGCCGCAAGATCCCTCTCATCCGACTGGCCCCAAGCCAGTGATGAAGCTGCTCCATGCTGTTGGAAGAACAGCCTCAGATGGGACACACCTAGCAATTTGCCGCAAGACAAGAAGCAAGTCATAGCAAGGATGCACTCTGACTCTCAGGCCTTTTTGGTGGCTATTCTTTCTATGCTGAAGATCAGTTCTGTGGCGCCATACACAGTATTAGTTGCACAAGCACGACTAGTATAGTTATACAGTGCCTGATGTAGAAGAGACACTCCTGAGATAAGCAGTATGTTCTCATTAGGGAAACCCTGCTGCAAGACTCCTGTATTATGTATGAGAAGCAAAGCGACTCAGGCCCTTCAAAAGCCAGCCTTTGCTATGCAGAATGCTGCAATTTTTCCTCCACACAGGCTGTCTCTTGGCCAAACTGAAAAAAAGGAGAAGTATTTACATGTCCTCCTTCCTTTTCACCAACAAAATTCCCTTTTATGGAAAATATGGCCAAACTGTAAGGGTTGAGAAAGAGGAGGATCTATTAAAGTAGCAACCTTGGCTGTAGCTCCTTCTAAAACCAAAGAATCATCATTTTCATAGCCCTCATCATCTACAGCATCTAGATTTTCAGCAAGATTTCTTAAGAAGACCGGAGTAGATGCCCTCTACAGAAGACAAATTGGTGGGTGTTGTGGGGATAGAAGACTATTTCAGCCCTCCATGGTACTGGAACTCAGTATTACCTAGCTGAACCAGCCAGTAGCAAATTTAGGATGGGGGCGGGGACTAGTTTCTTTCTCTAACTTTCTATTTTCTGATTAAGATAGAGGATATCCTCCACCTTAGAAAGACACTTCCCCCTGGAGCTTGTGCACAAGAGTCCAGAACTAACTTTTGTTCCTCCAGGGAAAGCAGCCCCACTGCCTCCCAGTCTGAACTGGAAAGCACCAGCTCGTCACCCCTTACCTAGTAGAACAATGTAAAACAGAGCCTATGCCAAGGGCATCTGCAAACAACCAACAAACAGATTTTGTTCACAGAATAAAAATGAACCACTGCGACTTATTTAAATCACCATGCATGCTAGGTGAAATTTCAATAACCACCATGGAGGTGTGGCTTCTTGTTCTGTTTAAACCTGTGTAGCATGGCTTGTTGGAGGGAAAAACAACCCTCCAAGAATCCGCAAGCTGTTGTAGGATTACTGCAGGGTTGTTCTCCTCCAAGAACTCAAGCCACATGGGTTCAGATGATAAAGCAAGCTCTATCTAGGCACTGGTT
This sequence comes from Varanus komodoensis, assembly GCF_004798865.1. NCBI lineage: Eukaryota > Metazoa > Chordata > Lepidosauria > Squamata > Varanidae > Varanus > Varanus komodoensis. Next base: position 3,839,952 of record NW_025335873.1, on the reverse strand, counting down.
ACAGAATGTGCCTTGATTTTAAGCAAACCACCAGGGTTTATTTTAATTCTGCAAACCTGCCCACTGGGAATAGGCGGAAAGACAAGATAATGAGCTGCCCCCAGAAAAACCTGAGCATGCAATGATGACAGATTCTGAGTATAGATAACATCAGTATTCTAAACCCTTTACATTAGCTATCCAAGGTCTTTCCCTGCTTGTTAGAACTAGGGGCAGCATTCTGTGTGACTCAGAAAACAGACATTCACAGTAAAATAATCCCACCTTCCTCCTGACTCTCACAGAAGGCAGCTTCTGCCTCAGGATATTTCCAAGGACTGCAGAAGCCAAGGAAGTTTCCCAGGTCACCTTCTGAAGTGCATGCCTCCAAAAGCCCACTGGTGCATATTTATCACTTCTATGATGTCACAAACATGGCTGCCCTGCAACTCTCCCCTGCGAAAGAGCTACCCTTAACAACTGTGCAGACAGACACTCTGATTCCCCTCAGCCAGCAGAAAATGCTTGACTTAGAAACCTCATTCCGTAAAAAAAGCAAGCATGATTTGTGACTTTCAATTCCCAATGTCTTGTTCCAAGAGAATCTTCATGGACAGTAGACATCTATACAATGCCAGTTCTTTTTTCATGAGTATGGTCAGGATTTGGTCAGAAGGAACATAAGGAAACTCTCTGGACCCTAGGGAACAGGGCATTAGCTTTGGGCATACAGGAAGGATCTGGCTGAAAAACCAGGCGAAAGGACTGGGTCAGGGCCATGCGCCTCTCCCAGTTCCCACAACCAAGCTGTGGAATCTCCTGCCAAAAGGGGGGAAAACACCAAGTTATAGGTTGAATTCTTAGAAACTCCAGCCAAAGCCAACTGCTCTGCTCATGAGGCAGGAAGGGTCTGGAAAAAGGACAGCTCCTCCCACTGGAGAAACAAAGCATCAGATGTGGACTCTGCCTATAAGCTCCAGGTGCTGGTGTCGTCCTAAAATGGAAACTGCCCTCCCCAGGATACAGGGAAATACTATTTCATGCATCCACAACCAAGCTGTGGAATCTCCTGCCACAAGATGTGGCAATCGCTGCTGCCTTTAGAGAGATCAGCCAAACTGGAAGTCACATGTTCAGAAGCTGCACCGTGGGGGACTGCAAGAGAGGGAGGGGGCATGGCCTGCTCGAGAATTGCCCCATAGCACCACTCTGGGCTCTGCTGCCAGCCTGGGGACCGAGAACCATTGGGAGATTCCCTCCGCCTGCACTCTTGGGAAGACCACCACAAGAGAAGACCAGCCTGACCGTGCCCCCCCCCCCCAAACAGGCTCCAATAATTGCATCCCTCCCCACTCCTCTTCCTTGTGTCATAGCTATTAGGTTGTAAACTCAAAGGCAGGGATGTCTTTCTATAGAACACTTAGGGTCCTTGCAAGCTAACTGACAGCTTTATTTTTTAATCATGTTTAGATCCTGCCTTTTTTCTTTCCAAGGGACTCAAGGTGGCTCACACAGAAACAGAGTGGCTCATGTTTAGCCTGCAGTCGACCAGCACCCCAAGATCCTTTTCAGGAGTGCTGCTCTCCAGCCACTTGTTCCCTAACTTGTACTTGTTAGTGCAAGACCTTGCACTTATCTGCATTAAATGCCATCTGGTTATTCCCGGCCCACTTCCATAGTCTGTCCAGATCCTTTTGGATCTGGAACCTGCTCCTCAGTTGTAGCCACCACCCCCATTTTAGTATCAACTGCAAATCTGACCAGCAGACTTCTCACCCCCTCCTCCCGGTCATTGATGAAAAGATTGAACAGGATCGGTCCCAGGACTGAGCCCTGGGGGACCCCGCTTGTCACCATCTGCCATCCCAATGATTCCCCACTAATAGTAACCCTCTGCTTTCGGCCCATCAGCCATGCCCTAATCCACCGGACAGTGCTTTGGTGTATCCCAAAACTCCTCAGTTTCTCCACCAGGATATCATGGGGCACTTTGTCAAAGGCCTTGCTGAAATCCAGGTACACCACATCCACTGCATCCCCTCCATCAAGCCACCTCGAAACCCTGTCACAGAATTCCACAAGGTTCGTCTGGCGGAAACAAGGTTTGTCATTCTCTCTTCCTTCTATCCGTTTTATCCTTGCAATAATACCCCTGTGAGGTAGGTTGGGCTGAGACTCAGGGACTGCCCCAAGTCACCCAGGGAGCGCCATGGCTGAGTGGTGACTAGAACCCAGATCTCCTGGGTCCCAGTCCACACTCTGAACCACTACACTGCACCGGCTCTCTCTTGGAAGCATGATGCTCAAGGAGGGCCACTGGTCTGATCCAGCAGGATGGTTTCAATGTTTACAAAAACCTGTAAAATCCAAACTTCAGCTTTTCGAGTTAACCTGAACAAGCTGCCTGGCTGCTTCAAATGGGGTTTCAGGCAAGCGCACAGAAGAGGTCTACAGCACAAGACGACTCCTTACCTAGTGATGTCGTAGACCATGAGCGCTCCTGCTGCTCCTCTGTAGTAGCTCCGTGTGACAGCCCTGAATCGCTCCTGTCCTGCCGTATCCCAGATCTGCAACTTAATTTTCTGGCCACTAACTTCAATTATTCTTGTACCGAACTCAACGCCGATTGTATGGGGACAATCCGCCATAACTGTGGTCAAGGAGAAAGATTCAGGTGAGGAGAAGCGCCCATTTTCAGTTCTTCCCAGCCACGTGACATGAACCCATCAGTCCTGAAGCCTTCCCTCCGCATCAGCTTCCCAGTTTTCAGCTCACCCATCCCAGCAAAGACAGAGGGAGAGGCCTTTCTACACAACATGTTTACTGGCTTTTTCCTACATAGCACAACTGCATGTTCGTCCTTTTCATGTATCTCATCGGGAATGAGAAAGAGGAAAATGGTCCATCAAAACGTCACTAGCTCTAGGCCTGTGCATTGGCTTTGTATTTGACAAACAAATTTAATTTTAGGTTTCAAAAAAATATATGCTGGCCAGTAAGACTTTAATTGGGGCTTAGGACATATGGTCAGTTACAGGCAAGGTAAACCCTACTAAAAACTGCAAAAATGAGTCAACGGCCAGGCACTTAATTTCACATTTTCGGCACAAGGTGCGTTACTGTTTTGGGCTGCACGCAACTGAGTTAGTTAAGACTGTGGGCCTCTTTGCACCACACATGGGTGGCTAATAAGCCACCAGTGGCTTGTTAACAGCCTTGTACACACTGGTTGGATTTACGTAATCACCCCTCCCAAGCATGATAGTTAATTTATTTACTGTTTCAACAGGGAATTCTAGGCAGCTTACAACAAGTAACTGAAGTTACACAAATATTAAACAGCAACATCAATCATATATAAAACAGCAACAATTTAACAGCAATCATTTAAAACCTAATCAAGTGAAAGGGCAACCAATAAACAATACATTAAAGACAATTTAAAATACCCGGAGAAATGTTTTCGGCTGGTGCCGAGAGCAAATTTCTTTGGGGAGCCTGTCCCATAAACTGGGGGGGGGGGGGGGGGGAGACAGCCACCAAGAAGATCCTTCTCACCTCCTTAAGGAAAGGACCATTTAGAAGGACCTCGTGCCCAGATCTTCACGGGCAGGTAGGCATATACAGGAGGAGGAGGTCCTTTAGGTGGCCAGGTCCTAAGCCATTTAGGGCTTTATGTTTAAAAACAGTTAGTGCTTTAAATTGGGCATTCGACCGGCAATCAATGTAATTTATATAGAATTGGTGCTATGTAGGCCTGCAAACTTGCACCTAAGTGTGCAGCATCAAAGTTGCGACATCCAAGCCCAATGAGGTTTGTTAACACCTCACAACTCTAGAACAAGCCATAGGTTCTGGATAATCTGTAAACTACCACAGATGCTCACAATCACAGTAAGCCACAATGGCCAGGCATAAGCATGTAAATCTGGCCAGCGCACAATCTGTAACTATGTGACTTGTTCCCCAGCCTTCTCTGGTGCAAAAATGTCAGAAAATGAAATACACTTAGAAGGGTGATGTTTTTAAAATGAAGGTGTAAACACAATACTTCATCTAATCTCAGCAAGGGTTTTAATTCAGTTGTACTGGAATCCTCCTCACAGCAACAGATCAAGGATACGACAATTCCTTGTACGTGAAAGAACAAACCAAGGTTCATCACTGCTTTCGCTGATCATCAGAGCACTTACATTTCTTTTCTGTAAACTGGTGAAGCAAGCAGGACTTCCCTACGCCCATGTCCCCTGTTCAAGAGCAGAAAAAAGAAACAGTGGCTTGTTACTATTTAGTTCAAGGATTTAAAGTCGCACGGTGAGGCAGATGCACCTATCACGCTTGCACCATACAAACAACCCACGACAGGTTCAACGGATGAGGAAATTCACTGTGGGTTGTTCGCTCCCTTTCTCCTACAGGGGAGAAGCAGGTGGGCAACGTGAAGGTGAGTGCCTGCGGGTGCATTTAATCTAGCATCAAGTGCATGCTTTAATTTTTCCCCTTCAAATATTTCAGGCCAACTTACTTATTGGAACAAAAAAGTAATAATACGGTAGACATTTTAGCCCTGTTGACTAAATATAAGTAAAATAAATCTCTCGAGGGCATCCAGAGATTTTCCACTGCAAAAAGATTTTCCTGTGCAAGTGACCCTATCCAAATTAACCTGATCCCACTGGCAAATTTTCTGGAACGTTCTCCCATTCAGAATTTTCCAAAGGAGACGCGTGGCTGCACTTTACAGAACAATGAAAATGAAGGGCTGCTTCAATTTCCAAGAAAGCTCATAAGCTAGAGATGCAAGGGCAGGGCTGAATCTGAGCATTTGTTCTCTTCATACCAGTGTCTGGAAAGCAAGCACGGAGATTAAAGGAGTGCACCAAGCTTGCTAACAATGAAGCATCCAATTCAGGCCCTTTATAAGTGGAATATAGTTAGGCTTACCAATAATGATGTATTTAAAGATGTAGGAATAGTTGTAAGGTGCAGTTGCCATCGTGGCACTAGAAGGGAAAGAGAGAGAGAAGTGATCAGATGGCAAACCAATTCTAAAAGTATCAGTTTTGTTCACAAGTGACAAATAATAGTTCCATAGCTTTATGGGAACCACAAAATCCCCAAAACAACTGAATCCATATGGATATAATCCCCCCCACCCAAGAAATCTGAACTATTCTAGCAGTTCATTAAATCATTCTAATTATTAATGCAGAGACCTAGCTGATCCGGGGTTTTAACTCCAGAGCAGCATAACTAATGCAAATAAAAAAAAAAACTAAAACTCTCTCTAGCAGTTTCTGAACTTACTCATTTTTAACTTTTGAAATTCTGGAGGATTTTTCTCCTTCAGTCACATACCTAGGCTCAGAAAAGTTAATACTGCATAAAGCACCTAGGCAATACAAATGATGGGAAGAGACCATGGTTTGTTGTTTTGGTTTGGTGGTTTTTTGTTTTTTTAGTTTTAGGTAAAAATTATTTCCTCCAAAACCCAGAGTTTCTGGTCAACACAGCAGCAAACACAAAAGTTAATGCACACCTGCCTCATAGTGTGCCCACCCATTAAGTCTTCTGCAACTGTAAAGCAACTTTCTGAAAACATCAGCTCTGTGATTTTGCCATCTGCATCAGGACATGCCAAATATACTCTTCAACAATCATGGAAGGCAGGGGTCTAAGGCAAGTAGGAAACCTTTTTCCTGAGAAATCCAACTTACAGAAAAAATAAGCCAGAGTCACTGGCAGGTGGAAAATCACTTTGCTCTTTCATGTTCCATGTGCCATCCAGTCTCTGCTACCTGGCTGCACGGAATTAGATTAAGACCAGATGATGTCTGCACTGCAGGTTCTCCACCCCTGGCCTAATGAATGAAGACATCTGTCAAGTATGTTGAACTTCTGTGGTCACATGGTCACAAACCAGCACTTTTAACAACACCTAATAGATTAAAAAAAACCCACTGCAACATTACTATAACAGAGTAACTTGTGGCTGAGAAGACATGAAGTACATGAGATTAAAACAAGTTATACAACAGTTAATGCTGGGAACAACAGATGGCAAAAGAAGACAGGGACAGCAGAGGATGAGGTGACTAGATGGAGTCACTGAAGCAGTCGGTGTGAGCTTGAGTGGACTCCGGGGGGGGGGGGGTGGAGGACAGGAAGGCCTGGAGGAAGGTTGTCCATGGGGTCGCAATGGGTCAGACGCGACTTCGCAACTAACACCAACATCATACAACAGTCACCTTACACCTGCAATGAAGCCTTAATTTAGCAGGGACGGTAAGATTCCCAGTCTCTCAAAGACGGCATCATGTTTCCAAACTCCCAGGATTTTTCCCCCAGGTCAGTTCAACAAGAATTCTAAGCACCCTAGAAACTTAATAAGTGCAAGCTTTAAACAGCCACCTGCCTAGTCATCTGCAAATTTCTATTACTTCCAGGTGACTGTGGTAAGCCTCATCAAAAGTCATGTTATTTCCCATTTATGCCACTAATATTTACATCCTTACTGTCTTCCACTGTGAAAGAAAGGGAACATCGATAGAGTTCTCAGGTTCCCCATGCAGGTATTGGCCAGCCCAGCATTATCATATCATATGCCATCAAATTCATATCGGCCTCTTGGATTAAAAATATTTGTTTAGCCAATCAGGCCACTTAAATTTTTTGAAGAGGGGTCCTTTGCAAAAATAAGAGGGCATTGCCTTGTTGAAGATTAGATTATTCCACTGTATTCAGATAATCTCCAAGCAATACTTCATCCCAAAGACTGAATTCTATTTTGGTGAAGCTTCTAGGGGCCCCCTTCCGGAGGGGGATGAGGCTGACAGCAGAAGGAGCTAGGTCAAAAAACCAAACAACGTATCTTACCTTAAAACTCTTAGTATCAGTAACTATGCTTTTGGAAAGAAATAGGGAGGGCAGAGAAGAGAACCACACAATTACTGGTGACTGGGGAGAGAGGGTGCGGCCAGAGAAAGGGGGCACGGCCTTCTGGGGAACACAGAAAGGCTGGGTTTAGCCCCTATCCCTGAGATTCTACTCTCCTGCCTTACACCAACTTTTGGAAGTATATAAAGCTAAGATTCACCACAGTTTTTGTGCAGCTTGAAAGCATGAAATCAGCCCTAAACATGGATTTTTCCCTGTATGCAAGGTGAAATTTCTCCTGAATCTTAATCCCACTCTTAACTAATGAAACGGCATACATACAGTTTCAAAAGGAGAGAAGAGATCCTAGATCCCCCCCATAGAACTCAAGAGCATGCCATTTTTTTCAGTGCCAAATCTCTTGCTGAAGTTTTCACATTCAGCAACACCTTTTTTAAAAGGCTGCATCAGCACCAGCTTTCTGGTATCTCTCCTTATTCCTCCAGCAAAATATCACGGCAGTTTTTCCCACGATGGACACACCCAGATATCACAGGAACATTCGAAATGTTCCTTCCAGAGTTCCTGGTAAAATGGCCGCAGAACATGCCACACCTAAGCAGTCAGACAGGACCAGAAAATTCCAACATTAACTGATAAAACGTATGAACAACTTCTATCAAGTGAGAGTCAATTCTGCCATTTCCTCCTTATCTCTGTAAGAAATGTTCTGACTCCTTGCTTAATACAAGATCATGAAACTAAAAGGACTCTTGGGCATTAAGGCAATCCGTGGCATTCACTCAGCCTTGCTAAAGCTGCTGAAGAGCTACAGAACATGTAAAATTGAGAAGTACCAAAGCAGGTCAGAATACAAAAAACAAAAAACAAAATGTGTTCTCAAAAACATCAATGAAGTTTTGTTTGTGAATGAGTCCTACCCAAAAAGAATCTAACTCTTCTAAACCCCTCCGGAAAAATGGATTTTTTTTTTTGACAGTCAACGCTACCCAACATGAGTAGCAAGCCATGGTTTGCATGACAACCAATCCATGGTGAGCCCCACAAATTCAAGGGACCCCACAGGAGGAAAGGATTGTGGAAAGAGGGGGGCTATTTCACATGTGCTGTGAATTTTTACATTTTTTGGTCAGGAGAACAGTTCCACGAATGGATTTCAAGCCTCAGCAGAGGTAAACTCCACAAGGATATCTGCTACCCACACAGTCATAGGTCCAAGTCAAAAATCAACCAATTTCCTCTCAAAAACCCCCTTAAAAATAAAGAATTTGAATGGATGGCTATCAAAACTGTCTTAACTTTTTCCCTAGAAAAAGCTTGGCAGAGAGAATGCACATTCCCAAGCTCCTAGGAACTTGGGAAATGTAGCATGAAGACAGCTAAATGGACAGGGGGATTGAAGATCCTGGGCAAAGGGGATATAAATCTTCTCAGAAGGAAAAAAATCTTTACAGCATGCCTTTAGTTTCTCTTCTTTGGCTCTCATGGAAAAGTAAAGCTGTATTAGGAGCCTCTTCTGGGCAAGGTCCAGGTATATGCTACCATTGGCCCCAGTTTTTTAAATAATTTTAGAATGTATCTTTATGAAACATTTTTTGCAAAAAAAATTATTTTTCAAAGACTGGCCAACCACATAAAGCCTCTTCAAGCTGTCAGTAAGGCATTTTGAAGGGACTGCCCTTAGCTATCATAAGACAGACTGTGACATGGGAGCCAGTTTTTGCAACCTCCCCCAACCCTAGAATATGGTATAAAGTAAAAAAACTAAGTTCAAAAAAGCTTACAATCACAATGGAAAGTGGGCAAACCAGTGCCAGGTGCTCCCAAGGCACCCAGAAGGCCCACAGAAAGAAGCTTCATCACCTGCCATGAATCTCTTTATCTGATTCCTCACACCAACAATGGAGCCAACCGTGCACATCAAAGAACACAACAACCTATCACGGGTTGTAAGCCGCCCCGAGGCTTTGGTGATGGGTGCAGGCAGGCAGGCAGAAATGAATGAATGAATGGGGACCAATCCACAATGGATGGTTGTGTTGTCTGAACTCAGTAACTGACAGTGTGGTGTAGCGTGAGACTGAGACTCAGGCAACCTGGGTTCTAATCCTTGCTTAGCCGGGGAGCCACCTGGGTGACTTGGGGCCAGTCACAGACTCTCACCCCAAACCATTTTGAGTTCTTAAAAATGGAGAAAGGAAAGTGCATGATACAATTCTAAAAAACAACTAGCCTCAAAATTAGAATTCTGATACTTGGAAGCCAGGCTGAGGTGGTTATATAGCCCTTTGGGACAAGAAAGAAAGAAAGTTAAAAGCCAGAGTAGGTACTTAGGTGCAAATATTTCACACCAATCCAGCAACTCCCAAATATAAACTTGATAGAATACAAACCACTGTAGACTTATTTTAGAATATAGGTAAACCATAACTGATCATCATCTAAATTCACCAGGCTAATGAGATACTTCGGAAAATAAGCCTATTAAGAATATACTGGAATCAGCAAGATACAGGTCTCTCAAGGGAGCACACGTCCTTTGCTACAAAATCTTGGGATGCCGGGAAGCACCACTTTCTGCTTCTGCATGGGACAGATGCTCCGTGTCCAAGTACATCTTCTGTTTGCCAGGGAATCTTAAAGTGGCTGCCCAGCAGCGAATATAAAGCACTTGCTTTCAGGAACCCTTGCAACCATTATCACTCTAACATTGTTATCAAAGAGGCAATACTGCCTAAGGCTTTTTAAGTGAATTTGCTGCAGAATGGGGAACTGTGTCACACTCTTAGCCATGGTGCACAAGCCTCTGCCCCAAGAGTCACTCAAAACAAGTTAATTTCAAGAGGGAATTTATTTAACACTATGCCCCCTCACACATTTCTCATCTTTCTCCAGCCTTTTACATATTTGTTTTCAGATGGGGGGGAAAAGACACACACACACACACACACACACACACACACAGTGGAAGAGCTCCCAGAACAATCATTTTGCTGCTCTACCCCCACTTCTGGTTTCTAGAGCCCCATGTTTTATTCAGAATCTCTCTGCTGGAGAGCAGCCTTCAAGGGAAACTCAGTTTGATACCTGCTATATAAACAATAGCAGTTTTCAAACCTGAAATAGGATTTTGAATTACACCGGACTAAATTCCCAAAAGAGGGCTTCGTATAATCCTGCTGAGAAGCACAATGTGCTTAGATTTGTGAAGCATTTACAAATCCTTGAAAAGAAACTTCTTTTAGAAAGCCACATACTTCAGCTCTTATTTTTGAATCCCTGAGTTTCTGCAGTTGTGCAAGTTTTCAAAACTTGCCTCAAATAGTTATTATGCTCTTCTAGATGTTCGTCTGTGCCTGTCTTCAGGTGTGCACTAATGTGTAATGCCAGTGCTTTGTGCACTAATCACAACTTCACACTTTGTTTGCCCATCACCACCAAACACAGCAGAAGTTGTCAGCAGGACAGGCCATCCCATCCCAATCCGAACTGTGTTGTGGGCGTGTCAGCAGCGTTCTGCACAAGCTACATTAAAAAAAACAAAAAACTAGTTTTATCAAGCTACAAAGAAAGCTGACCTGAGTGTGCCTAGGCACTTAGGCACAGCTAACAGAGTCTTTTCTTGGGGTACCCTCCCTCATACCATCATAAAAGTGCTTGCCAGCACCAATCTCCTGATGAAAAGACCAACGTGGTGGGCCCTGGACTCATTCCAGACAGCTCTACCTGTATCTCCTCAACAGCACAGATGTACTGGGGGATGTCCACAAGAGCAGAAACAGGGCCAAAGAGGCAAAAGTCACTAGCAGCTGGGCAAAATTAAGGGATGAGATCTAGGCAGACACAGTGGAGCAATGCTTAATAAAGCCCTACAATCTTTCAGTGGAAGACTGACAACATTAAACAATGGGGTCAATAGGAAGTAAGGGATGATAGCCATGAATGCAGCTTCGGGGGCTGCTTCCTCGCAAAGATTCAGCTCTTTTTAAAAAGTCTTGGGTTACCCTGGTCTTCCTCTTTTCCTTTCTCTGTAAAGCACTAGGATAGCCAGCTTCAAGTCCAACATAGAGCCAAGACCACAGGGGAAGGGAGCTCTTCAAGGAGGAAGTACTCCTCCAACTGCAAAACCCATCACAATTAATCCATCTTAGTTTAACGTTCTGCATTTCCACCAGACAAACTCAGGGGCATGTATACTCTACGTTAGCCACTCTATGCAGCAACCATTAAATACAAGCAGTGTGTTAAGTTTACATCGGAATGGTGATCTAAAATGGCAAGGGACTGTATATTCTTCAGAGAAAAGATAATAATTCAAACCTATCTCAAACAAAAATGCTGCTAGGAAAGACAGTAGCAAAAAGAAATTCAGGAAGAATGTCATGTAACTAATTAAAGTAGTCAGATGCAGAAGTTGGTGGGAATGGAAGCAGACAGCAGAAAAATGAGTGATGGTAGCCATTTATATTTATGTTTTAGAAACTAAAGTTGGGCTTTGATAAGGTGAGGAAAGTATGTCACCCCACAAACACACCCAAAAGTAATTATAACCTATTGCCAAAGTAACTTGTCTATATCACTTGTGAAATCTAATTTGTTTCATGTCTTCAAGTACAAAGCAACCAACTGAAATGTAATTGAGAAATGCAAAATCCTCTTTCAAACAGAAGCTAAAATGCCTAACTACTGGATCTCTTCCAGCTATAACAAGCACATAGCTTGACTTATTCTCAATTTCTATTGAAACAAGGCTAAATGCTGACTATTAAGCTGCAAGACACATGCTATTCCATCACCAGATCTGAATAAATCAACTATTTATTGAAGAGCATGGACAGTATATTACAGCAAGGCCAGTGTTACAAACCCTGAAGAGCTACTGCATTTACGAATGACACCCTTTCAGGTCAATTCCATATTGTGTGTATCTATGCTATGCTGTTAACTCTTTGCAGCAGAAAGTCAGCACATATAAATGTCAACTTCTGAATCAAGTATAACTTGGTAGAAGACATACTTGGAGACCTCAAAGATAGAAGAAGCCTATATCTTGGGGCTCACCAAGCTCCCTGTCCCTGAAAGATTTATTTTATCTTTCAAAGTTTTTGGAAGCAAACTTAAGAACTAGTATGTCAGACTCCCAGTTTTGTGTGATGAAGAGATTTACAATTATCAGGGCTCTCCGAACCAGGCATTCATTTGTAGTGACATACATTTTGATGGGGTGAGAGGCAGAATTGGTAATGTGCTGATAGATGAAAGATATACAGTACTTGAACTCTGTTTCAAAGTCTAGGATCTGGCAAACTTGAAGAGACCGAACTCTACACAGACCAACATATTTGCACATCATCATTGCAAACTGCGAGAAGTTTCCAAATTAATGCTGGGTTGTTTGCTGCATTACTCCTAGACTAATTAATCCGCAGCTTGCCACCACACATGCAAACTGGCCCACTGCCTACAACCACAAGTTGAAGAAGGCTGTTTTAAAGGAATCTGAATTAAGGCTCCCAGTATACATAGACACATTGTGACCAGTCTGCTCAGAAGGACACAAGGATCTGTTGCATTCCATGTTCACCACTAAGTCTTGGTAAACAGTTTGGTTTTCACTGAAGAGTAAACCTTTAACATTTCAGAATGAAAAGTGAGGGATGTCAATGTTGGATGCACGCTCCTCCATGAAGAAGGGGGAGGATTCCTACACACTGAGGATTAGTATGAGAGGGGGAAAGAAAGCTTAGCCTGGAACTTCAACACGCTAGGTTTCTCGCAGACATTTTGTGTTAGTAGGTATCGTGCACACAGAAGAATCCCAACATATTGCCTGCATGCTGAACTGATAAAACCCAGATGTAAGATTACAGCTTCAGTGAGAACAAAGCCACAGGTGCATCTCTATCCTCCTCTGAACTAAGGGCAAAGCCAAAAGGTAACCTCAAAGAAGTCTCCAGTAGCATGCAGGACTTCAAGAACTACTCCCGTGCATGTTCCCAGCCACCTATCAAGCATCTTGCAGCACTGATTCAGGCACATTTACTTGGAAACCCTACCCATCTCAAGAGATAGGGTTAAGAATCTTAGGAATTAAGAATTCTCTCCTTATGAATGAAGTCCTAGTTCTATATTCAAGATCCTGGATGTTGCACGATTATTTCTAGGACCAGAGCTTTTAGAAAGTTTGTGGTCCATTACAGACACAATGGGACACAACACTCAGCACAGGAAACAATATGAAATCCAATACTCGTTACTTAGGTCAGAAACATATGAAAAGCCACTCCCCTATCTAGTTCCAGCCACCAAGATGACAGCACAGGCAGGAAAAACTGACACAGTTTCCCAGAGATGTTCAGACTATGGCAAGTCTCCAATGGAAGGGCGTTTCATAACAAAGGGGAAGCCATTCATACACATATCCTTGCCCTTACTGCAACAAGAAACCGATTTCTGCTGGTTTAATGGACTGCTGATGAAACAGCAAGGAAAAGAAACAGACTCCAGGACACTTTATAGTAGAACCCTCTGCATGTTTACTCAGAATCAAAGTTCAATAGCATTCATGCTGCAGCCTCAGTTTCCTACCTAGAAACTAACTACTTAACCGGGAGAAAAGCTGCATATAAGCAGGTAGGCAGGAAGAATATGGCAACCAAATGCCAGATATTTTAGCTGAGCCCCCTTCCATATGAAATCATTGACTGGATGAGGATGGGGGTCAAATCTTTCAGGATCCTTACATACTGTATTAAATTTTGCTTCTAACAGAACAAATGTTAAATAATATGCCATGTTTACTCTGTCACTTCCTTTTCTGTATTAATAAGCACCACATGCCATGTTGATTTGAGCAGGTAGTATGCCTATTAAAAGCTCGCTTAGACTCACGCCAAATGCGCATAGGAAAGATTACTGTATAAACAAGTGCATCCCATTCCTCATTAAGAACTTAGTGTTTACATACAGGATGAAAAAGTGTGTACACAGGTCACCTTCCATATTAAGAACAGAAACACTTGATCCACAAGTTCTGCTATAGCAGGGCTCAGGCCACCTGAGGCTCTCCAGTATTTCCTGTACCCATAAAGCCATTTAGCATGACACTTGTTCAAGCACAGCAACACACAGCTAAAATGTCGTCTTTATTGTGTTTTATACAGGCATAATAAGCCTAGCAGACAATGGACACATTATATACAACTAAATCACTGCAAAGAGAAGAGTGCCTAAAGGACAAAGACAACCACATCAGGTAATGCATTCCTGGCACAGGTTAACACATGCAAGTGTTCGTTTTTGCTATATACGTTTTTCTCCTTATCACCAAGTAGTCCCACTTCGGAATGCAGCGTGTTTGAAGCACTCTGCAGGATAACTTGCTGCAGCACCTGTCCTCTGCACAGCCAGAGAGGCATGTCCGCTATGCTCTAACAGGCAGACAGATGGGTCATGAGGAATTCTGTGCCTCTGACACACACCAGCACTTACAGTTCCTTGTCACATTCAACTGGTACAGATAGCGGCACAAATATCAGATGTAAGTGTGCAAATGGAACACAGATGTGCCCTGGATTTGACCTGACCCCCTTCAGGGCTCAGGGAGGAGAGCAAGGTACCCAAGGAACAAGTCCAAATAACGGGGGAACATTTGCCTACGTAGATCACAGGCAAACAGGCACTGCTCTGCAGCACTGGTTCACACATAACGTTTCTTACAACACGGTCCATGAAAGCTCACGCCTCACGGTGCCACAAGACTTCATTTTTTATTTTTGCTGCCACAGGTCCATGCTGGTACCTCCGGTCACTGTCCCAAGCAGTGAGAGCCTGCTGGCACACAACCTCCGCGCTCCTTTTCAAAGTCCGACACTCAAAGGCGCCTTGGCCTTCCTTCCAGAGCTCACCAGTCCCCCGAGGAGGAGCAGCCCGCAGAAAACGCTCGGCGGCCTCGCGAGGCTGCAGACCTGCCCGTATTTACCTGGAAGTCCGCCTGACTCAGTACAGAGGGGTTCCCTCCTCCAGCCTTTCGCACACCCTGCCCCGAGGAGCGCGTCCCGCTGCGCTCGGGCAGAAGGGGGCAGGCGGGGCGCAGGCCTCTTGCAAGCCCGGCGCTCCGCCCGGGCAGGTGGAAGCCTCGCCCGCCCTCAGAAGGCGCCCACCGAGCGAGGGGAGCGGCGGGGGGCGCGGGCGCGGGCGAGGCCGGCCTCTCCTCCCGGCCCGGCGCGGGGTGTGGGCTCCCGACTCCCCCGCAGAGGCCGGAGGAAGCGGGCAGGAAGGCGCCGGGCGGGCGGGCGGCCGGGCCTCCCGCGGCTCGGGTGCCCGCAGGCCTCCCGCCTCCAATACAATGGAGCGGAGGCCGCGGGGGAGGCCCAGCCCGCCAGAGCCGCCCACCGACTCACCCCCCGGCGGCGGGGGAGGGGCCACGCGCCCCCTCCCGTTGCTAAGCAACCCCGCGGCGGGCCGGGCCGCCCGGCTGTACCTGGGCTCGAGGGGCTGGTGACTGGGCAGCTTGGCTCCGGCGGGCGGCGGCGGCGGCGCGGTGTCTCCCCCCCTTCTCGTTCCGGGCTCGAGCCTCGGTCTGGCGGCGGCGGCGGCGGCTCCACCACTGCTCGGTACGCGCACACACCCGCGCGAGGCCTGCTCCCTCCTCGCCCCTTCCCTCCGTGCTGCCGCGGCCGCTGCTTGCCGCTCCTCCTCTTTTCGCTCACATCTACACACACACTTTATCCAAGATGGCGGCGACCCCTTACACGGGGTTTCCCCGCCCACCACTGACGGGGAGCGCAGGAGGAACTAGCTCCGCCGGGCCGGGCCGGGCCCAAGGCGGGCCGCGCCAAAACCCCACGCGCGCATACGCGAGCGGGCGGCCGAGGGCAACCCAAGAAACGAAAGGCGGGGTTGAGAGAAAAGGCGGTGGGGCGGGGAGAGGAGTAAGGCGTCTCCGCGGAGTTCGATGCCGAGGGGAAGCCAATGGCAGTAGAGATTGGAGGCGGGCCGAAGAGAGCGATGTTTGCGGTGCTGATTTTCAAAAAACCGAATCGGCCGGGAGCAAAAAAAATGGCTACTGTGCAGATTTTTTTGTTTGGAGGCTGGCGGAAAGTAGTCCCAGCTGTCAAACCTCTGCGCATGCGCTTCTGTGGGGGAGGATTGGGGCGGAGTCAGTAGTGGGCGGACGTAACCCTTGCAAGAGTTTAGACAGAAAGGCCTACAACTCCCAGCATGTCCCATAGATGGCTGAGGGTGCTGGGAGTTGTAGGCCGTTAGTTTATGCCCTAAATTGTTGTTGCTGTTATTGCCATTTTTAACCCGAATGTGGAGCCTGTCCGCGCAGTTCGCACAGTCTGCCTCACAGCGAGGCACAGATTAATAGGTAGCACTTGCATTGGTTAAATCGCACAATCATTGACGCATAACCAGGCCAGAGAAAACCCCTCTTTTCTGGAAGTCGGCAGGTGTGCATCCTTTACATGTAGCAGGCACTGACCAGGCACCAGTCCAGAGAAAGCTCCCTGGCTCTTGACAGAGAGCAGCGGCGAGAACAAAGGGCAACCCCTTCCTCCTCCTCCTCCTCTAGGCAACAGCACCCCATGCTCCCTGCCCTCTTTGCAGCAGCATCTTTGGCATGCAAGCGGGAAAGATCTGGCCCTTGCAACTTTTTACTTCCGCACCTTTGAACCCTCTGCAGAAAGTGTTAGCAGTGTTATGTGCAACCCTCCAATGATCAACGTGGAAAAGGGCCAACTGAGGGCTGGAGCGCTTGATTGGCAGCCAGTTATTCTCAAGAATAAATCTGTTAAAACCTTCCCCTGTTGTGCATGTTGGGCATTTGCATGCCAGTACATGGACCCTTTCGTCAACAGTATGGTGCACCCTACAGCTTGTGGCCTTTCCCCTCTATTCGACTTTCCCCACACAAGCTGCCTCCTCAGAGTAAACAGGGTGCTTGCAGGGGGTGCAGCAACTCCCCTACGAGTTGAGGTTACTACAACCAGGCCTGTTTAGCTTAGAAAAAAGGCAAGTCAAGGGAGATGTCTTCGAGGTTTGCAGGGCCGTGCAGAGGAAACAGAGTGGGAGGCATCCCATGGGTCTGTGATGGAGATTCAGGACTTCTGCACACCAAGCATCATTAAAACTATGGCATTTGCTCCCGCAGGCTGTCGTGATGGCCTTTAAAAGGGGGCTGGACAAATTCATGGTGACTGTCAATGCTACTAGTCCTGATGGCTCTCGATATGGCTTCCCGTATCCGTGTGCCTACGTGCCCCACTTGGTGGGAGGGTGCTGTTGCACTCCTGTGCTGCCCATGGGACGCTGTGGCAGCTGTGAGAGCAGAATGCTGGACAAAACGGACCCTTGCGCAGGGCTGTTCTTATGTTCTTAGCCACTGTAGTGTAGTGGTGAAGAGCATGGGACTGGGACTCGGGAACTGGGTTCTATTCCCGGCTCAGCCATGGAGCCAACTGGGTGACCTTGGGCCAGTCACAGACTCTCAGCCCAGCCTACCTCACAGGGTTGCTGTTGTGGGGTAAGATGGAGGAAGAGAATGATGTAAGCTGCCTTGAGCCCTTTGTAGGAAAAAGGCAGGATATAAATTGAAAAAAATAAAAAATAAAAATAAATAAATTAGCCAGCAATCCACCCAACAGAAGAAAGGAAAGTCTGCAAGCAACATCGAAAGCTTCTTTTAAAACTTCTCTGGCTTCCCCATTTATGAATCTCATTGAAACAGGAACAACCACAGGGAGAAAAGAGTACATGTCATCACTCCAGGACAGACAACCAGCAGGATCCCCTTCCTCTCCTAGCCACCGGTCGTAGTCTCAAAGGGGACCAGCAGGTGGGAGCCTTCTCCCCGTTTGCCACCCTCTCCCTCAGCCCTCAGCGTCTCCGCACGCGTCTCAGCTGGCACTGGGCCAGCAGCTGTCCTCCACATGACTGTCTGTGATGGACATGGCCATCCTCCCATGGGTTGCACTGTGGCCGATTGCCTGGTTACATGTGCGTTGTCTCGCGGTCTCTCTACAGGGGGATGGCTGGCCAGGCACAAGAGACAATCCACTTCCTGGGCAAACTGTGGGGCTTCATGGCAGACTTTCCCGAGCTCACGCAGCCAGGGAAACGAACATGGAAGCAGAGTATTTGAAACCCACAGTTCCAGCCACTGGTCCTCATCGTATCCTTTTCCTCACAAGAGGGGAAAAGGTGGGATATAATTGCATAACAGCAACAACAACAGCAACAAACAACACACGTTTGGTTTAGAAACTATTGCCATGTTGCACCTGGAAATGAACCTGATAATTGTGAGTACACCTGTTGTCAATACCGTCCCTTTTCTTCATTGTGGTGAGTTGTTTACCTGAACTTTTGATCTGAGCTATTGTTCAAAACACATTAGCTGGCTGTTTTCTAGGGCGGCATATCACAAAGAAAAAGGAACCAGATCACTGAAAAAGAGCACTAAGATTTGCATGCAAATGTAAGGTTTGCATACAGTTTGTGTGCCGAAACAATTACTATATTTAGACATTGTGGGGAAGTTAACGGGAAGCATGCTGCAGCTCCCCATAGTGGGAAAGCGTGCCCAGGAGGTCTTCTGTGTTTGTGCTGCTGCCCAGGTGCTCCTCAGCATGGAAAGGCCATTCCAAGACCCTCTCTCAGGGCTCTTTATCTTGAAAAAGGACTTGGCAAGTCAAGCCCTCCAGAGAGAGGATTGCTCCCGGTAAAGAAGGTTCCAGACAGAGGACTCCACACACTGCAAATTAAGGGCATTATGCACCTTTCCAATCATACACTGGTCTTACCTTTTGAAACATATTTACAGGTGCTTCCAGATACAGGAGTCCCAGCTCTACAACTCAGAAGACATGGTGTTCCTTGGTAAGCTGATGCTGCATGGATTTTAATACTTTCATGAATGCTTTAAATAAATATTCTAGTAATTATTATGTATTTTAATTGCATTTTAACATAAGTGACATTTCAACGTACTTATTTTTCTTATAAGCAACTTAGCGATATTTTTAAATATGGCAAGGGATATATAATTGTATTAAATTAATTACTCTATATTGCATTTTTCCTCATCCGCTGATATTTTTAATATGAAGTAAGATGGAATGAGCAAAAAAATCTGGAAGGGTTAGAACTGGAAAGCAATGACACCTGGACATCCTGTAAAGTTCTATGAACAATCAGAGTGATGCCCACTAAAGATAACTGACAACTCTGATAAACATACACACACACTCATATATAAAGAGCCTTTTTCCCTACATGCCTTCCCGCCCCCTAAGATCGGCAGCAGAGGCCCACCTCCGAGAACCCTCTGTGAAAGAGGTCAGGAGACAGAGCACTCGGAGGAGGGCCTTCTCTGCGGTGGCGCCCCGACTATGGAATGCGCTCCCTAGAGAGGTCCACCTGGCACCGTCATTATATGTTTTTCAGCGCCAGGTCAAGACCTTTTTATTTGGCCAATATTTTAACACATAGTAATTTTAATTGTGAAATGATTTATTTAATTTCTTTTAATGATCTCAATGTGGAATAGTTGCTTTATCTTATTTTATTTAAGTTCTGAAATAATGTTGTAAGCCGTCCAGAGATGACAGTAATGGACGGCATACATTTTTTTAAAAGAAATAAATATGTATAACTCTGATAAAGAGTTATATGTGTATATGTGTGTATAAAACATATACATATATATGTATATATAACTCTTTATGCCCCATTAAGTAAATACACTATTGCCCTGTCAACCTCCCATCTTTTTGAGAGAATCCAGAGTTTGACAACTATCTGTCAAAACACATTTTCCTTTTAAACTGAGGTGAGATGCATTTTTCCAAACAACAATCATCTTGGAGAAAACTACTACGTTGAGAATGGTTAGGGAAAAATAAATTAGAAAGTGGGCTCTCACAGTGAAGGAGGGGCAGCAAACGGCACTGCCCTCTTGTCTCAATCGAAGATCATTTACATATTTTCTTTCTCTTGACAGCTTGCCTTTGTACAGCTGTCATACGAAAACAAAGTGGGGGGAGCTCCCGTTTGGAACTTTTTGGGTGTCAGGGTTGGTCCAATGCACAGGTTTGGTACTTGACCTACGTGCAAAGTTTAAACATTTAAAATACAGCAGAATTTTGAATTCTGATTAACTAGGAGCCGTATCGGGTGATGACTCCTCAAGCCATGTTATTGCTGTTGTCATTGGTCCTCACCTTTTTAGCCTACACAAAAAACAACAAGCGAAAGTTGTGGATGGAGCAAAAAGCAATGTGTGAAGAAGTTGCGATTTAAGTGGCCTGAAGGCATCTGGGATGCAATGGCAGAAACAGCACAAGAAGCGAGCAGCACAAAGAGAAGAGCACCAGTGCGGCACACCAGTGAATCAGAAGTTGCAATGCTAATGGAAACGCCAGGTGTCGGTTGCCCACCGCCGCCAGTGGACCTGTACTGCAGACCCCGTGACCACAACATGTCCACCTTCTGATAAAGGTATGGCTCAGCCGTGGGCCAAAGAGAGCTGCTAAACTAGCTCCCAATATGATAGACCAAAATTCCCAGTGCCATCAAGCACAGTTAGGCATCGCAGCCGGAAGGAAAGACCCAGTGAGCTGGTTAAGATCTAAACTGCACACATACCCCAGGCATCCTCAGAGGGAAAAAATGAGGCAATCATGCTATCACGGTTGGGTGACGCTGATGGATTGAGCCCAGCGAGCGATCTCTACATCACTGCTAGAGGGCAGTCACACGACAGCCCAGAATGGCAAACACGAAAACATCAGCTTTGGCAGGAAGCAAACAGAGAGCCAAGGAGGATGAGTCATTGAGGCAGGATGTTAAAAGCACCAAAAGTCAGAGTAGGCCAGTGTGTGAACAATTAGAAATGAAAGTAGACCTGTCCAGCAGTGTGGGGGCAAATTTAGAAGGGGGAGGCTTCCTTCACGATAACTAGTCACACCCCATCAAAGCCACCCCGCAAGCCACACCTCCTTCCAAGATTATGCATCCTTCTGATTATGCAATAAAAACAAGCTTTGTTGCTTGTTTGAATTTGTGTTGAGTAAGGAATGCAAGTAGAGAGTCTCTTCTTGAGATGAAACAATGACCATCTGTTATTTCTGCTTATTTTATTACAAATGATTCTGAAAATTGCATTTGTTCCCCACTCTGCCTGTGTGTATGCATATATGTGGGAGATCCTCCATGGTTCCTGTCCATAGTTTAAGGGTTCCAGTTTCTCAAATATCAATAATCTTTTCTTGCATTCTCCTTGGATCCACCCTGGATCATGCATAAAGTGGGGGAGGGACAGTGACCCTGACTTTAGGGATCCAGGGACCCTCCAAAATATGGGAGATGGTGGAGTTTACTGTAGGACAGCCAGAGCATGAATTGTGTCTGATAAATTGTCTGGCACTGATGTCTGAATAAGGGTGCGATTCCACGCAAGATTAGGTGGGAAAGGGCCTACAGCTCTCTACCACAAGGCTGTGTCTAAATAGCTATCCCTCGGTGTGGGGACATAAATACAAGTAACCTACTATGTTTATAAGTTATTTCACATAGCAAATATTAACTTATATTGTTAATTTATATTATTCTATTTTGAAGTTTATTTATGGTTGTGAGCCGCCCCGAGGCTTTGGCGAATGGGGCGGCATAGAAGTCTCCTAAATAAATAAATATCCGTAGAATACAATGGGGGAAATGTAACCATGCTGACCATAAGTAAAATTCCAAAGCCCATGTTAGTGCAACCTCAGGTTGCGCTGACCTTTGTCAAGCCAGCCAAAAGATCATTCAAAATTATCCCGAGTGGCATCTAATGTGATGGAAGGGCTAACATGAATGGTGCTGCATTATCACCCACAACCTCTGGCAGAACATCGACTATGCTTGCTGGGGCGGCAGGTTTCCTTGGAAACTCCATGGCAGCTCCAGGCAGTTTTTGCAACTCTAAATATGAAGACGATGACCACCATCTAGGCAATTCCCCTCCCCACTCCTCTATGCTCCCCCTGCTGCTGCTTTTCATAAGAGTTTGTCTGATGAAGAAGAGATCTTGACCTTTTGCACATTTCTTATGATCTTTGGGCTGGCTTAAAATATCCTCTAAATTTATTCCATGAAAAAAAAAATTTCCCAGCACCTTCATGCATATTAGTCAGAACATGGGACGCCAAGAGCAAGTTTGCTTCATAAGTGAGATATTTTAATAGCAGTTTGTAGCACAGTCCAGTCAAAATATGGATCTCTTCCTCCGAAATCTCAGTCACAGAAAAAATTCCATTGCTCTTACAAGTTTGCAGAGTGGAATCTGATAGCTTTCAAGAGATGTCACCCTCTTGATAAGAAAAACAAAGCATTGGGCAAATTTTATTTAAATATTTTTTGATTTAAATCCTGCCTTTTTCCTACAAAGGGCTCAAGGCAGCTTATATCATTCTCCTCCTCCATCTTATCCCCACAACAACCCTGTGAGGTAGGTTGGGCTGAGCATCTGTGACTGGCCCAGAGTCACCCATTTGGCTCCATGGCTGAGCGGGGACTCGAACCCAGATTGTCTGAGCCCCAGTCCCATGTTCTTAACCACCACACCACACTGGCTCTCCAAATAGATCTATCGTGTTCCCAAGGGAATGGTTTCATCCCTTTTTGTGTGTGAGGTGTTATTTTTATGAAAGGCACACACTGTGAACCAGCCTGGGATAGACGGGCTAGAAAAGAAAGACCATGGTGCAACATGTCTAATAGAATTTGACCCAGGTTGCCAGTTCCAGCATATGGTTTCTTGGAAGGAAGGCCTGCATAGTGTGATGGAACAAACAGGTGCACAGGAAACTGCCTTTTCCCAGCACTGCTACTGACTGACTGGCAATAGCTGTCCAGAGTTTCAGGCAGAAATTTTTCCTGTCCTATATAGATGCTGCTAGTTGTGAAGTCATGTCCGACCCTTCGCGACCCCATGGACAACATTCCTCCAGGCCGTCCTGTCCTCCATCATCCCCCAGAGTCCACTTAAGCTCACACCGACTGCCCCAGTGACCCCATCCAGCCACCTCATTCTCTGCCATCCCCTCCTTCTTTTGCTGTCAATCGTTCCCAGCATCAGGGTCTTTTCCAGTGAGTCCATCCGTCTCCTCAGGTGGCCAAAGTATTTGAGTTTCATCTTCAGTATCTGGCCTTCTAAACAGCAGTCAGGGTTGATCTCCTCTCGGACTGACCGGTTTGATCGCCTTGCGGTCCAAGGGACTCGCAGGAGTCTCCTCCAGCACCACAATTCAAAGGCTGCAATTCTTCAGTGCTCAGCCTTCCTTATGGTCCAGCTTTCAGAGCCATACATTGCACCTGGGAAAACCGTAGCCTTGACTATACACACTTTTGTTGGCAGGGTGATGTCTCTGCTTTTTAGTATGCTCTCTAGCTTTGCCATAGCTTTCCTGCCCAGGAGCAAGCGTCTTTAAATTTCTTGGCTGCAGTCCCCGTCTGCAGAGCCCAGGAAAATAGATACTAAAGATCAAACTTGAGAACTTTTGCATGGAAACAAGAGCTCTAGCATTCTGCGGAACTTCCCCAAAGTGCGCCTTGCAGTAAGGGATACTAGCACTGTCCAGATCTTTTGGATTCCAAGTTCATCAGCCACAGCCAGTCCAGCCAATACTCAGGAATGATGGAGGTTATGATCCAACACAGCTAGAGGGTATCTGGTTGCCTTCCTGCATATGGTTGCAGTCTTTTCATTTGGGGTCACCTAACCGAATGTTTGTCATGCATGTGTGAACCCATCAGGTGTGTCTATGAGAGATACCTATTTACAGATGATTTTGTTATGCAGGTACATCCGCTACAGACCTGGAGCTGGCCATGATGGCTGCCTATCCTCTTTGAATCCATGGAAAATGGTAGGGATACATACAGTGTTCTACAAAGAATTTTTGTATTTTATATATATATATATATATATATATATATGAGGGATCTTCAAAAAGTTTCTGCACTTTTACATTTTATAAACATATTTTATATATATATTTGCTGGTGGTATTAAAAAGTTGGTATGATGCTGGGGAAAATGCAACACACAGGAAGGTGACTATGTTAGAAAAGTGATTTAATTAACTTTTCTAATTCTTAATAAATAGAATTTTTAAAAAGTGCAAAAACAAAGCATTGGGCAAATTTTATTTATTTTTCGATTTATATCCTGCCTTTTTCCTACAAAGGGCTCAAGGCAGCTTACATCATTCTCCTCCTCCATCTTATCCCCACAACAACAACCCTGTGAGGTAGGTTGGGCTGAGAGTCTGTGACTGGCCCAAAGTCACCCAAAGTTGGCTCCATGCAAAAACTTTTTGAAGAAGCCTCATATTTAGAATGTGTTTCGCTCCTTACGTTTGCATGCCCTATCTTGTCTCATAGACCATTTCAATCACCCCGACATGTTGTCCAAGATTGTTGCCCCAGAATTATGGATGGAGGGACTTTTCTCAAACCCTAAAGCAGCACCAAACCACCAAAAAATGCTGAATTAGAACTTTTCTTCCTTTACGCTAATTCTCCGTGTTCAGATGGTGGATGTTTGGCGAGAAAGCATTCAGAAATGGTGTCTCCCCCCCCACACACACACACACATCTGAAGTGGCACCATCCCTTGCTTGTTTGGATCCAGTAGTGGTTGGATCCCCAGGGCTCTCTAGAAAGTTACATCCCCCCCCCCGAGGCCCAACCCCTTGTCCTGACCTCCCATCATTACACAGTATCTCCAGGATTTAGCTGGAGCCCTAAATCTCTTCCTGAAACCCTTTCTGTCCATGGGCACTCGCCAAAATCTGAAATCAAATCCCTTCCTCTCCCCTCTCCATACACCCCTTTTGACAAGTCGGGGTGTTCTCAGGAGACAGGGTCCTTGAATGCAGGCGGATGTTATAGTGCATGCAAATGAGCATGTGCAAATTTGGGGGTGATGGTTGGTTTGGGGGAGGCTGTGATGTGGGCCTGACCCTCCAATCATCTGGACCCCTAGCACTGCAAATGCGGCTTTTTTGCACAGGAAGATGTGGTGGGTAGAGGATGCAGAATTCCGCGTGGCACAGCTTCTCACTGCAGTGGCCAGAGTGGCCCCGTGACCGTCATTCCCATACTGGTATCCTCCTATTCGGATTATCACAGCGTGTTCCATGTGAGGCGGCCATTGGAAGCAGTCCAGAAACTCCAGCTTGTCTGAAACAGGGCCGCCGGATTATGAATGGCGACTGACTGAAGCAAATCTATGACACCGGCACTTTGGCATCTGCCGGCCTTGTCTGCCAGAGCGTTTCCGGCCGAATTGGAAGCGCTGCTTTCATCCTGCAGGGCCCTGCAGCCGGCAGGAGAGCGCTGGACTGGGAACCGGGACACCTGGGTTCCCTTCCCCACTTGGCCATGACGCTCCCTGGCTGACCTTGCGCCAGTCGCTGCCTCTCGGATGGGTGCTGCGGACCCCTCTGGCCTCGTCCAGCAGGCACATCGTGTCCGTTCTTGGAAAGGTGGGGGGTCACGCTCCATGGCGCTGCACCAGTACGTTGCTTGTGGGGTGATACTGTGCAGGATCCCAGCCAGCCAGCCAGCGATCCCCATTCAGCACCTGCCAGGGAGGCCCAGTCTTCACCGCGCGTTTTGGGGTTCCCCCCTCCCTTAGGGGGTGGCTGCAGAGATGCCTTCAGGCCAGTCTGGGCTGCCTTACGAGCAACTGGCCTGCAGACCGCACTCCGGGGCTCAAGGCGGGGCTTCCAGCTCCTCTTCGGCCTCCTCTCCCCGCGCCTCCCCGGGCAGCGTGGCCCTCGCGCGGGGTGCCAAAGCACGCGAGCCCCCGGTCCCCCGTTCCACGTGCGGGCAAGCTGCGGGCGCGCCCCCTCCAGGCCGAGGGCGCGGCACCGCCGCCGGGCCCGTGCTCGCCGGCCTGCCGAGACCCTCGCGGCGCGGGAAGGGCGCGCAGCCCCTGCAGCTCTTCCGCCGACGCGCGCCCATGCGCTCTGCGGGGACGCGGCGCCGGGCCGTGCGCGCCTGCAAGCTGCGCCCGCGCCGCGGCTCAGGCGCGCTCCTCGGGTCTGGCGCTCGCCAAGCAAGGCGGGGCGGGCGGGGCGGGGCGACGAGGATGCCCGGCCCGGCCCGGCCCGGCCCAGCCCAGCTCTCTCCCAGCTCGGCCGCGCCCGGCCCACTTCTGGCTCTTCCGTGGGTTGCAGCGCGCCGGAGCTCCCCTCGCATCCCCACTGCCGCAGCGCCAGGTAGGACCCCCGAGCAGGCCGTGGGTCCGCGGAGGAGCGCTCGCGGGGCCGGGGCTGCATCGGGCGCTCCCTCCGCAGCCGCCGCCGGCCCGCTCTGGGTGATGCTGCGGGGCGCGGGGGGGGGGGCGCGATCCGGCTGCTTCGGGGTCCCGGAGGGCAGCCTTGGGGAACGGAAGCCGCCGGTGGCTGAGGGGGCGCGTGGGGCCGGAGGGCGAGCCCGGGAGGCTTGTCCCGAGCGGCGGGCCGGGAGGGAGAAGAGACAGGAGCGGAGGGCCCGATCCTTCTCGCACCGCCCCCGGCGGTCCAAGACGAAGGCGGCCCGGGCATGGCCGGGCTCCCGAGGCAGCCCTGTTGTGGCCCGGGCTTGCTCGGTCACAAGCGCCCGTCCTGCCTCCCGGCCCGTTTGCGGCGCCTCGGAAGGGAGCTGAGCGTTGCCCGAGGGCGGGGAGAGGGCGCTGAGGCTGCAGGACAGAGCATTTACTCCCCTGTGACTGTTTAATCAGGACCCACAAGAGTGGGTGGGGCGGGGGGGCTTCACCAATAGCATCGCCAGAATTCCTTTTTCTGCACTTTTCTTCCCCTCCCCCCGTTCCTCCTTTTCTTTTTTCTTCCTTCATTGTTCTGCCCCCTTCCTTCTACCTTTCTCTTATGCTTCCGGCTTGCTTCTCTTCCCCATCTTTCCTTTCTTCCCCTTCTTTCCTGTTCCTTCCTTTCCTCCTTTACCCACCCCTTTTCCCTCCTTCCTTACTTCCTCCTTTCCCCTTCCCTCCTCCCTCTCATTTTCTTTCTTTCTTTCTTCCTTCCTTCCTTCTCCCTTCAGAAAAGGAGTGAGGGAGAGAGAGAGACCATATAAAAGGGCAGAATTCCATGCCTCGGAAATAGCTTGATGGAAAAACAAGATCAGAGCCGGGCAACAATGGAACCCCTTTCCCCCAGGAGGCGGTGGGCTCTCCCACGCCAGAGGCATTCCAGAGGCAAATGCACAGCCATCCGAGAAGGCTGGCTGAACCGGGAGTCCTGCACTGAGCTGGGCTTCGGGCCTGATAGCCCCCTGGCCCCTTTCAACGCTATTCTCTAATTCTCAGAGTTTGAAAAATGAGAACAAATACTCAAGAAAGACATAGAGCACCTGTGCAGAAGAATGCTTTTTGTTAGGGCTGTACCTTGAAAAGCGCATATTTAGCTGATTTACCAGTGAAGTCACTGGGCAGTCGTGGGGGGGGGGGGGCTTGATTGTTTCGAGCCGATGCATGTTTCCCCCTTTTCTGAGCTGGCCCAACCAGCCACCCAGCTGCCCACGGGTCACAGAGATCCACCCATCTGCAGTGGGGTCTTGGAAGAAGGCTCCCCAAGGGAGAAAAATGGGGTGGAGAAAGAAGGCTTCATCTCGGGTGGCGATTGCCACCTGCTGCTTTTATAGGCACTTGCTTCAAAGAGAGACTTTAAATAATTGAACAAGCTTACAGCCGTTCACTGATTTATCGCTGAGTGCCTTCACGGATGATCCAGTGATGAATTTGCTAGATGTGATTGGCCCATCATTTTGGAAAGTCCATTTTCTCATCCCTTCCTCAGAATGCCCCTCTTCTATACAAGTATAAAAAGAAGGTTGGATATAGAGTTAGACATACTTAGAGTAGATAGAAATAAATTGGACAGGCAATCATGAGTACTATTTTCAGTGGATCTTCCCTAACCACGGGTAATCCTAGATCCAGCCCTCTTTGCATCTGGGCATTATAAAAGAGAAAAGTAGAAAGAAGGGTATGGGGGGGGGGCATTCTTTTTCAAAGAGCAAATGGTGTCCCATGTTGTGGTTTTGGATGCAAGCTGAACCCTGGATTTGAAAAGACTGAACACGGCCGCTGTAGAAGTCAGGAGATTTTTTAGGATCAAGCTCTGAGTGCCTAGTTCTAAATCCCACTGCTCCACTGCTTCCAATACTTCTTAATGCCAGCGTTTGTAAGATGGCAAAGCACAGCTTGATCTTGTGGTCAGGGCAAAATGTCCACATTTCATCCTAGGACAGGCCAACACACAATACCGCCCTACTGGCAATCAAGACTTTGGCCTCTCTCTCTCTCACATAAAATTGCTTCTCAAAAAGAAAAAGGAAAAAACCTTCCCCAAAACAGCCCCGAGCTGCCAAGAATTTCTGAAAATGAAGTGTAATCTTTCCTTGCCTGTTTTACTCCTTACTTCCTAAAACCTGCTGTCTGGGTCCCTATTAGTCGGGGTTTTCCAAGCCCTGCAAAGAGTTCTGGCAGGTTTTTGAATTTGAAGCAGCAAAGATTAGGGAACTTCTGCCTGAAGGAGAAGCAGAATTACTTTGAAAAGAGGAAAGCAGAAAGTTGAGATGTGACACCTGTGGCAAAACTGAGTGGAAGGAAAGTTGTTGTAATTTGCACAAGTCATTAGCTCATCTATTATTTAGCATGCATGCAAAACATTTCCTTTAAGGCTATCCCAAAACATTAGACAAACATATAAAAATCAGGTGCAAGGAACAGAGATAACCAGTCCAATCCAGAAGGCTTATGCCCATGAAAAGAGACTCTGAGCATATATTTCTACCACAATAAAGAACGGCATGTTCAAGCAGCTAGGACCGGCATGGTTTCTATTCTTGGAATTCCACTTTTAGCTGCCAGATTGCACAGAAAAGTTGCTTATCAGAAAGTAGCTTGTTAAGGTATGGGCTGGATTTGGGCTCCCCCCTTACATTCCTGCTCTCTTTTTTAAAATGTTAATTTTTATAACATAATTTTTAAAAACACACAAAATACAAAAACCCATATATAAAGCAAAACACAGCTAGTGCACCCCATCACTCGGACCATGGGCTATATAATATTTATACCTTCATTTCTTTCATCTTCCTTGCTTCTAACTTTCTGCTCTTTCAAGAATACCCCCTTCCATCCAAAATTGCATTGTATCAACTGAAGGTTTAGTACCCTTACCTTTTATTAACTCATATTCAACAAACAAACTCCATATATTATTAAAATCATTCTTCTTTATCAGTCCTTTTTCCACCCTAATCCCACACATCAACTTATCATTCAGAGCAATATCCAGATTTCTTCATACCATTCGGTCAACGGAAGGTCTCTTGTCTCCTTCCGATTCTTTAATGCTTCATTTCCATTTCTTTTCGTGAAATACCAACAGGAGCGCTATTGCAGGATTGCGTTCCTGCTCTGCGCCAGAGGGGCTGTTTTTCTAAATGGGCTCCATGCCCACAGGCCTGGCGACTGCATGCGCCCCCAGCGCCATGCCAGCCACGGGAACAGCCTCAGAATAAGTTACACGTGCTTTACTAATGTTTTGCGAAGATTACAGATGCAAAAATTAAAAGTGCTGCTGGAGGAAAACACACGCCCTGGGTTGGGTCCCGATTCAAAGTAGACTCCTGAAAATCTGTGGGACGTAAGTGATTTCAGTTGGTGTGACTCAGTCAGGATCCAGCTGACCTGCTGGTATCTCATGCCTCAGTGGGCAGGCTTGGGAATTCTGCCCAGAGCCACTCCAGGACCAGGCGGACCTTCGTGCGTACTTTTGCGCATGGACTTGGTGGCGGCTGCAGTGGGCTGCAGCAGTCTCTGGACAGGTCCACCCAAGGCTCACCTCTCCCTGCAGGCAGTTTGCCCGGCTCCCGTGCACCAGGAGTTTTGAATCTGAAGCGAACATGGAGGGCTGAACTTGAGGCATGCTGTGCGGTCCCGAAGGAGACGGGAGCAGGTGGCAAGGAATGCAGAACTGAGAGATGCCGAGCTGTGTGGGTGGATCAGGACTGTCTCTGGGCCAGCAGCCATTGGACACAAACTTGCTTCCTGTCCTGCGACAACGTTGCAAGCAAAACTACCAGTATTTGCTTTTAAATAAAACTAAGTAACAGTGCCACCAGCTGCGGCCCAAAGAGACACATAAAACTCACAAGGAAGAAGATACAGTTGACTAGCATTCACCCTCTGAGTACCATTCCTTGCAAACATGGGACTGTGCCACTAGTCCTCATGATCACTTATGTCTATTTGTTCCATGTATCCCAAAACATCATGGGTGCCCTCCAAGCTCTTCTCCAGTGTCTGCAAGGTCTGTTTCCTGGCAGCCTTCCAAACTAGCGGAGGGTGTGTGGGGGGGGGGGGTAGCTGCAATCTGAGATTCCCCAAGAGGAGGGAGGAGAGAGGGACGGTGACTCATGCTTTCTTCTAACACACACACCCATTTTGCGGTCTATAACAGGACGGGATTCCAGAACAGTCACCAGATCTTATTAACTAGAGAAGCAAGTACCATGAATTAGCAGGAACTTGAGCCACCCTGTTAAAAAAACAACCAGAAAGTCCTAAAACCCAAGTAGTCTGGGACAGCATTAGCTTCCCAGATTAGCTTCCTGGAGGCAATTTCACCCCAGGAGTCCTGAAAAAAAATATCAGAATTTCACACAGTTCCATCATGCGCAAGGTGCTGAGGGCTGGTACAAATGTGCACATCTGTGGTGTGACCGCAGTCTGCCACAGACCTGCGGTTGGAGCGTCATAGATCGTGAGCGCCGTCTGAGGTCTGATGCTCCTCAGTGGAGTCTCAGCCATGATCATTGGTCAGAGACCATGGGGGTTGCGGTCCAGTCCGTCCTGTTGGCACCAGGTTGGAGAGTCGCCGCTGGTCGGATTTATTATTTCATTTAGGTACTTATAAAGAACTTTAAGAGCTCACATAAAGCAGTTCACTAATTAAATAAGTAAAAATCAACTCACAAAACTAAAACCACGCTATATAGCTGCTAAACATAAATAGCAGTAGATTTTTTAAAAGAAAATCAGAATAGGCAAAACTTTTAGCGATTGTTTAAAAGCCCAAGGAGCAAGCTAAACCACACATAGGGAATTTCAGAGCGATGGTGCCGCCACTAAAAAGGCCTCACCTCTTATACCGGGTCAGCCGAATAGCTCTTAACGTTGGGCGCATGGGCAGGGCTTTCATAGCCAGTCAGGAGTAGGGCAAGTCTGTATCTGTGTATGCCATCCTTTAGATAACCTGATTCCAAACAACTTAGGACTCTCAAGGTAACCATAGGCAGTTTGAACCTGACCTGGGCTGGACGGTGTGAGCCAGTGGAAGTGTTTCAGGGGGAAGTGGCTGCGTTGCAATGCATAGTTTGGCCCCCAGCCTCCTGAGATGGGATGTAACCCCGGAGAAAGCTTGCTTCCAGTCGACATCGGACACGGATCATCATCCGTAACTGAGTCTGTAAGCTGGGGGCTGTGGCAGAGAAGGCCCTGCCAGAAGTGCCAGACCGTCCTTCACGGCTGGCTTCTGATCACAGCCGCTTAAGCCCAGTGGAATGTGTGGTGGGGAAGGCCTGCGGCTTGAACACAAGCCATCTTGGGGTTTGCTTTTATCACGAGCGACACTGCCGGGAGTGACGAGATTTGAAATGATTGCAGTGTGGAGATGCCGTGGAAGCAAAACTGTTGCTGTTAAGATAGGAAAAGGCATAATTATTTTGGAGAGGCGGGCGGAGAGAGCACCCCCTCTCAAATTGTAGGGCCAGCAAGCAGTGCTTCTTCCATTTTTCCCAGCTCCAAGATGCATTGCAGAACTCTCTGTTTGCCGCGGTGGATAATATTGCATTGCCTGAGCAAAACAAACAAACAAACAAATCCGTACTGCAGTTCCTTCGGGAATTTTTTGTGGTCTGCAAGATTCAAGACATATTTTGTGCCGCTGTGCTACCTGCCCTGTTTGTCTCCCCGAAGAACTCCCATTCCTACAGCCTTAGAAAACCCAGGGTGAAAATCTCTTGCACGCTTGAAGCACCTGTGTGCAAGGAGAGAGTTCTGCAAGCCCAGGCTGTGAATAGCGGGGAAAAGAACCGACCCCGCCCATTGGACGTCTCCACCACTTGCCAGCCTGCAGAACGGGGAGGCACAGGCCCCCTCGATGGCTCTCCCTCTCTCTACGAACACCTGCCAGCTGCTTTCAGAGCAGGCACCGTGGGAGGAGGCCCAGGGCTGCTCTCAGCAAGAGGGGACCCAAATGGCGCAGGGCTGGTTCGCCGTGTTCTGAATGCACATTCCTGACTAAAGAAGGTTGCTCCTGTGAGGTGGTTCATTCCAGAGTCTAAAGTCCATGTGTGTGTGTGTGGGGGGGTGAGAGTGGAGGGGCAGTGGCCTGGGAGTTCCGGGTTCTCGTCCCCACTCAGCCTGAAGCTCAGCGCTGCCTTTGGGCCCATCACTCATTCTTAGCCTGAGCTACCTCACAGGAATGTTGTGAGGATAACATGGTGCTTTGGAAACCACCTGGGTTTCCCCACAAGAAGAAAAAGGTGGGGAATTAATTTCGATGCAGTGCAGTGCAGTGCAGTGCAGCAACAGCAATAATAGTAATTGCAATAATTTAAATGCAACAGCAGCATGACCTGACTGCACCACCAAATCTGTGGTCCACAAAATCACCCCGAGGGAGCCATGCCCTGCTGGGATGCCCTGCAATGCCTCGTCTGCGTTTGGTGCCTAGAAGCACTTCCATCTCCCAGTTGTAAGAATGACAGCTGCCTGTCATCCTCAGCAATGATTAAGACTAAAAAAATTAAGCCGCCACCCACCTCAACAAAGTCAAGATCATTGTATGAGCTTTAGTCAGTCGCTGGAATCAACTCAGTGAACGCCCTTGCTTTGGATCTCCAGATATACGTTCCCTGTTTGTGGCTGATATGTACGTGTGTTGCAGCAGACAGTGTCATTTTCTAAGAGGCATTCCCTCCTGGGTGTGTGGAAATGCCTCTTCTTGGATACCCCAAGTCAGACTGCAGCGCTGCATAATGACCCGTGTTTGTGTCACAGCAAGCATCACCCAAGGAAAGGCATCTTTTCCTGAGCAGGTGGAATGCCTCTTCCCAGCCTGTCCTTTTATCCGGGCCCCTGTCCACTTAGAAGAGGCATTCCCGACTGTGAGAAAAGGATCTCTCTCTTCCAAGGTAGCGCTGCTCATCTGCAACCTTTATAAATACCTGCATTAAAATATTACTTTCTAAAATGAACTGTTGTCTAGTTAATCATGGCACACTTTTAGTCAAGGTTGTAACCTTTTACTTGCTTACTTGGAAGTAAGTCCTACTGAACTTGATGCTATTTACAACCAAGATTTGTATAGGATTATACAAAAAAATGCAAAACTGTAGTATCCTTAAATAAAGACCAAACAAATTTTCTTTGGGTTTTTTTTTTTGGTTGTTCTTTTCCATTTTCCCTTCTTGCTACTTCTTTGGCATTCAAGTAGCACACCCAGGAGGAACTGCTTAGAGAGAGCTGCAAACCCTTGTTTCCTATACCTCTTATGGCCAATTCAGGATTGTCTGCCAAAAGGCTGGTAAAAATAGCTGTAGTCAGACTTGATGCCAGGAAAATGACTTGCTTGCGTGGAAGGCAAGGCTTAATCTTTGATTACGGCTGTGCTTGTTGTTACTGGTTTATTTGCCCGTAAGTGTGGTACAGAGATCTATTCCTGGCACCTCTTTTCAGATTGTATTATTACAAAGCTTTTATTGTAAGCCGTCCCCGAGACATTCTGTAGGGGGTGGGATAGAAAAGCTTAAAATAAATTAATAAATAAAGCAAAACTCTCTTGGACTATGTTAAAAATGAAGAAAATTGTAAGAAAAAATATTAACATGTGACGATCTAAACCCTATTTAAAATGTTTCCTAGGAAGAGTGTTTAAAAAAAAAGTTATGGGGATGACTTGTGTCAAAGAAGCCAAGGTAGTAAGTAAAGATCCACTTCAAATGAACTGCTTGGAATGTTAACTTGCTTCTTATTTTTGGATGTTATGAATCAATCTGACTTTGCTAACCAAGAATTCTCCATCCAGCCTCCCGACTCCCAGCTTTGCCCCTTTCTATGCCGTATTCCTCATCTCCTTTCCCTGATCGTCTACATTTCTCTCTCATTTCCAAAACCGGCGTCTGCATGATTCAAGACGTCCTCTCTGGGCATGACTTGGAAAAGGGTGGGCAATTCTAGAAAACAAAGGGGAAGGGTGGGGAGGATGCCTTTTTTCCTGTCAAAATTTCTTCAGTACCAAGTTAAATGATGTTTGATCTCGAGGGATTCGGTGCATGAACGCATAAGCTCTTTATGTATGGTTGTCCCTTGCAAACTGGCCGACAGAGGACAACCCAGCGCACAGAACTTGGGAAAGACCCCGCAGAGGACAGCAAAGGTCGCACTGAGGAGTTGAACTGGGCAAGTTCCGGCCCTTCCTGCTCATGCATTTGCTCACTTGCCGGCCTTCTCCCTTGGCCACAGGTGTGAGGTGTGCAGCCAGCATTTGTAGGTCCCCAAAATCGACCTTGGTGGGTCTTTCCAGCAGCTTCCTTTTCCTCATGTGGAACGGAAATAAGGCGAAAATCTTCTCGCTGAATGAACTGCAGCTCTTTTGGCTCAGCATTCAGCCTGTGCTGCAAGCCACCTGAGGAAGGCTGTAAACTGGCCACCATATTGAAGCCAGCTGGTTTGCACTTGTTTATCCTCTGTATCTGATCCCTCGAGTTAGCCAGTCCATGTTCATGCAGGTCCCATGTTTTGGCTGCCGTGCCAAAGTGACAAATAGCCATCAAGACACCAAAGTGGCACAATGCTCGGGAACAGCCCCTGAACTTGCCCAGCCTCTCCCGAAAGCTGGCTCTGCTCGTGGTCGTCACAGAATCTCATGGCAATGAATTCCAGAAGTGAGTTCCGCCTTGTATAACATTTCTTTTGCTTCATCCTGCACCGGCTTTCCCCAAGCCGGAGTCCTCTAGCTTTGCTGGGCTAGAGTGCCCAGCCTCCCCGAGGCCATGCCAAAGAAGCCGGGCAAGGCTGCCCAAACTGCACTGCCTGGGGAGCTGATCCGGAAGTCTAGTGTGTTGACACATGGGGACGGAGTGCCAAGAAATCATTTCTCTCTTGCTATCCTGCTCATAATTTTAGAAGCCTTTATCTGGCTCACCATTTGACGCATTAGTTTCCGACCCCAAACTAAAAAGCCCCAACTTCTTCACTTTTTCTTAGAAAGGAAAGGTAGTCTAATCCCTTAGACATGGTAATATGAGTCACTTCTCTGAACCTTCCCCATAATAGGGATGCGGCAAATAATGCGGGTGAGATAAGGAAGGACAGCTATCTTCAGGCCCAGCATGTTGGATTAGGGTTAAAAATCTGGTCCAGAAACAAAGAGCATGCCAAGCCTGTTTGCATAGCCTGTAAATCAACAGGACTGGGAAAACAGCTTGCAGCCAGAGCTGCATTCCTAGCCAGCCTCTGCCACCTGAGCGTTTGCATCCTTACTCAAAAGTAAGGCCTCCTGAATCCAAACATGCTTTCAAGGTAAAATGCCTCTAATTGGGAGCCTTACAGAGGCAGAGCAGACCATTATTTAACTGTGCCTCTTATTAAAATGACTCAACGGTCCACTCATCCCTCTGGGATGCAGCTGTTTCCATAAACATGGTGCTGCTTGAAAATAAGGGCCTTGGGAATAGTCTCATCCCAAGCAACCCAACTGAAACGGACCTCAGCCATGGCTGATGGGTCTTTGG
Organism: Varanus komodoensis; assembly: GCF_004798865.1. Taxonomy (NCBI): domain Eukaryota; kingdom Metazoa; phylum Chordata; class Lepidosauria; order Squamata; family Varanidae; genus Varanus; species Varanus komodoensis. Next base: position 3,804,213 of record NW_025335873.1, on the reverse strand, counting down.
ATCCCTTGAACTGGCTGTGAGAGAGGGAATACACCTCCTGCTTAAAAAAATGCAGAGTTAAATTCTTGGAGTAAATTCAAGCACTCGTTATTTGATTCTATTTAAATACCAGTTTTAGTCTGCAAAGACCTAACTTTGCAAAGTTATTCCAGCCATCCAGCTACCCTCTGAGGTTGGCCACTCTTTCTCCCAGTTTACAGACCAGAAACTGGTTTGAGGCCATGCAATGCATTCATGGTACAAGTTGGGGTTGTAGTCAGTCCTCCCAGTTGCAAGTCCAGTGCCGTTGAATGGTATTATGTACAGCACTATTGGGGTGCATGCAGCAAAAATACCCCTTCTTCTTGTCCTGCTGAGTCAGTGAACTTGAAAAAGAAGTAAGGGAAGAAATGACGCTGATAGCAAGAGGCAGGATTTCCAGCCAAGTCCCCCATGCAAAATAGCATATTCTATGTGTCTTTACAGCCCCCACATACACCATCTTTCCCCGTCTTGCCTAGTTCCGTCATCTCCTTCCTCAAGCCCCAAATATGCAACAAACATAGTTCAGGCCGCTTCAAGCAGAACAAGCTTCTTATGTGGACACGTAACTCCCCAAGCCTTTGTGTCCCACGTGGCAAATTGCATGTGCGCCTGTTCTGGTTGGGACACAAGGCAGCTCCATTCAAATCGTGCTCTGGGGAGCAATCAGAAACCACCCAGGGGTTCCGCAAGGGCAGACCCCTTTCTCCTGAGATGTACGTAGTTTGCATGCCGCTTCCCGTCTCCTCCAGTAAACACAGGAGAGCGTTCTCTCAGCTCACGCGGTGCAGCAGTGCCGAATTATGAGGGAAGACGGAAGACGTTTGCAGCTATGAATGCAAACCGCAGACCCCAGCACTTCCCGGTTTTATCCCCTGCTAGCCTTCTAAGAATAGCAGTTAAGAGGCGATTAAACCCAAGACACGCATTCACGCCCTGCAGGAACTGCACACCGGAAAGCACTTACTGATCTGGGTAATTTTCCTTGCCCTCCAGCATAAGTGCTGCCTCCCACTCCTTTTATCCTCACAACAACCTTGCAAGGGAGCTTAGGGCTAGAGAGACAGGGACCGGCTCAGGGTCACCAAGCAAGCTTCCATGGCTTTAGTGGTGTTTGAACCGAGGTTTCCTCCATCCTAGGCCGGTGGTCTGATCTGGGGTGGACAGACTTGCATGGTCAGCTTGCTTTTTAAATAGAACCCCTGATAGCTGTCAAACAGAGCCTCTTGCACGAAACAGGGCACTTGGGGTGACTACAGACTGGAAATGTTTGCTGATCTACTTCCAGTCACCTAGAGCTCTACAATCTTCGGTCCAGCCCTGCTCTGACCATTATACCACACTGCCACCTATATCATGCCCATGTTCGGCCATGGAACTCAACACGGTATTTATGGCGTTCCCAGGAGCTCTCCTATCTGAGGATCGCCCAGGCCCGATCCCACATGACTTCAGATCCACGTGCTTTCCTTGCACTTCCAAGCACCCTTTGCAATAGGCAGGCTTTCTTTAGCAGGCGGATTGCTGTGGGCAAGGTTCTGAAGCTTGCAAAATGGCAGGAAGCCACGGGAATTCCTGTGGTTTCATCTGTGACTGGCAGCACACAGTACTCCTTGCACAGCTATCTGGTGTTCTGCATGGCTGTGACTCAGACGAAGCAAGTTTTAGATCTGTCAAGGCTCCCGCTTGTGTGAGTAGTGGGGGCAGGATGAGAAACGGGATGGTTCCCTTGCCCATCTTTGGGTTTAATCCTGCAGTTTGCAAAGGTGCTGAGAACAGCATTGCTCTCACTTCCCATAGTGCTCAGCATGGGGATTTTAACTGGAAACTTGTGACTCTGAGCCAGGAAGGTGTGGCATTTGTGAGTGGCATTTATCATCCGGAATGCATCCAGGACCCAGGAAGGCAACCTTCTAAAGGAAAACCCCCTGTGCACTGAGAAAAGGGCTTTTCTCGCATCTCGATGGCTTTTCAGGGCAAAAAGAAGGAATAACCCGGCTGTGTTCTGAAATCTTCCCCAGTCCACCAAAACAGGAAAACCTCAGAGTTTCCAAGGACATACCCCTGTTTGGCCAGACTGCAGTGGGGAGCTTTGCTAAGAATTAAGAACGGAGTAGCTCTGAACAGATGCTTAGCCTGGGAATGTCTGCTCAATAGCAGAGCCAGCCTGCCCCGTTCTTTCCCACATGCCTCCATTCTTGGGTTCCTCCCCACATATTCTTTTTCAGCAACCTAATTCAAAGAGGAAGAAGCTTTTCAGCTGCTGCAGCAGTGGCCCATTGCAGCCAGAGCTCCCAACGATACAGCCCAGGCACCTTCTTATTTGCATGGCACTGATACCTGCCACCCCTTTCCAAACTTCCCAGTATCCTCTGAGCTTCGCTGCAGTCCTCGGAGCAGTGGTCGGGGTGGGAATCAGGATGCATTTTGATCACAGCACTGACTTTGAGAATCCAGGCGAGAGTTTCCAGTTTGGTTCCATTGTTGACGCTTTGCTCTGATACAATTTCTAAGGGTGTCAGTACACAATGCCTTTTTCTGATCCCTTGCTCATGGAACTTTCCAGGCCTTTTTCATGACACTGTCCCCCTCCAGGGATGTGTTTTCCAGCCATTTTTGAGGCTTTTTTCCTTCTTTTTTTTTTTTTTTGCAGCAAGGAAAGTCAGCGGTTAACTTTCAAGTGTGGAACCGACTGAATGAAAGTCTCATATATTGTTGCAATTCTACTGTATTGTGGCTAAACTACAGCCTCACTTTGTGGTTAGATCATGAAAAGGCAGAAAAAGACAAACCCCAGGATGTGGGAAGAAACTTGTAGAGGACTCACTTCCTCCCTCCTAGAAAATGGAAGAGGAAATGTCAATAATATGGCAGGTTAAAAGTCTCATTTACAGAAGCCCTAATTCTGCATGGGAGCAGGCTGCAAAAGGCTGAATGGATGAGGAAATAATTAAAAATAACAATAACAGGGCTGGGCATTTAAGGATGAACAGGCAGTTTAGAAGGAATCAGAATGAAATCCTCAGTGGGCCAAGTCTTATTCTCACTTGGCAGATAAATTTAGAAATGCGTGATGCCATGGAATTTAAGAAGTGGAAGGCTTAGTGAATATATACTGAGGGCTGTATAGATTTTGAGCTAAAACCCCAATTTTTGTGCCAGAAGAACTGGGTTCTTTGAGTCACAGAAATAATTTCAGTTTTGCGTGTATTTATTGTTGATAATTATTTGACTAGCTATCAAGAGGACAAATTCTTACCTCACTCCTCAGCTACTGGGCACTGCTTCTTTCCTTCATGAGATTTGCCCAGGCATTCATATATATGTGTCCTATGGTCTAGAAACTTGATTTCTGCCTGCCATGCAGTTGTTAAAACTGTCACCGGTCTTCTTCCACGGCTACCATCCCTGCCCTATTTGACAACAGCCAGAACCGTGGCAAAGCAAACAGAAGCAGGTGTGGTTGATACCACTCACTGTAGAGGTTCCGGATCCCAGGGCGGCAGAGAAAATGCTTGCAAATCTGATTTTGCAGAGCTCTGATATTTGTAACTGGCTGGTGAGCTGTCTGGGGGGTTTACCAGATATCTGTAGGGTCCCTTCTGCAGAACATGGACTGTGCTTGGAGATCAGGTTGGCGCTCATTCATGAAACCATCCTTCCTCACCCTCCCACTGCAACTCTCATCAGCCACAACCAGCAGAGCCAATGGTCAGGATTATGGGAGTTGCCATCCAAATGTTTAGAGAGTATAGAGTTGGCGGATGCAGTTCTAAACCCCTGCTTTTCAGTCCTTTATCACTAAGCTGCTTGTTTTAAATGTTTGAATTCATATAGGAAGCATCATTTCTGCCTTTGAACAAAGTTTACTTAGAAGTGAAGTTAAGATTAAGAAAAATAGATGCTTGGCAATTAGCTGCAGAGGCATGGCAGAATTAACCGGCCGCCAGAGACCAAATGGAAGGAAATTCAGAGTTCTTGATGGGGAAGTAGGTCATTCCAGAGCAGTGACTCATCCGGAGAGGCACCAAACACTTCCTCCGCGAAGAGAATAATTCTGCTGAATCTTGGCTGGGGGAATGAGTGATCAGTGCAGGAAGAGGCAGAATTCTCCTCTCTGAGAGAAGGCTGTTCGGGAGTAAGTGCAGGGCAGTGGAAGATTGTCAGAATAGCCCTTCTCTTGAGGGAAGATGATTTTGCTAGGGACTGATCAAAGCAGATGTAGCAGCAGGGTGGAATTAATTCTCCCCTTTGTAGAAAGGAGGGAAGATCTACAGCTGCATTTGACAAGGCAGGCAGGACATTTTGAATCTGGGCTAGGGCTCATGGACTGAATTCCCTTGGAGAAGGTCTTGCGGGCCGCAGTCCAGTTCTAAGCAGCACAGAAGACAATCTGCACAGGGCCAGGATGCCAACATATCTTAGCTTAAAGCTTTAGCACCGGTAAACCAGCTTTTTAAAATGGGAGAAAGCGTCCCAAAAGCTGGGAAACCACCAAATGAAGGGTAGATGGGGAAGAGAAGGTGGGGCTGGGAAAGTGACACAGGCATTTAAGCCACCCCGGATTTTGACTCCATGTAGGTGTGACTCCCCCAGGCATGAGGTTCAGTCCTCCTGGTTCAGGGCACGAGATTATCCAGAGATACAGCAAGCATTCTTCTCTGGACAGCACCCTCATAGGCAGAAAAGAAGCCAACAGCTTTTAACGATGGCTTGATTTCTCGTGGGAGCAGGAGCAGTTCTCTCACAGCAATACAGCTTGCTAATTCCTGCCTTTCCATAATCTGGAATGAGAATTTTCACCGCGGGTCAGGCCCCTCCAGTTCTTTCCATCGGTTCTCAGGCCACAAAAGCTTTTTATGATCCAAACATATCTCGAGCCATTCTAACTCTGTGCAGAGCCATGAAAGAGGGGAGCGGAAGAAAACAACTCGTCCATATTAGGAACTGGCCAGGGCGGCCTTAGGAAATCATCCGAGAGACACATTTTAAAACAGATGAGCTTTGTAAATGTTTCCACCAAAGTGGAAACCAAACCAAAATGAAACATTCCAGCTGCAGTTTCAGTCTGAAGTGCTGCAGGGGTGGAATTGAGAATGGATTGCCAGATGTTGGAAAGGTTACCCCTTGTTGCAGAATGGTTTCACTCAACAGAGAATGATGGATATTCATTTTGGGCAAACACTGCAGAATGGTTTATATACACAGTGTCTCTCTTTCATTTTTGGGATTTGGGCCCTGCCAGCTCCTGTCTTGTAAGAAATCTCCATGCACACACAAGCTTTGTGCTTTGAAGCCTTTCTGAATACTATACTTTCATTTATATAAATGTACAACTGAAACGCTGCATTGGAAAGACCAGCACAATGATCTCCGTGAAAATTCCCAGAAGTTGCATTCAGTTTTGATTTGCAGTGGATAATTGATCTTTTGTGTATGGCAAGCATGTGAGCACTTGCTTGTGTCGAATGAATTACCCATCTATCCCAAGAGCCTTTAGTTTCTTTAGTTTGTTTGCTTTTATTTAAAAACAAAATGTAAGTTTCTAACCCTGATCGGTGAGAAAAACGGAGGAATGCTCAAGAAAATCAAATTTGCCTTATAGCAGCCTTCCCCGAGTTGGGGGCGTTCAGGGGCATTTGGACTGCAACTCCCAGAATTCCCATCCAGCAGGGCCATTGACTGTGAATTCTGGGGGTTGCAGCCCAAATGTGTCTGGAAGGCACAAGTTTGGGGAAAGCTGGCTTGCAGAGTCAGTGTTACTGACCTACAGCTCTTGCCCTAAAGGAAGGTTGGTTTGGCTGCTTTTTCTGCATGTGTCATGCAAACAGAGCTGTGTATTTCTTCATCAGCTGCATATTCTCCATTACCTGAGTCACTTTGACACTCACTGCTCTTCCAGAGAATTTATTTCAGATATTCACCAGATCCCTCAGGTGCTTTGGAGTCACCCAAAGAGTCTTGTGGGAATATATTCCTTACCTCTTTAAAATGGCTTTGTCCCTTTTTCCTTAGTAGCAAAATGGAGATTCATCCCACCCCCAAGCCGTGATTAAAGCATCACATGTGCCCGTGGGTGATTTTGACCACGGGCTGCCAGTTCTTCTTCCCAGTTCGTAGGACCAAATGTGAACTCCGTGCTTAATTGGCAGGCTTGCTCCAAGGCGGGGCGCTGCTGGTTGGGCTGACTTGGCACCCTTCCAACCAGGATTGCCGGTAGCCCAGTGTGTCTGTGAACCACCCTTCTGTTGTCCGAAGATGTTTGCTTAGGCGGTGACCCATGAACCGGTTCGACCAGAGGATAGAAATCTGCATGTCTTCACCCACCATTCCAGAGGGTGAAGTGGGGGCTGCTTTGCAACCCATGCGTCCTCCACAGGGCACCGTGATTGTCCCGTGAAGAATCGGCATGCGTCTGCTTTAAAATCCCTGTCCAATGGTACAACTTTTCCTTACGGGATGCGTGAAGTTTTTCCCGTGTAACAAAGTGCAGAACAGGCACACTCTTTTGGGTCACCTCTGGCTATAACCAGAATGTATGACTCACGATGGCAAGTCTGAGAAATACCAACTTGCCTGCTGCATAATACTAGATGCGTGACATGACATGGTGGGAGTTTTGGGATGGTTTTTTCTCATCGTGCTGTTAAAGCGTGGAAGCCTCCACCGCAAGCTGCAGTGGCAGTGTAGACAGCTTTTGAAGGAGGTTAGATGGCGCTTGGAGAACTAGGTGATTGAAGGCCACCAGTCCAGTCTCAGAGGAGGAGGGATCGATGCTCTCGTCCCTCTGTGCGAGCTTCATCTCTGTGTGAGGCCTGCAGTCTGCTTAGTCCCCCCAGATCTGCTCTTACCCAGTTATGTAACCCTGTCAGACCTCAAGAAAAATGATCCATTGGTCTAGCATAGCAAGACCGTGAATGAATGGATGGAATCTACCTGGGGCAAAAGGTAAGTGTGTCTTCCTTTGGAACCATGGCTGATGCACGAAGGGGTAAAAACAGAGAAATGGCAGTGCCTGTTATGGAGCCACTAAAATCTCCACAAGAATGGGATAGAGAAGAATAGACAGGTGGGTGCCTTTGTCGATGGGTCTCCACAGAGTGTCCCCAGACTCCCACTTGGCAAGCGAAAGCTCAGTGCTGCTTAGGCAGAAGCAGAAGTCCTACAGTTTCCAGCCAGCAGAGCTGGGAGTTGCAAGCCGTTGTTCTCTCTAAACATGCCTAGGGTTGTGGTCACCGTGAAGCTGCTTCTTGTGTGCTAACTTTCCCTGCCTTGCAAAAGCTGCAAACAAGAGGTTTGCTGCTTTCCACCAGTCAGGCCATCTGCTCAAGTTTCAGATCAGAGCGTTGTCTATCCGGCTGTTGCATTACCTTCTCATACCCATGTGAAACAGTCACATTCCAAAGCACCCCTCTGGAAAGGTGGAATTTATTACCCTTGCAAGCTGAACGCATGCAAATACCCCGGTTTCTGCATGAAGTCTATTGGTAGAACCACCACTGATCTCTGTGCAAGACTGAGAAACCACAGGCTAGCTATAATGACAAGGAAGACAAGGCAGGGTGTGGCAGAACGCTCTACTTTGGACGGCCGCAGCCTTTCAGACATGGCTGAAAGAACTCCTGATGAAAGTCGAAGAACAGAGTGCAAAAGCAGGACAGCAGCCGAACATTCAGAAAGCAAAAATCTTGGCTACTGAAGAATTGCAGAACTCGGAGTCATAGAATCATGGATTAGTAGAGCTGGAAAGGGCCAGAAGGACGCCGAGTTAAACCACCCCCCTTAGATGTCGATCTAGTTGCATCTTGAATGCCTCTCACGTGGGAGAGCCCACAACCTCCCTCCATCATTGGATCCGTTGTCATATTGCTCTAACAGTCAGGGAATTTTTCCTGATCCCTAGCCGAAATCTGGCTTCCTGTAACTTGAGCCTGTTATTCTGTGTCCTGCACTCTGGGCCGACTTGAACATCAACAATGAAGAAATTGAATATGTGAAAGGTTTCACATACCTAGACTCACTCTCCAATTCAGATGGAGACTGCAGCCAAGAAATCAGAAGAAGACTGAGGACCAGCAGTGAAAGAACTAGAAAAGGTAAAGTGTAAGGACATCTCTTTGGAGACCAAGTCCAGAGCATCTGCTCTATTGCATTCCTTACCACTGTGCATGGGTGTGAGAGCTGAACAATGAAGAAAGCTGGCAACACGAAGGAGGACATGTTGGACACGGTGCTGGAGGAGAGCTTTGTGAATATCCTGGATAGGCAGAAAGAGGAACAAGGGGGTCCTAGATGCAATTGTGCTGGAACTTGTCCTGGAAGTGAAAATGACGAAACTCAGGCACCGTGTGAGAGAGTAGGACTTGCTGAAGAAGTCAGTCATGCTGGAGAAAACGAAAGGCATGGAAGACCAGCCGTGAGATGGATGGGCTTCACCTTGAATTGACTTAATTTAGTTTGGACAGGGCTGTCAAGGAGAGTTGGTGCTCATTCTTAGGGTTGCCATGAACCGGGGACAACTTGGCTGCATGTAACAACAGCATCAAGTGTTTCCACTCCTGTACTTCCTCAGATGAAGGCAGAAACCAGAATGTTGCAAAACATTAAATGTCGTACTGGGTGGACAACTTTCAGATGTCTGGGGAACCCTCTCCTGTGGCCGCAGTCTGTTAAGCAACCCGCTGTCTGGCTTTTGTTGCAAAATACCTTCTCTACCAAGCGCACATGGACCAGAGTTCTTTTGCCCATCGCCACTGCTTAGCGAGTGTGCCAGAAGTACGAATCCGCAGCCCTCACATGTCCAGATTTTCCAGGCACTGTGCATGACAAGAAAACCATTTTTCATATGGCGGGTTTTTAGCGTTCTGTTTGGAAATGCAAATACCACAGTTTAAAGTGACAGGCTTAGGACATTGGTGGTGTTGGTCTGCCCCCTGCTGCCTCAATGCAGAATTTATTCATTTCCCCAGCTGCTTGTAGGCTTAAAAAGTCCAAAATGTGGTGGTTCTGTCCATGGGAGGAGGAAAAAACAAAACCGGAAGATTATAGGAGTGTTTCGAACTGACATATAAATTAGATGGAATTTCTTCTTTCAAGCAGTGCTGATCATTGCGTGAGATTAGCTTTTGCATGGTTTAGCTGAATGGAAGGTTTTACTACTTTATGTTATCTGTTTAAATTAGCAGTGGGAAACTTCTGGGCCCCCAGATGTTTGTGGCCCACAGCTGCTCTCGCCCCTGTCATGCTCTCTGGGGCTGATGGGACTTGTAGTTCTCTGCCCCTTGCTTTAGACACAATTGTGCCTTTGTGGCAACGAGAGAAGATCTGAATTGTTGGCCATATTCTCTGTGTATCTGTTCACAGATGCACCTCTCAGCATTTAAGCTAAGACGACACTTTTTCCATGTGTTATGTCTCAGATGACGACAAACTGATTAACCCTTGGGGTAATTATTAGAATTGGTGATCGTATATTCCCCTCCTTCCCTTCCAGAGTCCCTGACAGAGACAATAGTAAAACCACAGTCAAACTGGGCAGCTTTACTGGTTAGCGAATTTAGACATTAGACCAAGCACCTGGGAACTCGACAGGTATTAGAAGAGTTGGACTGGAGACCTGGGAGATTCAGGTCGAATCCTCAGCCCCAAAGCTCCTTGGGGGACGTTGAGCCAGTCACTCCCTGTAAGCCTAGCCTCCCTCACAGGGTTGTTGTGAAGATAAAATGGAGCAATGTCAGCCACGCTTTCTTGCTTGCAAGGGGAAAACGTTGAGCTGTAACAACCATTTTAATGTGTGTTGCCCTGAGAGCATTTAGCTACAGAGTGATTAAAACATTTTAGCAATAAATAAAGAGCATGCCATTCTGCAGTGATGGCACAGTGGATTCCTAATAACAGGGTAAGAGGTCTTGTCATATCCCATCCCCATTTCCACAGTCACGCTTTGTTTTGTGGAAGCAACTGGCTCTGTTTTTGCTTCCTCCTCTGTTGCTCGTAGTAACGGCAGTCGCCAGAATATCCACCCGAACTCCTTGCCCTTAGCTAAATGTCTTCAAGCTTGCTGGCTTTTAGAAAGACCTTTTGGCAGTCCCAGGTCACGGTACCTCCATCGGGGAGGTCCCTCCTCTGAGTGTGGTGCGATGGCGAGAATATTGAGCTGGAACCCACAAGATCCGGATTCTGGTCCCCCCTTGGCCATGAAGCTCCCCGAGTGAGTTCGGGCTGGCCGCAGACTCCCAGCCTGGCCTCCCTCACAGGACTGCTGTGCAGAGAAGATGGAGAGGAGGAGACTCTTCCAAGTGGCCTCAGGTTTCCTGCAGGAGGGAGAAAGGAGAGGTGTAAATGTAGTGTAATCATAATGCTGCTGATGATTTGGGTCTGCGTCTTCTGCTTACCTGCACCTCTCAGAGCAAGAGAGGTGGGCATTCTAACACCTGGACTTTTTCTCAGAGCAAGCTTTTTCTCCGGGGGGGGGGGGCAGATCTGCATGATCCCCCACCCCAACTGATGTGTGGCAGGAGGTGGAGGGTTCACCCCACCTCCTGCGAGGGCCAGCCCCACTCGTCCTGCTGCCGCCGTCACCGTGGGGCGTGTGCCTCAGATCAGCCAACGCGATGAGCCGATGCCTCTTAGATTTAGGCAGCAAACCTGGGGCTGAACGGATCTGGGTGGTGGGAGCCAGCCTTTCCACCCCTGCATTCTGGGGTTGCTTGATGGGGCCGGGGGTGGGGGTTGTTGCCCCGCTCTCTTGTGGTGGGAGGTGCGGGTCTATTGTGGTGATAATCCTCGGAAGAGAGTTTGGGCTGGAGGGACAATGAATAAAATGGAAGTTGGCACAGAAACCTCCGTTTTGAATCTTGGGTAGGGAAGGAAAAACTTGTCTTCGCTCATCTCCTGCTGTGTTGGCTTGCATCCAGTTGCTGTTTTGCAAGTCACATTTTTGCAGCTGGATGGACAAAGGACAGGAGGCAGCTTAATTTTCATAGGGGAGGAGCAGCCTAGGCCCACCCCAGGGCTTCCTAAAAGAAGCGCATAGCTGTCAGGGGTGTGTGTTCGGCTGTATGTGCATTATGCAAATCGAACACACTTGGACATCTTTTTCTACTGTTCATGGTGGGAGGCCCTGCCTTCTCTTCCCTGAGGACTAGAGCCTTGTATCATTTTTAAAATGGCTGTTGTCAGCACTCAAACCCTCACGTGCCGCACTGAACAAGAAGTGCGTAGCCAGAGGAAGGGGAAGACGCTGCACTTCATCCCACGCCTGTTCCAATTCATCAGCGCATTGGATGGCAGTGCACACCTCGCCCTTCTCCTCGATGAGCAGGAGGAATGTCCGTTTGCTGCAAAGCTCGTCATGCAGTGTACGACTGGGGAGCGGGTTATAGGCAAGAGATATTTTAAGCTGAGATATTTATGCAAGCAATGATGTTGTTATTCAGCATAAGGGTTTACCAGCGTTATGCAGATCAAGTGCTCCAGAATAGAAGTCCAGACTGCAGAAGGGGAGCAGTGCAATCCAGTTAATTACGGATATGAGGCACTGCATCTGCTCCCAAACTCGCTTGCCCACCGGTTGCCAATATCATGGCCAAACTGCGAAGCTCACTCCGACCTAGCTTCAGCCAAGGGCGGTGGCCAGTCCTCAGATCTTCTGGTGGAAGTGCCGAGTGAGGCTTTGGTGATGGAACAGGCAGAACCACCCCAGAATCTGTTGGCAACAGAATCCGTCTTCACAGCTTGAGGATTTCAGGCAGGTTAGTTTCCTGCTTGCTCACAGAACAGCTCTTTTGCCCCCTCCCACCCCCAAAAAGAGCTTTTGCAGTATTTGCAGCAAAGCCAGTAGAGAAAATCCCAAACATGCCGTATGCTAGCAGAGGTCATCCTGGCCTTGGCCAGGGCTGAGGGAGCCATCGCCCAAAACTTCCGGAGAGCAGAACGACCCACCGGGATCAACATAAAAGCTGGCTCAGTTCAGGAAAATTCAGCCGTGGTTCCTGTCCTTATCATGCGAGAGGACCTCGCCCACAAAGCCTTGCTCATGCAGGATCGGCCCTCTGCCCAGCTGGCAATTTGAATACCTGGACCACTCACTTTAGCAGAGCCCTTAGAGCCAGGGTCAGAGGCGAGAGGCGGGGCTGCAAAGAGCGCTCTCGCCCTAGCCTGTGTTGTAGCAGCCCGCACAAACCTTTCCAGCATTGTGGAGCATGTGCTCCTCCACATCTCCCCAGTGACTGCCTGAGCAGGCAATTTACACAGCCTCGTGCGAGGGCCGATCCTGCATGAGCACAGCCAAATTTGCACGACGCGCCACATCATGCCACTTCTGCCCCACTCCCTGCTGGACTTCATGGGTCCCTGCTAGGTCACCAGCTGCTGAATTTCTCTACAAATGCTGCCTTCCTCTCCAAGCAAGCCCTGACCTGATGGCAAAGGCTTCCTGCTGCCACAACGTGTGCATGAAGAATATTTGCCAAATTGCGCTACTGAAACGGTAGGAGAGACAGAGCCGCGCAGGCACATGTGTTCCCCACTGAGCCCGGGAAACACGCTCTTTCTGTATTCTCTGCCTCTCAGTGGTTCACAGCACGATTCTGTCCTTAGATCGGGTGTTAGTGTGGGAACATGCCCCTCCTGGTTTGCAAACAGTTACCCTTCCGTGCACCCCTTGACCCCCAGGGGAGATGGGAATGGAGTGAAGAGGAGTGCCAGTGAGATCAAGGCCTAAAGTCCGGAGAACATTTGAGGAAGTCTTTTGTTTTGAGTCCTCCTTATGAAGTCCTGGTGGAATTACCCTCTGCCAAAAGGAGAATAACATAAGAAAACATATTTCTAGCAGATCCGTCTGCTCCGAATCAAGAGACTGCGCAAGATAAACATGGTGTTCTACTTGTATCCCCATGAGAGACGGCGGGGAAAGAAATGCTTGGACCCTAGTTCCTCCTGGGGGATCATCCCTCATGGCCCAACCCCAGCCTCATCTGGCTCCATCCCAGCATAGTTCTGTGTGTCCAGACACGGTGGTGCCCACCGGGCCATCCTTCAGTGTTTGCAGTTGTGTGACGCTGTTCCTGGACCAGCCAGGAGACATCAGCTCACCCTGAGCTAGTGCAAACGGTGCCATCCGTCGCTCCCAAGACTTCTCACGTGCAGGGTTGACAGCAGCTACCTCGCTTTCTTCTTTACTGTTTGCAGGGCCTTTCCTCTGTTCTCAAAGGGCCGGAACTTGACTGGGGGGGGGGGGCAGAGGACGATGAGATTTCCCTGCCTTCCCATCCATCCAAGTGGGCAAAGGGCTGAGAATCCATACCTTTCTCCAGGGCTTGGCGTCCCCAGCCATATCAACTCGGCATCTCTTGAACTCTCAGCCAAGCTTACAGCTAGACATGTTAGCTGGTCCCCAAGTTAGCCCGACTTAAAGAAAGAATGGCAGCTTGCTGTCCAGAGGCAACTGTGCCACCGAAAGTTGGAGAGCAAAAAAGCGGGGAGGCTTTCCTCGGCTGTGCATGGGCCTCCTTGCAGCAGGGCGGACCACTGTCTGAGTTGGAGCGTTGGACCTGGTGGAGCTGGGTGGGGAGACTGCTAGGAGTTGGCCTCTGAGAACATGCTCTGAACAACTGTTGTGTGTGATATTTCATAGCTGTGCAGGAGCACTGTGATGGCAGGTTTGTTCACATTTCATGGAAGCTAAAGTCAGAAGCCACTCAAACAGAATCAATGAATTGGCATGAACAGAGCAACTCACTTCAAAGGTGTCGTTCATTTCCAATTATATATAATTAATTTGCAGCGGTGTGGAAAAAATGAAAAAAAGGAGAAGAGCTGGCATTCCCCGCCTCACTGACATTTCAGCCTCTGGCACAAAGATGGCAAAAAACAGGATGAGCTGAAAATGAAGGCTTTTCAAATTGCTATCATGGATCAGTGGCTTCTAACAATAGTTGGGAATCTGAAGAGATAAGGAAACTTAAGTTTCAAGAGCATAGAAATGCTAATAAGCTCTTTCCAATTATCAGACCCAAAGCAATGAGAAAGAGAGTCTCAAGGGCCCATTTATAGTTACCCAATGCATAATGGAAATGTTTTTTTTCCTTCATGGGGCACTTGACTGTTGTTAGATAAATTCACAGCCTTGTTTATTTCCATGCCAAATAGCAGACAGCATAGCATGGACAGCTGATTTGGCTATGCTAGAGATAAGCCAGGTTTTCCAAGGAAATATGCTAATCTAATTTAGAAATCACTTTGATCCTTTGTATTCAGAACTGGACAGGAAGATATCTCCTGGTTTTGAGAAGGATGGAGAAACAGACAACCTCACCTCCAACTGATAAAAGGGCTGCTTCAGAAAACAGACCTTGGGAAACCTTGTCTGCCCATGGGCCAGACAGTCCAAAAAATTTAATTTAATTGTCTTACTGGGAAGCTGGGCTGTTTGGCAGATAGGCAAAAGTTGAGACACTGAATTATGCCAAGCCCAGAGAAGGAGTAAGTTCCGTATTCCCTGCAGTGAATTAACTAAAAGTTGCAAGAACTCCCATCCAAATGTGCAGCTTAATAGGAGGACTCTCTGCTCCTTTTTGTTCATTTCCTTCCCACATGGGGCTCTGTCTTTTGAGGCAAAGTTACTGGGGAGACTATTCAGGTAGTGTGGACCCAAAGCCAACCTCCTCTGTGAACTGTTCAGTAAAACACAAGTTGGCTAACTTGGAATATTTGGTTGTTATCAAGCTTTAACCTGGCAGGGATCAGATGCTTCAGATATTGAGAATGGGGTTGGAAAGCCTTCTTTAAAAGAATGTTTTTGAAGACAATCCAGCCCCCCAGAATTAGTGGGGGTAAAGCACCGGAAGATCCCATCCTAAGTGGCTCTCTCGGAATATAGCAGGTCCGTTTTCTAAGCACTGTGATAAGTTGAGTTGACAAGGGCCATCAAGGACAGAATATTTTGGAGGGCACCAATTCATTTCTGGATTTTGGGGTTAGGGACAGTGTCCCTCTCCAGATGCTTTGGAGTCCACCTCACAGCAGCCTGGCCAATAGTCAAGGATGCTGGGAGTTGTAGTCCAAAACAACTGGCAGGCACTGCCGCTGCATCTCTTTCAGTTCCCTCAAAAGGCCATCGGAGGCTTAAAGTGTTCAGCTATTGCTCATGAGTACAATTCCTTGTAATCCTTTGCGGGTGGCTGTTTGTACTAGGTTCCCGGAAATCTGTTTGTTGGTAATCATTGCATACTGCCAGTTCTAAAAAAGCAGCTGTGGAGAACACGTGGGTGAAAGCAGAGAGAGCTGTAGAGTTTCTGGAATCTTTGCTTCTGGATATTAACACTCGTGTAGAAGGTGAGGTAAGATTACGTACACATGGCCGTCAGGAATCGGATTCAGATGTTTGTGCAAGTTGGGAGGTGTGATTCATGATCTCAGGGTATCAATGCACCCCCAGTATCTTCCTTTGTACTCCTCAAGGTGTCCTACTCTGAACAATTTTCTTTTTAAATATACAAATTAGGAGCAAGTTGAATCCCTTTGAAGCAACGCCAGGATCTCCATTCAGTTCTCCTGTGGCTGCTGGCCACATGTCGGGCTCAGAGACATTGGGCCAGTTCACGGGACATGACACCATTGTGGGTTACTTTCCCAGAGAAGAGCTCTGATGTGTGCCAGCACCATTTAAAAATAAGTCAACCACTGTTGGGTGCTGCTGTGGGTTGTTGTGTCACGCAAACCCAGCAGGAGGGGGGATTATTTGAGGGTTAAACAATCTCTGCACAACCCTAGAAGAGATCATGGCTTATGTAAGGCTTGTTCAACCTTCAGATAACACACACCACTCGATGGGACTGTTGGATGGGAATCGGCAGAGGCAGTGCCTCTATTCTGCAACAATGCACTTGTATACAGCAATGTTATGTAAGTTTGTTTTTGAGGTGGGTTCTAGTATAGAAACAATCGACCTTTAACAGTTGATACAGGTATGTCTGGTATGTAGCATCCTCCGGTTGGAGTTGCAATTCGATCTCAGTGAAGACTTAGTGTGATTTCTGGTAAGATAGTGAAGAAGTCGTTGATAATTCAGCTGGGACTCATGTCTGTTCAAACTGCTGTTCTTTCAGCCAAATTGGTTACAGAGGCCGTAAATATTTTTGAATTGTTTTCCTTGGTAGGTTACATATAATTTCAGAACAAAGAAAACAATGTTTGTTGAGAAAGACCTCTATCCAACTAGGCTGGTCGCTGAGTGAAAAATGAAACCAAACCCAGTCAACTGAGGAGAACTTACCATAAATGCATAAATCTTAATTCAGGGGCCTGTTAAATGAGCTCATGGTGAATCTACAAAATGCTGATTAAGGTAACATCCCCAGGGAGTCACAAACAGCAGGCCGAAATAAATTCCTGGCAGGAGTTAATAAAAGCTTCCTTGTATAGAGATACCAGCTTTCTCTTTGGCACACAATAACTTGGTAATTGGGTAATACTTGCATGGCTCCAGGTAGCTTTTGGCCCTGCTGAATGGATACAACCCTATCAGTTTTATTTGGTTCAGATCAAGTCTTCCAGGAAATTTGCATGGGCGACTCCCAGTTTCAGTAAATTAGGTAACAAATTTTATTGCAGGAATATGGCACCAGGTATAGATTTCTGACCGCAGACTAGACATGTGTGAGCATTGTTCTAGAGTGGAAATACTGGAGAGCTTCATTTGATAGGTATTTTTAAACAGACTGATTAAATTTGCATAAATATGCAGATCAGATGGTAGGGATGCAGATAGCACAAACCCCTAAATTTTGCAATGCAGCCTTCTGCTCAAGGATTCTGTAGGGAAAGTCGAATCTAAAGGCCTGTTCTTCCTGCCTGTTGATACAAAAAGTCAATGCAAAGTTGTGACGCGGAACTTGGGTGGAACGGAGTTGTGACTGAATGCATGCAGAAGTGACAAGGACTGGAAGCGGACTGGTCTGGCCATTCCTACGTGAGGTTCGTTTTGAGAGAAGCCCCTTACAAACTGGTAGATGGCTCTGTGGCGACGGCACATCAAAACAAGTGCAGCAGTCACTGGTTTGGTCAAGACTCGCACAGGAGAAATATGGTGCTCTGCAACTTAGCTTGGAATCATTTCTAATTTGGCAATTTGATCTGTTTTGTGGTCTGTGCATTTTGCATTTTGTGTATCAATGTGCAATGATGCAAACTAATTTCTATCTCTCCGTGTTCTCATTGTCTGTCTCCCTGAAACTGATGCAGAGAGGGAGGTGGCTTTGTTCCTCTCCGAAAACAAGCTGCCCTCCATCAAACAGACAAAAGCGGTCATGTTACACCTCAAGAGGATGACGGGTTACACCTCACGAGGATGGGGAAAAGATCCTTTGGGAGATGCTCTAGCGAGCTTTGTCCGGAAGACTTTAAAATGAGCCGGGGGGGGGTCAGTAACGTGTCTGAACTGGACAAGTGTGGGGGGAGGATCAGGGCTCTGGGAGCAGGGTTTTAGAGGTACTGCAGGGACTGACAGGACTCCTACAGAGAGGGGCCAGGTATCTGGGAGGAAAGAGGAGGCTGGGAACTCCAAGCGGTGGGAAGGAGTTGAGGTGCATGTACACCAATGCTAGGAGCATGGGTAATAAGCAGGAAGAGCTTGAAGCTCTCCTGGGAATAGGAGGGTATGACCTGGTGGGAATCACAGAAACTTGGTGGGATGAAAGGCAAGTCTGGAATGTGAACATAGAAGGGTATCACCTT
>NW_025335873.1:3573702-3786356 GCF_004798865.1 Varanus komodoensis | reverse complement strand
TGGGAGACTCACTCGGCAGTGACAGCCAGGTCACTTTGCTTCCTAGAAGCTATTGAGGGAGCGTTTTTCACACAGAGGGTCTGAGAGGCGATGAGGGGGGGAAACATCCTTGACTTGGTCTTGACCAATAGGGAGGAGCTGATAGATGAAGTACAGATTAGGGGAGCTCTGGATGCGAGTGATCATTCCATCCTTTGCTTTGAGATCAGGGGACTGCGGACGGGCAGCAGGTCGAGCACTAGAAGCTGGGACTTCAAGAGGGCCAACTTTGGCCAACTGAAGGCCAAACTGGAGAAAGTCTCCTGGGACAGGTTACTGGGAGGTAAGCGAGTTGAGGAGGGGTGGATGGCACTCAAAAGGGAGGTTTTGGAGGCGCAAGCCTTGACGATACCTCTAGTCAGTAAGGTGGGGAGGCGGAGGAGAGCGCCGCCATGGATGCGAAAGGAGGTGGTTAGAGGGATTAGACGAAAGAGGAACCTCCGTAGGAAATGGGTTCTGGGGGAAATAGACAAAAGGGTATACCGGGAGGAGGAGGCCCATTGCAGAAGGATTCTTCGCAAGGCTAAGGCTGATTACGAGCTGAGACTTGCCAAGAATATCAAGAGCAACAAAAAGGGCTTCTTTCAGCATGTAAATAGGAAGAGGAAGGGGAGACAAGTGGTGGGACCACTAAATAAGGAGGATGGAGATCCAGTGACTAATATGCAGGAACAGGCACAGATGCTAAATGACTCTTTTGCCTCTGTGTTCTCCCCAAAGCAGGATGGGGGATATCCTCATATGAGATTAGATGAGGCTGGGGACTTAGGGGCACTGTGGAATGGGCTTCCCTGGGAGGTGGTTGAGGCCCCATCAGTGAGGGTGTTCAAGGATAGGCTGGACGTCCACATGGTGGGCATGTCGTGAGCGGAGCCAGCTGGTGCTGGAGGTCAGACTAGATGGCCCAGGAGGCCCCTTCTGACTCGCTCTGTTTCTATGTTCAGAAACTGCAAAACCTGTTCTTCCAAAGTATTAGGTTCAGCAGAGACCAGGTGGGGATTTTACCCCCGGACTGTGCTGTGGTTGTGGCCTGGAGCTGTTGCCGGCAGGACAGGCCTGCTTGTAAAGAGGTTCGCCCCTTGGGACTCCTGTCTGGAGAGGGTCTTGAGAGTCTAAGACTGGGGAGGTCAGCAAGGTCTGTTTTGGGCCCACAGTTCCCTGACCCCTCCAGCAGGACAGCCCACAGCCTGCCGGGATCAGCCTGCTGTACATTTCCTCCTCTTACAAGTGGGCATCCCAGCGAGACTGCGATGCACACGTTCATCCGTGCTGATGCCCAGCTTGAACCCCTCGTGAAGGCATGGATGCTTTGCAGCAGAGCAGCTGCATGTGTTTCTGCTCGTTCCAGGGAGGCAGGAGGGGGCCGCATTTCGTGCCAGCCCCGTCGTGCTCCCTTTTTCCCAGACAGTGTGGGAGAGCCATCCAGGGATGCACCGCTGGCATCCTTCCACCTACAGAAGACGGGGTGAGGGCTTATCCATTTGCCCCGTCTGACAATGTTTGCTGACCCCTGCTCTTGTACCATCTCCACCTAGGCCTGCAAACCCTCGCTCTGTTCAGACTCCTGGGCTTGCCAGGAAGCAGCTCCTTAAGCATCACTCTGTTTTTTCTGGAGTTACACTTCTGGCTTGCCACCATCCTGCAAAACTCGCCTCCCGGCTGTTTGTTGCAGACCCCAGAATTCCAAGCCCAGATCTGTCCCCAGATGCATCCCCCTGCCTTTATGTAACTTACTGGCTGGTGGTGGACGGTTTTCCATGGACCGCAGCCCACAGTCCGGGAGTAATAGATACCACATGCACCAAAGGTCCTCTGAGACACGGCCCCTGCACCCCGTGGTGTGCTCTCTGGCTGGGAAAAGGCGTGCCCAGTGATAGCTTTTCAGCTGGGCTAGGCGTGGCCAGGACGGGATCCCTGCCAGCGGTTGCACATTGATAAAAGGACGCTCCTCCAGCTCTCCAGTCTCTCTTTCTTTGGAGGCCGACTGAGGAGAAGCACAGGCTTGGTCCAGCTTTGCTGCAAACGGGGACGGCATTGGTGTTTGCATGTTTGCTTAGACAAAGGGTGGTCAGCTTCGGCGGTCCAAAGATGACGTCTCTTCGGGGACTGGCTTCTCTCCTCGGGGTGATCGCTGTCTTCTGGGCTGTGGTAAGTGACCATCCTCTCCGAGTTAAATTCCAGAGGGGTGGCTGTGTGAGCCTGTTGCCAGAGAAGCGATGGGAGAGGTGCCTGGAAGACCAGCAGACACACTGCAATAGGGGCAGCTGTGAACCTAGTGAGATCTGGACCACCGAATCTTCTTCCTACACCAGCCGTCCTCGACCCGATGCCGTTCGGACTACAGCTCCTGGCTGCCCTGCAAACACAGCCAGTGATCAGAGCTGGTGAGAGTTGTCATCCCAAAACTCAAGAAAAGAATAGGCTGGGTGTGAATGGCTTGTCTAGAAGGTGGCACTAAAGCAAGCAGACCTTCAGAGTCGTTTTTGGGCAGCGGGTTTGGTGCAGTGGCTAAGCAAGTGCCCCTCAGGCCGAACCTTCTCTCCATCCACGAGCTTTCTCAATGGCTTTTCTCACTTAGATGCATTTATACTATGTTGGTACCAAAACTGGCCTACCTTCTAGGGGTGTTGTAAGGCTTACTGTGCTAACATGCATGGAATGATTAACGTAAGCAAAAAGCTGCTGTTTTCTTTCACTGCCTCCACCTTTGCAAGGGCAGTTTTTCTGTCTTTGGGGCAGACCTGCCAGTCTTTCTTTGGGCTGGAGAAGAGAGAGCAGGGGAATCCTGCAAGGTTGAAATGGCCAAGGCAGAGCGTGTTTTCTCACTTTTGCTGGCATGTCGTGGGACCTCTGGATCTGCTGGGAGACCTCTGGGCAATTTGCCGTCCATTGCAAGAATGTCTGGTGCCCATTTTTAAGTTGCAGGAACAAAAGGATTCCTTTCCCCCATACTGCTGAATGAAGAAAGCTTGGGGTCCCCAGGAGGGGGGTTCTTTTGTGGAAGGGCTGTGAGCTTTGTCTATTTCTGGTACTCAGAATAAATTCCTTGGCTCAGAATTCCTTGATCCTTAAGTCTGCATCTTTTGCATTATGCTCCAGTTGGTAGATCCCAGAGTTTTTGCAAAAAAAAGCGGCACTGCTTGTATTTACTGCCTCTTGTGTCTCCCCCAGTGACAAAGCTGAAAAGGGGAACTTTTCCTCAGTGGGGGAAAGAAAATGCCAAGATACAAATGTCTTCACAAGCCCCACTGTGTTTCGGGGGGGGGGGGGTCAAGGCTCTGTAGCATTGTCCACGTTGGGTTCCGGCCACTCCTCTTCTTGGTTTTGACCAAAGTAACAGGAGATTTTCCACAGGAAAAAGCTCCCAACCTGTTAAATTAGTGCACCTAAAAACCCTTTTCTGGAGCAAAAAGTATTGCAACTAACTGGGTAGAATTTAAAACAAAACCACAAATTATTAGGAGTAGGATTCGGTAGTGATTTGTCTACTTTAGCACAAAAGAGTTTGCTAGGAAGTGAGATTCAGAGAGGGATTGGAAGGAGTCTGCAAATTCTGAATATTTATTATTTATTTTATTTAGTAAAAGCATTTCTGTTCCATCCTTCACCCGAGTCTCAGGACATTAATACAGCATTAAAGCACAGCACCAAACATTTATGGCAGGTGAGAGGAGCTGAGCAAACAGCCAGACTTAAATAGGGCCTTTAAATAGTTAAATTGTCAGTAGACCTGCTTGGTAACACCTCCTTCTCTGTGTAGCATGAGAAGGTGTTGTTGACAATGACCGGTTCACACCATCATTGCAGCCCGGCCTGTTTGCCAAGCAGCCTTTGAATATTCAAGCCACCTCTGTCATCCACTCCTGGGAAAGGTGGATCATCCGGTGTGGGACCCGCAGGCTGTGTTAGGGATGTAACTTTTTTTGATGGAGCTGTTTGGGTTGCATCAAGCTGTTTGTTTTCCTTCTTTTTAAGTAGCCTAAGTAACATAGGGAAAACATGGTTCTGAGTCACGGCCTGACTCATACTAAATATTGTGCAAGGTGGCTCTGTCTAAGTGCGATGAGCTTGCTCGGACCCTGATGTGCATTAGACAGCTCTTGGACCAAAGATTTCGTAGAATGTACTGGACAGGTTGTATGGGCTTTTACATGGTGGGAAGCGAAAGCTGGGTGTGGGACCCAGCTGGGTGACAAAACAGCCCTGCTGAACGTTTCTGGACACTTAAACCATTTTGCGTGTGGGAATCGTGCAGGCGTGTGCAAACGCTCACCCCAGCTTGCGTGCACGCGCTTAAAGACTCAGGTGTGACGTCCTTCCATCCTTCACACGCTGGCCTGGGAAACAGCCCTGTCTTCCCAGCAACTGCATCAGACTTGGAAGGGCTCCAAAATCTCTTCCAAGTGGCCCCCTGCTTCTTCCGTTGAACAAGCGGCTGCATGGAATGTTTTCTCGCCGAAAGGAATAAAGTACAGAACAGGAAAAAGCAGAAGGAAAGTGGGAAAGGAAAAGACACGATGCACAAATGGACAGAAAAACTGGAGGAACTTTGCAACGAGTGAGGGAAAATAGTACAGTTGATACAACATTAATGTTCATGAACATTTCTGAAGATGAAAAGGAAAAAGCTTTTTTTTCCCTGTTACTTTTTATTTTGTTTTCTCTTGGCTGTTTCTTTTGTCCTTCCTCCTTAGAACCAGAAACCCTGTCATACAAAAACATATTTTGCACTGCCCATCTCCTCACTGTCTGTAATGTCAGAACCGGATCAGGAGTAGAACAGCCTTGCCGATGCTCACACCCAAGAGCTTACATCGTCAGTTCTCTGCAGGGAATACGCTGCTCTAGCAAGCTGGGCTTTTTGACAGAGTTCTGGGCGAATGCAGTGGGATTCAAACAAGGGGCACGTGGGCCCAGCTGCCAGGCTCTTCCGAGCAGGGTGGCTTGGGTGGCCATTCCATCCCCATCTGTGCATCGGGCGCATCTGGACCGTGCAATCTCTCCCCGGGGGCAGCAGCCATGCGGTGGAACTGTTTCCCTTCTAAGGAAGCTGCCTGCTGTTTCTCTGTGGAAATCTCTGCTGTGGGCTGGTTCCTTCCTGCCAGATCAGTGACTCACCCAGAGGCACAGCACGGGTTGATATGCTTTCCTTTTGTCTATTACTCAGCCAAAAAGTCAGGTTTGTTCAAAGTGTCAGAGTAGCAAATTGTACCTTGCATTTTGATCCCTAAAACGTAAGATCCCCTTGGCTTTCTTCTATCTGGGCAAGCATTGGAATGGTGGGTTGGATTTTATTTCTTCTCCTGTGGTCATTTCAGTAGTTCCCTTTCGCTATGTTGCTGTCTAGAACCCCTGGCTAAGGTTTCTTGCTGACCATCACCTTTGTGGGATGGGGATTGGATGTCTGGCAAAGTCAGCATAAGAGTCGGAAATGAACAAAGAGTTCTTTGTTTTGCTGCAGGCTTGTTGTTTTATTGTCATATGTTGTTTCATTGATTATACTGTATTTATAGAAACAGAGCGAATCAGAAGGGGCCTCCCAAGCCATCTAGTCTGGCCGCCTGCTCTAGCCAGCTCCGCTCATGACATGCCTACCATGTACATGTCTAACCTATCCTCCTGTTGTATTTATGTTGTATTTTCATTCAATTTGTTTGAGCTATTATTGCCATCTATTTTTATCTGTATTTTTGTTATGATTGTGCTGTGGGGGCCTCCTGGCTATGGGGGCAGCATTTAAATGCAAGGAATAGAAAATTAATGAATAAATGCCCCAGCAAAATGAGCCACTTGGGGGTCTCACATCTTCCGTTCTCTCGCAGCCCGTCAGCATGGTGGAGCACGCCGAATTCCTCAAAGCGGGAAAGCAGTCCGGCCTGCAGATCTGGAGGATCGAGAACTTTGACCTGGTGCCAGTGCCACGAAACTCCTACGGGGATTTCTTCACTGGGGATGCCTACCTGATCCTGAACACCATTCAGCATCGCAATGGGAACATGCAGTACGACCTCCACTTCTGGCTAGGTAGGGGAACCGTTGCTCAGGTCGGTTCAGATGCCACCCCGTTCTTAACTGGGCTGGGGCGAGGAGGGCGCAGGCAGCCTGGGAACCCAAGAGCCACATTTCTTGTTCGGAAAGGTGGGGTGTAAATTATTTAAACACACAAACAACGTAAACAGGAAACCACGGGGAATCTCATGCAGGAGCATAAGACGCGTGTTGGCATCGACTTTCATTTTAAAATGACAACTGCAAAAATAACACTTGGAAATGTAATAAATGTTTTTAAATATCTGGGGACTAGGGCTCCCACATTTTGTGCTCTTTCCCTGCTCAAGAGTCAGTCCCCCGCCTCAAAGGGTCAGCCACAAATGAATCAAAGGTAAGGGGAGAGCTGTGCTAACCACCCTAGCAGAGCAATCCGAGGCATATCTACTTAGAAGCGAGAACCACCGGATTTACTGATGTGTACGTGTGTGTTTTGCTCTCTAAAAGAAATTAAAACTAGATGCCATGAAAATAGAATAGATGATGACACGTTGAAATTGTGCATATGGAACCTCTTTTGTACAATGTCTCTTTCTTTGCCCAAAGCATTCTGCAATTTATTATTTATCTGAAGTTTTTATAGACTGCTCTATAACAGACGCTCCCAGAATTTGTTTTCAGCTTTGCCCGCCTGTCCTGGTTTTGCTAGTAATGGGGCACTGTGGGGCATCAAAGTGCTGCTCCCCTCTGGCTCCCCAGTTTTCCACATCCTTTCCAGCATGACCCAAAGGCCACGAAGGCAATCCTCTCCTCTCTCTTCTGGTTCTCAGGGAGCCAGTCCACCCAGGACGAGAGAGGATCCGCTGCCATCTTCACAGTGCAACTGGACGATTACCTCGGTGGGAAGGCAGTCCAGCACCGGGAGACCCAGGGCCACGAATCGCCCACTTTCCAGGGGTACTTCAAATCAGGAATCAAGTACAGAGTATGTGTCATTCCTATACTTCTCTTCCTAGCAGTCTGTCGATCGTCAGCAAAGAGCCTGGCATGTAAAGCAGGGCCTTTGACCTCAGCCAGTGTGGCACAGTGGTTAGAGCGCTGGACTGAGGACCAGGGAGATCCGGGTTCAAGCCCCCACTCGGCCATGAAGCTCGCTGGGTGACTGGGCCAGTCACTCACAGTTCGCCTAACCCACCTCGCAGGGTTTTGGTTGCGAGGATACATTAGATTGGAAGAGGAAGCGGCATGGATTCCTCACAGGAGGAAAGAAGACGGGATGTAAAGGGGCCAAATTCTGTTCCAGAATTGCTCTGAGGCTTCAATTCTAGTAGCAGGCAAAGTGGAAAGCAAAGCCATTGAGCCAAAATACAAAAAATGGCAGCCTATTTTAGCTTTGGGCTCTTCCAGATGGTTTATATCTGGGAAGAGGCATTTCAGCCTTGCAGATTTGGGAAGGAGCGGGGCAAAAGCATTTGGTGGAAGGGCATACAGCTGCGGACATTTTCTTTCTGAAGCACCCAGACCTGTCCCAACCATTCAGTGGACCAAACCCTCCCCAAGAAAGGTTTGCAGTTTTCACAGAAATTCCTGAGCAAGAACAAAAAGAGCTCAAGGAAGTACTTCCCAGACCGAACCTTTAAAATCCCAGTGATAGTTTATGATGGGCTGGATGCAGAAATCCTAGAAGGAAGGTGCATGTAGGTACAGATGTGGAACTCGCCAGCTGCTGGAGACCTCTTTCCCAGTCCACTCCTCATGTGGGTGCCGCTTCAGTGAAACGGCTTCTTTGCTCCTCCAGTCTGGCGGTGTGGCTTCTGGCTTCCGGCATGTGGTTCCCAACGAAGTGACAGTCCAGAGGCTGTTCCAAGTCAAAGGCAGGCGAACGGTGCGAGCGACAGAGGTCCCCGTGAGCTGGGACAGCTTCAACACCGGAGACTGCTTCATCCTGGACCTGGGCAGGGTATGTTTATCGCAGGGCCGCAGGCAGCAGTGAGTGCAGCCAGGGGCTGTGCTTGGGGGCCTTGGGGGGCAGCAAAAGGTAGCTTGAAAAAAAATCCAGTTCCAGTTTCAGGTGGGCTGAGCATGACTGTGTAATAAACACTGGAAATATTCAAAAAGACAGCTGTTCCTCTGGAGCCAGGCAACTCCTCCAACTCAAATTGCCAGTTCCAGCTCGGAGCGAGGCCTCTCGGGAAAGCAAGCGTATTTTCCACAGCTCGCTCTACCAAATGGTCAGTTGAGTCCAATGCCTCATTCTGAGATTTATATAGCATATGCTGCCCTGTGTGTTTTGGCCAGATGTTTTCAAGCCACGTTGATGGCTGTCTTGCCATTTTTGTGGAAGTGGCCTTGATGCGTAAGTGTTTTCGATATGACCGCATCACAAATTGTTCAAGTTGACCTTCTTGAAGCTTGGCTGCCCCTTGCATGCTTTGCTGTACCCCCGCATAGTCATGATCTTTCCCTCTCTTATTCTTTCTCTCTCTCTCTCTCTCTCTGTCTCCTGTAGAATATTTATCAGTGGTGCGGCCCTCGGGCCAACAGCTTTGAAAAGCTGAAGGCCACAACCGTCTCCAAGCAGATCAGGGATAACGAGAGAAATGGACGCGCGACGGTATTCATTGCAGAAGACGGTGCTGAGCAGGACGAGATGCTGCAGGTCTGCATTTATGCACTTTGCCGGGCCTGCATGGGCTTTTCTAGCCTCTGGGGCAAAAATCCCTCCCCGCTTGTCAGCCTGGGGAAGTGAGAGGCTTGAATCTGCTGTGTTCTGAGTTCTGCCCAGAAACTTCCACTCTGCTCCGAACTGCGGGGTTTGCCTCCCTTTGGCAGCCCACAGTCTGTTTCATGGACAGAAAGGACGACGCTGCAAGCTGTAAGTCCGAGGAGTCCTGAAGCACTGTGTTATTGCCTCTGGGTCAAAGGCAAAGGACAGGAACGGGAAGTGTAAGAGCAATGCGATGTTGCCATTGGTAGTTATAGTAACTCCATAACATCTCCCCTCTTTTACATATGATTCAACAGTGTGTAAACAAGTAGACTCAAAACAGATCCCAAACAATCTTAAACATAACATACTGTACTATTAGTAAACAAGCTGCAGATTAAGTCTATCTGGAGTTCTTGAAACTCGGCCGCTTTGCAAGGCCACAGGGATTTGCCTGGTGAAGGCTATTTAGTTCCAGAAGGTGTTGATAAGGGACTGTCCTGTTTCCTGACTGGTGTGTCTGGTACAGAAGAACTTACTGGTATGTGCGGTTGCATTATTTCGTCCTCATTGTTTCCTTCAGATATGACAGTAGCCTTGTCTCTATATTGCTTACTTGGTCCAGTAAGCAGTATCCTGGACCAAGTAAGCAATATCCTGGACCAAGTATAGGGGCATGAAACACCTCCGGAGAATCACGTGCAGGACTCTCATAAGCTTGTGAGGTGGGTTGTTCTGCCACTCGCAGATCCACTCGATTGCGATGGTAGAGACTGCCATCCACAACGTAAGAGCGAGGGGCAACCCTCTGAACACAGGTACCCAGTCTCCAGTGACCAGTCCTGTCGCCAGGAGGCGGCTTCATGCGGATTGGCTCTCCAGTGCTTAGTTCTGGTAAATCTTTGGCAGACACGTCGTATGTCAGTTTGGAGATTTGTTTCCTCCGTCGCAATTTCTCCAGAACACCTGTAACCACACAAGGTTCGAGCAGTTTGTTGGCCACAGGCAATGACGTCTTCAGTCTCCTTGACATCGAATGCTGTGCAGGACTACTGTCCATGCCTTCGGTCGGGGTGTTCCTCCAATGTAGAACGGCCTTCCATGGGTCACTACCATCATACCTGGACTTCTTGAAAAGGTTCCTCACTATCTTTACAGCTGATTCTGCTTTGCCGTTAGCTTGTGGGTGCCACGGGGATGAGGTAACATGCACAAATCCCCAATCTGTAGAAAACCTTCTGAATTGCTCACATGCAAATTGGGGTCCATTATCCGAGATTACCCCATCTGGTAGGCCATGACGTGCAAATTGTACTTTACAGCGCCTGATTGTAGTTTCAACAGACAGGTCAGGAAGGAGCTCAATTTCCAAAAAGTCAGAATAGTGATCAACAATTAATAAAAAATCTTGCCCCACATAACTCAGTAAATCCATACTTACAATTTGCCAAGGCCGGGTGGGCAGCACATGTGACGTCATGGGTTCCATAACACAATCCCCACAGCCTTTTAACCCACGTATTACTTTTCCATTTCATCCGCATTTGTGCTGGAGAGCAGTGCAGTGGGAAGGAGAACTGCAGGTTTTCCTGCGATATTTGTCGCAGTGGCAGGGTTCTGACCCAAACCCAGGCCGGTATTGTAAAAGAACCCACCACCCAAGGAACAGCAGTCCTTTCTCTTAGACCTGAGTCGTGTCCTGAAGTCAGCAGTTCATCTGCTCTTTCTGATTCCCCCAAGGCTTGTCTTTGGTTTCTCTCTCCTGCCCTCTCAGTTTTTCAGACAAGCTCCTCTTGAACAGCAAGAATACATCGGGTCACTTGTGTGGGCGGAACAGCGGATGATTATTTTTCCATGTGGATCCTGTTTGTCTGCTCTGCTGGAGCACCTTGGGGAGAAGAGAATCTATTTTGCCAACAGACAAGCAACTTTGATCCTGTCGGTTTCTATCTTCGCCTTTTAGGTCCTGGGATCCAAGCCCAGCTTACCAGAAGGTGCTCCTGATGAAAGGGTGGATGCAACCAACAGGAGGCTGGCGAAACTGTACAAGGTATAACAAGCAGAGGGCAAGAAGGAGGGCGGGCTGGCCAGAGACCGGTGTATTTTGCCCCCGGGGCAGCTGCGTCTCACTCATGAGTGGCCAGCTTTTCACCGGAGTGCGTGCTGGGAAGGCTGTCGTTCCACTAACGCCACCGCCTGATCTCCTCTTGCTATTTGCATATAGCAAAACAACAACAGCCAGGCACAGAGGCTGCAACCGCGACTGATATTGTCGTTGCTGACAATAATGTGATTTCAAGTGGGTCTCGCAACTGTACATTGTCGCATTTCTTTCCCCCCAACAGAGGTGTTTGTGTTCGGCATACCAGGCACCCTTT
This sequence comes from Varanus komodoensis, assembly GCF_004798865.1. NCBI lineage: Eukaryota > Metazoa > Chordata > Lepidosauria > Squamata > Varanidae > Varanus > Varanus komodoensis. The sequence continues at coordinate 3,775,244 of NW_025335873.1, read as the reverse complement.
CTAAACCACAATAATTAATTAAGGCTTCTCTGCACAATGCACGCTCTGTGTGTGTTGTTTATGGATTATTTTGGCGATGCCGCTGGCCTCCGGTTTTGCCTCTGTTCTTAAAGAGCCCTTTCAGCATTCCTTTTTAAGAGCAGGGAAAACAAGGCCTTGGATTGGGACAGTGGAAGCAAGAGAGAGAGCAGGAATCTTTAAAGAAATTTCTGTGTGTGTCTGGGCATGCACGCCCTTGTGCTTCTGCTCTACCACGGTGCCACCTAGTGGTTAAGTCGTGGAAAAGCAGGAGCAGAAATGTTTGGTTCTGTGATTAAACCAAGAGTAAAGACAGCCCACGAGCAGCAGGCGAGCAGGTGAAGCCCCTCGCAGAGAAAAGCTCTCAGCAGCTGCAGCCAGGCAGTCTGCTCCTCGCCACCTACCTTTCCTTTCTCCTTTCTCTTCTCCAGGACGCCACTTTCCCATCTGTTCTAGGGCGCCCGTGGGCAGTTACACCCACACGCATCCTGTTTCCTGAAGCTTTGGCGTTTGCTCCTGCAGCTGGGTGCATGGGAAACATTTGCACGCCTCAGGATCTGCCTGATGGTGCAGATGATTCGGTCTTTGTTTGCTGGCTCCCCTGTTCTGGCTCCAGGCCTGTGGGCACGGTGGGCCGGGGCTTCCCATCGCAAGGCGACACAGTGCCATCCCGAGACTGGAGCTGTGTGGGCACGTAAGCAGCAGGTCCATCTATAGCCTACCTTTCCATGCAAAATGGTGCCGAAGGCCCTTTGCAAACTAAACGTGAAACAGTGTGGGCTTTTCTCCACGGCGCATTTATTGTGTGCTCGCAATCCCTCCCTCATAGAACTTTGAGGGGCCTTTTTGCCCTGAAGACACACACAAGCCGCCCTCAAATCCTGGAACACCCGAGCCTGCAGAAATGTTCTGTGTACTTCAAAAGCTCGCGCACCGTCTTGCAAATATTTGCTTGAGCTTGCCTTTTCTTTACCATCTCTTCAAATGTTGTTCTACAATACACTTATGGGGCAACTGGCTTTAATTCAGGTGAGCAGATGCCTAGACTCCTCCCTAATTTTTCCTGCTCTTCTCTCCAGGTAGCTGAGAGAAGCTGCAAAGGTTTGTGTGCCAAACCTTTCCCCTTATTTGGCTCTTCCAAATCTGGATTCGGGAGGAGTCTTATTCTGGGCAAAGGCTCAGCTTCAGAAGCCTACAAGGAACGCATCTCCCAAATATAAAAAGAGAAGAGGGCAAGAACGGCTCTTGAGTAGCAGGCAGGGTGCCTTTGCCGTATACCCACTGCGTGTAGTTTTAGCTCTGGAAAAGAAGGCAGTTGTGAAGCTAAGATCAGGCACATGTTAACCACTTTTTTCCTTTTCTCAAGTAGGTAACCGCATCTATAATTCTGCATTTTTATAGGTCTCCAACAGCGCAGGAAATATGGTAGTTTCTCTGGTAGCAGATGAAAATCCGTTCTCCCAGGCAGCCCTGAATCCAGAAGACTGCTTTATTCTTGACCATGGCACCGATGGCAAGATCTTTGTCTGGAAAGGTAAATTGGAGGAGGTGTTCTCATTAGGCAGGAGGCGGCTGGAAATGGCATATTCTTACAAATGGCATATGTAAAGAATGTGGTCTTTTCTACGCAAGGCACTTAGTGTGCATGCATCGTTCCACGTTCATGAATGCTTACGGGTTCTTCAAACGGCTTTGCGACCCTCCAGTGTTGCTTCTATCTCAAAAGAGCACTTTTATAGCACTTTTTTGCAGGGCTGGAAAAATGTGGTATTATTTGTGATAGCGAAAAATCCCCACGTTGTCCACCTCTGTAATTGCACTGTTCCACTGTACTTTAGAGCTATCTAAAGGTTGCGTAGCTAAAAAGCATCACAGGGAACACTTTTTGTGTGGATCACAAATCTGTGACAAACTAAAAGCAGAGGCAGCATATTTATGGCTTCATGTAGAAAAGCTGTAGTATTATTGTGAATTTGCTGTGTCATCCCCACTGTTCAAACAAGAATCCCTGTACACCACCATGGTTCCAACACATCTTGCATTTTTTATAACTAAATGTTACAGTAAGAGAAGAGGGGCAACTATTTAATTGTTTTTAAAATAGTGCTCCTCCTTTTCTGTCCATGAAAACTCTTAACACTTCACAATTTTGGTCACAAATGGGAACTGTACTTTTACTGTACTGCTTACAGAATTTACCACATTATCTGGTTTGTGCATGAAGAGAAAATATCCATTCTGAAGAGGTACACACATGAGCACATAACATGTAGGCATACCTGTGTACACACATGTGACCTCACACTCCTTGTTAATTGCAGGGAAAAATGCTAATGCTGAGGAACGGAAGGCAGCCCTGAAAACGGCTTCAGAATTCCTCACAAAGATGACCTATCCTTCACATACACAGGTGAGGATTAAAAAAAAAAAACCAAAATCATAGTGCATAGCCAACATCTCTTGGATTCATAAGAAACTAGAAAAAATAGTGATTTTCAGAAACTTGCAGAGTTCCATTAAAAAGAGGAAAGGCAAATGAAAAGAGAGAGTTGGAAGACGAGGAATTATGCGTTTGAAAGACTGGCATCATGCAAGCCAAGGAAAGCCATGTTTGGTTTGGCAGGTTGTCTGAACTGACAACCTATGATTTGTGATTGGCTGGCAAACCAGAATGCCAAGTTGTCTTTCACACCACAGTTTGTGCTTACTGTGGTTTGATGTGATGGCCTGAATGGTCCAAACTGTACAATCCTGACTCTGGCTGGTTTCATGGTCGGCTAGTTTCATGGAGGTGGAAGTGAACTAGAGAGCCTGCGTTTCGTGAGGGTGGCAGACAAAAGCAGAGTAGAGGAGAAGGGCGTCTCTGAGACAGCTAAGATGCCGGGAGTAGCAGGGCAAGGAGACTGTGGCCGTGAGAGGTCGAAACATGGGAACACGTGGCTGCCACATTCTATTCCCACCGACCTTTCGACACCAAGATGGCGGCCACCTTGCCTCCCAAAACCGTTTGCCCAAAGACTGTGTCCCTTTCCCAAATGTTTAAAGATGTCAGCTCTATCATCGAGTGTTATCCCAAAGCTACTCTCCAATATTTAAGGCCAACTCAGTAGGGACATACATCAGTTTAACATTCAGCCAGTTGAGGAACTAGGTTCCTTTGTCTGACGTATTAGAGGGCAGTCCACAGATTTGACAAGGAAAGTGATAGGTGGTGAGAGATGCTCTTAATGTGGATCAGGCAGCCCAGCGGCATCCACAAGAAATATTGGGAGAATCTTGTCATCCTCTGAGGACTGCTGGATCGCTCAGTGCCATCACCAGAAAATTTATTCGAGGGGAGTCATGTCGGTTGCAGTAGTACAGAAAGCTAATATAGATATGAAACCTCACTCTGTTGACTTGCTTCAGAGGAGGGGTGAGAAGGACTTGTAGCCTGCCAGCTGTCACTGAACCTGAGCTGGCTGGGGTTGATGGGAGCTGGGTCCAACATCTGGAGGGCCACTGTTTCTTTATCCCTGTCTTATTAGAACTCATATTAATTTAAGCCAGTCTTTCCCCTTAAATGGAGCCCACCGCCCACATGGTTAAGAGGGACACTGTTCCAACCAGGAATACTTCCCTTGTTTCAGGTTCAAGTCCTTCCAGACGGAGGGGAGACTCCGCTGTTCAAGCAGTTCTTCAAAATATGGCACGACAGGGACCAGACGGAGGGCCTGGGTGTGCCCTACATCTCCGGTCATGTGGCCAAGATCGAGAAGGTGCCTTTCGATGCCTCCACGCTGCACACCTCCGCCCCAATGGCGGCCCAGCATGGCATGGAAGACGACGGCACCGGAAACAAGGAGGTAACTGTGAAGTAGGAGCGAGCGGCTAAGCTTTGCCACTTGGCCAGATTGGGCCGGATCAACCATTAGACATCCTGTGTCTCAGAGGGAAAGAGGGAAATGGAGTTTGTCCGTCTGCCATATTGGTTGGCCATCACTGGGTACCACACGAGAACCTACCACCATTCCCCAGCAGGTGGCCCTGCAGCACTGCATTCCCAGGCCAGGGCATGGGGCCGCAGAATGTTGGCATCCCGTCTGGTTAATTTTTCACGGAATCCCTTTGTCCTAACTGGTCCACCGACTGCATCTGGGGGCGGAAGAGCCGCTCAGGAAAGCAGACAGATCTGGGCAGTCGGGTGCCTCCAGGGAGCACCTGTTCCACCCAGGACCAGCACTGGAGCTTGCAATCCCCCCATGGATGCAGAGTGACTCCTTCCCCCGGCCTAACTGGAGAGGGAACTGAGATGTCTTGTTGCCTCTCTTGTTAAAACCCTGAGAAACAGATGCACTTGTGCGTTTCCTCTGAAGAATCGGGAGAGTGGGCAGCGGATCGGGATTCTGCCCACCGCTCTGGGTGGATGCAGCACCCCCGGCAATACAGGTGGGGTTTAGAAGATCAACTGGCTTTCAGGCCTCGAGCGGGTGGAATTGAGACGCTCCCTTTGGCTGTGCATTTGCTCTATTGTGGAAGCACGAAGAGCGAGTTGCAAAGTAGCCCTTTTACGGCAGCGTATTCTGCACAATTCTTAGCCATCCATCCTGTTGCTAGTTTCACTCTCCTCTTTGCTTTCTCCAGCTTGTAAATTGTGAGTTTCTAATCAGGGTAACAAAACCAAAGCTGAAAAACAATCAAAAACTTTACATTACTTTCATCCACTACAATGAATACAGGTGTAAGTAATATGCATAATTAATATGCACTGCCCTTATAGAAACATTTATGCCGAAGTTTCTGCGAAGGTGAGCCAGATCTCTGTGTGGATGCATGCTGACGAGACACCTAAATACAACCCATTCACAGGCTGAAAGGATTGTCGGTCCACCGCATTATCAGCTGTCACTGTTTATCCTTCCAGTCTAGTAATATAACCTCCCAGGTTGCTGTGGAACAGCATATAAATTAAATAAAATGAGCCACACGGTGGCACTCAGGACAGGGCATGTGATTGTAGAGGCTCTGCAGGATCTGCGGGTGAAAGGTCCACAGATGGGAGGAAAAGCTGGATTCTGTTTGCACAGTCCAGACCAGAGGTATACAATAGGCTTCCCTCCAGATGTGCTAGTCCGAAAGCCCCAAGTTACCCACCTCGGGTCCAGATGTTTGAAATGCAACTGGGCAGTCACACAGGATGGGATCGGCAGTCCACAGAAACATTCCAGAACCATTTTCAGTTTTTGTTGAGGCTATTGCTGGTTGGTTTTGTTTTTGCACAGAAATGGGATTCCAACATTAGTTCCAGCAACCAACCAACCAACCCTCCCTCCCTTTCACACACACACACACACAATTCTGTGCAATGTACAGAAGACGCTCCATGATGGCTATCCGACCCAATATTCGGACTAATGATCTTCCTGGAAGTTCAGCCCTGGTTGAAAAAATAAGTAATGGCTCGAAGCTCTTGCTGGGTACTGTTGGAATCACAAAAAAAAAAAAAAGCAGTGTGACATTCTGGCATGAGATGCAGCTTCATATTTAAGCTGCATAAAGCTGGCTTGTGTGTGTGAGAGAGAAGCAACATGGGAGAGAGAGGGTACAGGTGTTATCTGGGAATTATTTGGGAATCCCCTCTAATCAGTGCTGGTTCAAGTGAAAACTGATGGGACGGGGATCCGTGAGTTTTCCAGTATACCACCTTGCCAATTCCCATCTTTCCAAGGCCTGGATCATCTAGCCTTTACAGTTCAGCCAAGAGCGGAGTCCTTTGGGTAATGTCTTTCTTGATGTTCTAATCCGGGATCCCCTTCTTCTCCTCCTTCCCTGGTAGATCTGGAGAATAGAGGGTTCTGCCAAGGTCCCCGTTGATTCTTCCACTTACGGCCAGTTCTATGGTGGGGACAGCTACATCATCTTGTATGATTACAGGCACGGCAACAAGCAGGGGAAAATCATCTACAACTGGTAAGTGAGAGTGTTTCTGGGTTTTGCTTATGCTGTCTTTTTTGAAGCACAGCAGGTGGGGAGCAGGAAGGACAGAGATCCCCAGGTGTGCAGGATGGGGGCAGTGCACTCAGGTGCTCGATGCAGGCCACCTTAGCTCTGGCCCAAACCTGACAGCGTTCAGTTTTTCTTTGAGAAAAGTATTTCACCAAAGAGTGAGGCATCCGGGCTGTTGAGAGGGGCTTCCCTCCTCGTCTCCCACCAAATGGTTCTTGGGATCAGAACTAGTTTCACATGGCCTGACAGAAGAGACTCCCTCCTCAGGTTTTCGCTTCCTCTTTTCAGGCAGGGTGCCGATTCCTCCCAGGACGAAATTGCAGCTTCGGCTTTCCTAACGGTCCAACTGGACGAGCAGCTTGGAGGCACTGCGGTGCAGGTATGTAGATGGAGAGGGGCCGTCCGAGACAATTGGCTGGGCTTATTTACAGAGGAGGAAAGGAAGTTGTCCCAAAGTGGGAGAAGGTGGGACTTGTAGAGCATGCAAGAGAGGAAGAAACACACACACACACACACGTATGTACTGAGTGCCTGGTCCAGCAACTGCTCTGATGGAAACGGACTTCCCCTTCTGCTCCATCCCACAGCCGTCCTTCCAGCTCCCCAAAAATGCTGCAATCTGGAGACTGGCTGAATGGGTTGGTCTTGGGAGTGGTAGGGTCCCCCAGAACTGGGCCACAGACCTGCCACACAGGGAGATGAATGGAGGTTATACAGAAATCCTTCTCTGTGGCCCTGGATTTAATGAATGAAATGCCATGGGGGGAATATTTATATAGTGATCACACAAAGCACGAAAACAGTGAGATGTCACCCTTCTTAATTAAATTTATTAAATTCAGCTGGTCTTAGTGCTTGGCCCTCCTGGGAAATGTGCGCTGCATGGATTTCTGTGTCTGTTTCCATGGCTTAATGATGCAACACATGAGAGAGCTTCTTCCTCTGATGTGACAGGAGGCCTTTTCCTTCATTCATTTCCTTCCTTCCTACCAGAAACGAGTTGTCCAGGGCAAAGAGCCGCCTCATCTCGTCAGCCTCTTTGGAGGGAAACCTCTGATCGTGTTCAAGGGTGGCACTTCCAGGGAAGGAGGCCAGACAAGCCCTGCGCCCACTCGGCTCTTCCAAGTCCGGACCAGCACTTCCGGGTCTACCAGGGCGGTGGAGGTAGGTGGCTCATCCGTGCAGCATTTCAGACACGCAGCAGAGCCAACGGTCTCCGTGACTCGTGGCCATTGCTTTTTCCGAGAGCCTGTCGACAGGGCTCTGCCTTCATGCACCTACCACGCAATCTAGCCTTCCTGTTGAGGTCTGTCAGTAACACTCCCATACCCCACTTTCCCTGGCGCTGTTGCGAGACAGTAGGATGCGCCCCCAGTGTGTGGAAACTTTGCAGTTGGAGAGAAGGTCAGTCCTAACAAGTTGAATTCAGCAAGGTAAGCAGGGTTTCCGTGGAAATCTGTCCATAGGTTGAGGAAATGGACTGACGGAATTCTTCTGAGGGTTTACAATAACCCTTTTTTAAGTACCGGACAATACAGGTGTTTGGGGGCACCTTAGTATATTTTGAAAGATGATCAAGTATCTGGAGTTTAATTTGTTCTCCCACTGGCAGTTTCCTTCAGACAAGAAGAGTGTCGAAACTGTCTTCAGCCGAACAGCTCACCAATATTCTTCAGCGTGTAACATTTGCTTTTATCTTGCCTTGCTGAAAGCCAAGCCTCTACCTTTGTGGGGAAGCATAGAAACATAGAGACAGAGCAAGTCAAAAGGGGTCTCCTGAACCATCTAGTCTGACCCCCGGCTCCAGCCGGCTCCACTCATCATGCCCACCATGTGCATGCCTACCCTATCTTTGAACACCCTCTTGATGTAGAAGAGCCTTTGTTCTGTAAATGGACCAAGCCGTGTCTTTGTCTTCACAGGTGGATCCAGAGGCAAAGGAACTCAACTCCAACGATGTCTTTGTGCTGAAAACTCCCTCCACTGCCTATCTCTGGGTGGGCCAAGGAGCCAGTGATTCGGAGAAGTCTGGTGCCCAGGAGCTGCTGAAGGTTCTGGGCGCACGGGCGACCCAGGTGGCTGAAGGCAGAGAGCCAGGTTCGAAGCATGAGCACCCGCCTTGTCCCTCTTGTCCCCAGAACTGCTCCAGTCCTTATCCCCTGACCATACCCAAAGTGTCAGTAACACCACCATGTGGTTCTCGTAGCCTTTATGTGCCTGGCGCCTTGCTAAAACTGGGGGGACACAGGAGCAGAGCGTTGTGGCCTGCGTTACAGAGGACGGTCTCTGTTCGAAGGGCGCCCCGTCTTAAAGATAAAGAGGCGTCAGAAAGGAGAGCAGAGCTGTCCATCCCTTGGTGGCACCCAGGCAGGGGCCGGGCGGGAAACACACACATCATGCGCTCACCATCTTCCCCACCCGGGCGAGATGCTTCATACTTCCAGTTAAATTATAGTTACTTGTTTCCCAGTTTGCCTATATATCTATAAATTGGCACGTGAAAACCACGTGCAAAACTATGCCTTCTGTTCTGGCGAAGGAGAATTGGCCACCCTAGAACACGCCGGGATCACCTCTTAATTCACCGTGTGTGGGATCACCCCGTTCTTCCCCAGTCCCCCGCCCTCCATGTATCCGGCGGAGACGGATCTGTCCCTCAGAGCTGGGGAAGCAACAGCCTTTCTGGGAAGGGAGCAATGTCCTCAGGAGAGCCCAGGCTGAAGCTGTGATGAATCTTGCAGATGGTTTTTGGGAAGCCCTTGGTGGGAGAGCTGCGTATCGCACCTCCCCGCGGCTCAAGGATAAGAAGATGGACGCACACCCCCCTCGGCTCTTTGCCTGCTCCAACAAGAGCGGACGCTTCACTGTGAGTATTGTATTCACTTCTTTACCAGGTGTATATGCCGCATTTTGGGTTTGTTTGTTTTTTAACTTCCAAAGAACTCAAGGCAGCTTACATAAGTCTCCCCCTTTCAGTCTTATCCTCTCAACAACAGCCCTGTGAGGTAGACCATACTGAGAATCTGCCATTAAACCAAGCAGAATGCCAATACTGTCATTTTGAAATGGCTGGAAATTGAAACTGAAATTAAAAGGTTTCCGAGAACAATAGCAACAAGCACAGACCTGATTTGACTTCTCTTGGGAAAGGTCTAACAATCTAAGTCCCTTATAGTGGCACTTGGGGTTTCTGGGACCCTCCGTGTTATGACTGTTAAATGTTTTGCTCAGATCGACGAGGTGCCCGGAGAGCTGACCCAGGAAGACCTGGCCACGGATGATGTGATGCTCTTGGACACCTGGGACCAGGTATGTCTGCTCACTGATGACCAGTTCCTTTCATGCTCGGCATCAAAGAGGTCCAGCATTCCACCACAAAAGAAACTGGAAAGCACCACGTTCCAGTTCAGCAGTGCAGATGAATGAGTCCATGGCTGTTTGCTTGCATTGCAAAAGTAAACCAGATTCGCTTCCCTTCCTTGTAGCCCTGCAAACCTTCAGTCTGTTTCTACTTTTAAAATGCTTAAGTCCTCCCTTTTGGTTCCATGCAATGTCAAGGCAGTTCCCATCCCCATTTCAATATAGAACGAATTTATTTATTTATTAGATTTATATCCCGCTTTTTTCTTCCAATTAATGCAGCAATTATTTAAATTGCCGAACCAGTCCAACAGCAAATCAAAACTTCTTTTGCTTTTATTGGTTTATTTTATTTCTTCAAAACTTTGTATTTATACACCCTTAATAGTGTCTCAGGGTGGTGGTAATGTCAATACATGAGACACAGCTTCAGCTTTCTGGGCCTGTTTTGCACCTCACTCCGGAGATGGCAGAGCTCTGGATTCCAGTCAGCATGAAACAGATTCCCCAGACGCAAAGTCTGCTCACTTCTGATCAAGCAAAGTAGCATGTGCTCCATTTACAGTCCCTTCCTTACTCTGATGGGCTCTAGTGCTTGTTCCAGCCCAGACCATTTTTTTGCACAACTACCCTGCAAGGTAGGCTAGTCTGAGAGTGCGACTGATGCAAGATTATAAGGGGAACGTCAAGACCAAAAGGAGACCTAAGCCTTTGTCTCCTCAGTCCTAGTTCAACACTTTGGTGTGTCAGTTGGCCTCAAAACGGCAGTGCTGAAATACAGTGAATAAAATATAAACCACCCTTCCCAGACGTGGTGCCTTCCAGCCCTTATTCCAATGATCGTGCCGGAGTCGGATGATGAAAACTGTAGCACAGCTCATCTGGGGGGTGCCAAATTCGGGAGGGCTGCTCTAGCCACTGTGCTGCACTGCCCCTTTGTACTGACTGGGACTCTTGTCTAAGGGTTTGGGCAGTGGCCTGTCCTGGATATGCTAGCTGAGATCCTTCTAACAGGATCCTAATTAATCAGGATGCTGTGTTTTATTTTGCTCTATTCTGTCTACTGTCAAACCATCCCAAGACCTCAGTAGTGGATAGTATTAAAAAAAAACTTAAAGATAATGAACGGATAAATAAATTCTGTGTGCGGGTGTCTGCTCCAGCCGCGATCTCTTTAAAGACCCAAGAAAGGTGCACCTGAGTCAAAGGACTCACAAAAGGTGTATCTCTCATCCCCCCCACCTCAGGTTTGAGAGGTGATCAGTTAACATTATAGCTCCGCCAGCAGCATATGACGCAAGGAAATTCATGTTGTTAATTAATTATTCCCATAAACCACGCAGAGAGCTTTGGCTATGGGGAGGTATAGAAATGAAATCGATGAATGGAATCGATAAATAATGTGTTTCATTGAAGGAGCTCTGCTTTCCTTTTTCTTAAAAGGTCTTTGTGTGGGTTGGAAAAGATGCTGATGAAGAAGAGAAGACAGAAGCGCAGGCCTCAGGTGAGTCGTCCGCACTCGCGGCTCTCGTCGCACCCCTTTCTCTCAGGGCAGGTGGAGAAGCCAGCTGTGGGCCGCGCTGGTTCATCTGCCTTCAGGCCTTTAGAAAACCCAAGAAAGAGCCACACGCTCCACCCAGGGCCACATCCAACAAAGTTTCGCACGCTCAGGGCACAATCCTGCAGCCTCGCGCGTGTGGAGCGGGGTGGCTGCAAGATTATCGGGAGTGCCGAGAAGCCTCGGCATTTGCTACATGCTTCCTCAGCTGCTGCGCTTTGCGGGTCCCACCATCCTTCGAGGCCTCTCCCATTTCCATGGGGTTTCCTTTCTCAGCGGGGAACGGGCAGCGTTCTCTGAAAATGGTGCAGTGAGCTGCTGCGAGAAGCTTGTGCAGTTTCGCAGTTCCGTTACATTGCGGGTTGTGTAACGGAGCGTACAGAAAGGCAGAAGAAGAACCCAGGGATGGGGGTGTGGGGGCACAGGGTAGCACAGGGACCGAATCAAAGCTTCAGGTGGAAAAGTCCAGACTGATCCGCAGTCCTCATTCGGTGAGCTTTATGCCAAAGCAAACGCTGGAACTGGGATCTGTCTAGGGACAACTCCAAGAGCAGGTGACCCGGTGCCTTCCCGATGTTTTGAACAGCCCAGTCCCTGACCGTGAGCCGTCATGGTTGGCACTGATGAGAGCTGTCGGTGGAAACGCCTGGAGGGCAGCAGGTCCTCTGCTCCTGCCTTCCCCAACATGGTACCTTTCAGATGTTTGAATTACTTATCCCTATTAGCTGCAGCCAAGATGCTCGGGAATTATGGGAGTTGTAGTTCAGAGCACCTGAAAGGCTGCTTTCCCCCCACACAGAGGAGCAAAGCTTCCCCTGCAGCAGCCCCCCCCCCCCCCCCGGCATCCAGAGGAGATCCCCCTTCTGCACCAAAAGAGACTTTTCTTAAAACCATCTTAGTTAGCAGTATCTTTTCGAGTGCTCGGTGGTATTTTGTACCCAAAGCACATGAGAAGAGTGTGTGAGGTTTGCTTATTGTCTATCCAGGAGAAGGGTTGTTTTTGTTCGCTAAGCATGTGTTGTGCAAAGGTGAATTACACTAAACGGGGCTCGCAGAGTTCCCCAGGAGGAGGCTGGCTCGGCTAACTCCAGCACTCCTGCCTCTGCAGCACGAAGGTACCTCGAGACGGACCCCGCCAACCGGGACCGGAGGACGCCCATCACGCTCATCAGGCAGGGGTTCGAGCCTCCCACCTTCACCGGCTGGTTCCTGGGCTGGGAAGACGATTACTGGGACACCGACCCTTTGCAGAGGGCCATGGCAGAGCTGGCGGCGTAAGGAGGGAGACGGGCTTCCCAGCTGGTTCTTTCCAGCAGTCTAGTGCCTTCAAAGAGCTATGCTCTTCTTCTTGTTGTTCTTCTAGACCCAGAAACCTGCCCTTTGTATCGCGCTTTTTTAACTTTTTTAAACAGCTGTGGCTACGCAGTAGTGGAGATCAGCCCATGAATGGGAACGGCTTTGCTGCTGCTTTGAAAAACGGCCTTTAATAAAGCTCACATAGAACTGGGGAAAGGTTGCTGGCACCGGATGAGGCCTCTCGGGGGCTGCGGGGGGAGCATAGCTGCTCCCCAAATTGGCACGGGAGGTTGCTGTGAGACATGGGCTGCCCTGAGGTGCCACAACTGCCATGTGCGGTTGATGGGACACGGTTTATGGATCGGAGCTGCCAGGAAACAGAACCTCAGGCCAGGAGCCAGGTCTGGCACGCCAGGCTTTCCCGGGGGACCCTGCCCTTTCCTCTGGCTCTCCCACTTTCCTCCGGCCGCCCGCCATGTTGGTCCCCATGTTCTGTGCAGTTTCCCCCCGCATCCTAAAAGGAAAGGAAATGACTCCCGTCAGGTTTAGCTCCTGGCAGCGGGAGGTCCAAGCTGGCGTTCTGGGGGGACTGGAGGGCCTGTGCCCCTCCCGCCTTGGTCCCAGCCGCCATGCAGGGCCCCCTCTCGCGGCCTGACCTAGGCAGACTCTCTGCGAGGCAAAGCGACAAGCACCGTCATTCTGAAGCCCCCCTAGCGAGCTGGCAGACGAGCCTCTCCTTGGGCGAGAAGCGTTGGGCCCTAATGGGGACTTCTCCCCAAAATCGCTCCCTTTCAGTGACTCTCCGGCGAAGGGCCAGCCTGGAGGGACTGGGCGGCTGGTTTCTCTTGACGCCTCGCCATGGGGCAGGGACCAGCCAGGCCGTGGCTCCGCTTCCTCCCCTTCTTGGGCCGCCTTCCGTAACATTCCTGGTGGCCTGGGGACCTGCGGGCACTTCAAAGGCCTGTGCCTCTCTCCAAGTTCTCGAAACTCCCATCGCTGGGTCTTCCAGGTCTTCTTCTTCAGAGGCTGCCGAGAGCAGCAGTCTGATTCACTCCCTGCATCCAGGGACACGGAAGGACCATCTGGGGAAGCATCAGAGCGCTTCAAGGAAGGCCTCCCAATTCTCAAGGCACCGCTGGCCTAGGATCACGTACATCAGGTTTCAGTTAGGAGCAAGGAAGGCCCCGGTTGCGATCGAGATGATGCAGAAGAGCTTCCAGGGGCAACAGGAGGAGGGGAGTTGGACGTTAGGAGAGAGAGAGGCTGCCGTAATGTTTCGAGCAGGTGCTCATACCAAAGGTTCAAGCATTCAGGATGCGTGCAGGTGCTGAGGTGCCTCAGGTAACCGCTGTTCTGATGGTGGGAAGGACCAAAGAGCAGTTTCTGGAGCACAAATGGCCTGCCCAGGAACCGTCTTCCCCCTCCAGCTCCCTGGAGCCGCTGCTGGCAATTTCTGGAGCTAGTCCTCACATGCAAGCTCTTCCCGTGTGGTTTGGCACAGATGTACACCAACGGATCCACAGGATCATCTCGAAACCCTTCCCCAAAATTCTCCAGGGCCTGTTTCAGCCTCCACCCTCCTCCGTGTGACGGTGCCCACAGCCCACGCAACGCAGCCGCACCGAGAGAGGTGCAGTTCGTCACACGGCCCGGCTGTCGTTCAGAAAGCAGAAACTGCACGGGGTGGGTTGCCTTTGGCCCTGCAGAGATGTTAGCCTGCACCTTCCAGCAGCCAGCCAGTCGTCCGGCATGTGGGATCTGTGGGCCCTTCGGATGCTCTGGCGGCCATTTGTCTCTCTGGAAAACCCACCAGAGTGCTTGTGCAGATTCGCCGGCTTAGGGAAAGCAGACCATTAACGCACGAGGGCCGAGTGCCGGGAATCTATGCCCTGTGGCTGGATGCGACCCACTGAGCCTTTGAATCTGGCCCTGCCAACGCCCCCCGGCCTCTGGGTTTCGATGTCTGCCCACCCATCGCTCCCCCTTTTTCCTCAGTGAGCGTGAGGGGAGAGAAGCCCGAGAGGGCGTGTGCGGGTGGCGGGCTAGCATGGTCTCGGGGCGCAGCAGTAGGGTTGCGTTCAGATTTCGGGCCAGTCCATTGCACTGTGGGCTCTCCTTCCCTCCAGGCCCCTCCAGGAAATGCTGCGCAGGACAATCAGGAGACCTGCCAAATGGGGCGAGCTCCAGTGTGTTATGGGGTGGAAGGAATGCCCCAGATCTGGCGGAGGAAACATTCGGTGAGCAGCACCCTTCCAGCCACAGAGGGAAAATCCTGGATCTAGCCCCTCACGTGGTCTGCCTTCTCGAGCCTAGCGCAGCCCAGTGGCTGTCGACTACAAAGCCCAATAGGCCCAGCCAGCAAAGCCAATGGTCAAGGACGGGGACCGTAGCCCAAAACTCCTGGAGGACACCAGTGATTTAGGGATTATCCTGCTCTCTATCCTGGATCTCAGGGTAAGGTTCATATAACAGGAAATATGCTCGTTGCCATGCTGGACCCTGGAGAGATTTCGCTGCTTGGAATGGGAACAGCTGGAGATGCCCGGCTTGGCGTTCACTGCGCACACCGTCTCTGGGCCTGCTCCACAGCTCTCCCCATTCTGGAAGGGAATAATAGCGTTAATATGGTCTTGGAGGCATCCTTTTCCCTCCAACGTAGGCAACTGCACTTAGGCTTCATTCCAGCAGGGGACGGAAAGAGGAAGAGAGCGCATGGCACCTGCTTGCAGTGCGCCACACTTGCGCCCAAATTGCAGAGGTTCACATAGACAAATCACAGGACCTGTGGGTAGGAGAACTGGGTCTCCGCAGACCGAAAAATTCAGGTACGCTGTACGGCTTGCGGCGTGTGCAGTAGCCATTCCCCCTTCACACGCACACCCATATTTGGGGAGTGGAAAAATGACCAAGACGAACCCGCTCAGGATTTTCTCCACACTTCAGCTTTATTTCTCTTTTGGGGAGGAAAAGAACAAAAGCACCTGTGAAATGGAGAAAAAAACAACCCACCCCTTTCGTATTCAACCCCACAATGCGCTTTTAAGTACTCTGGTCTTCCATGAAAAGGGCATCTCCAAAACCAACATCTTCGGTTCGTGCTCCATTCTCAGGATGCCCTTGTAGAGGCTTTACGGGTAGGTGAAGACGATGGTGGAGCTTTGGTGGCTTGTGGTGGCATCCTCTGTCTTTTGCAAGCAGCGGAACTGGAGGGACATGGGGGACTCGGTGATGACGATCGAGGCTTCTTTCACAGTTCTGGGGGGGCTCTTCCCCGCCTCTGCTGCCATGACCTGAGAGGGAGCCAAACGCAGGTCTGGAAAAGCTTCCGAGTTCACTTGAAACGGCTTAATACTCATGGGCCAAAGGTGAGACTCCATATTAATGTGGACGACAGGGAAACCTGTACATGATGCAGCTGGAAGCCCATTGGGATCGGTTTCCTAAAACCTGCCACATGGGATGCGGGGGTTGGATCATGACCATGGTGCTGAGTAAGACAGGATGGGTTTTGCGCTATCGCCTTGTGCACAGGCACATTTTAACGTTCCTTTGCAGTTACAATGGCAGCAGGCCAGGCAGAGGGGGTCCAGAGGATGGGCTTCTCCCTGCAGACAGAGGGACTGCAGCCCTCCCGGTGTCTGGGACTACAACTCCCAGAGTTCTTGGCCATTGCTCACGCAGCCTGGAACTATCAAGAGCAGAGCTTCAGAACAGTTGGGGAAGGCTGAGGCAGAGTCTGAACTGGAATCAGATCAGCTCTTTCACTCCCTGGGCCTTTTCACGGGACTAAAAGAAGCTTTTACTGCTAAAAGGGAAAACAAACTATAGCATTATAATTGTTTTTGACAACACTATCAATTGGGAAAAAATCATATTTTCAGGTGAATAATTTCATTCCACAAAGTATGACATTAATGGAGCTGAAAAGTATTAAGCATATTCATTGGAAAAGAATAGCTTCATTTTATTTCTATTTTCTATTCATCTTGATTCTGGAAACTTACAATTTAAAAATTAGTCAAAGTATTTTAGATAAAACAGTGCACTCCAATGTGATTCATTACTGTCTTGGACCGTCTCTCACATGGACATTTTAAAAGTGGGAAATGTGTTTGCAGTTCTCAATTTTTACAGCTAAAACAGCTTTAACGTCCCAAAGATGGACAGGTCTTTAGAATTAGGGACTTTGCTGCTTGCTAGTCTAATGATGCCGTCTCCCCTCACTCTGTGAAACAAAACTTCACCTAAAGATTAGAAAAGTATTGCAACCAAGCAGTGCCTAATTTCCACTTTCAGAGGGCAAGTTCCTCATATCTGCTGACTTTATCCATGACGGGCATTTGGCATTTTTTCCTCGCACTCACTCACTCCTTGGGCACTTAATGAAAAAATGGAATTGTCAGTGTTTCTGTAAGGTTAAGATGAAAACTGCTTCCTATAGCAAATGGCTGACCCTTCAAGAAATTATATCGTAGTCAAAAATTAATAGTTGTAATTGTAGCAAACTTCAAGGTCCAAATACAGCCAAGCTATAAATACAGAATAACTAATTACAGCCCTGACAGAGGAACAAAATGAGCTTATATATATATAATACGTATACAAAACGTATTCTATATATATATCCCACCCTTCTTTCCTTCAAGGAACTCAAGGCAGTTGGTATATCATCTCCTCTCCATCTTCTCCTCTCCTCTATTCCACAACATCCCTGTGAGGCGGATTAGGCAGGGAGTGAGTGACGTGAGGACCAGAACCTGGAACTCCCTCACCCCAATTCCTTCTCCCTTTAAAAGAGAGGTTGGCGAAAACGGTGACTAATATGGGAAAACACGTCTGCCTACAAAAAACAAAACGATACTGCTTCTCAAGGAAGAGTAACTGCACTTGGAACCACCACTTGGGGAGGAGGCCGGTTTGACCCCCCAGTGGCCAGTCCCGTGGGGCCACCGTCATCGTCCCCAATTCTGCCATCTTCCAGGGCCAAGCCTAATCGAAGGAAAGCTCCTACCTTGACCGTGGTTTTCACGTCCCTGATCTCCACATGCTCCACCGTGACTCCCCAGCTGCCTGTGGCATTGTCTAGGATGGACTGTTAAAGATGCGCAAGAATTTCGCCTCGCCGTGGCTGTTCAGTCGCAAAGTCGCGCCCAACCCCCCGTGACCCCATGGACCGCAGCCCACCGGGATCTCCGGTCCTACACCGTCCCCCGGAGCCCTCGCAGCCCCGTGCCCACCACACAGTGGCTCCATCCAGCCACCTCATCCTCTGCCGTCCCCTTCGGCTCCCAAGAGAAAAGCGAGTCTCTGCGGCTTTGCGGCCATCAGTGTCCCCTTAATGCATTCATCCCTGTGGGAGGGAGTCAAATTAATGCTCCTTCCACCAAGCCCTGCGCAGAGCGCTGGAAATGAGCGGCACAGAACGCGTCTTTTAAAGCCCATCAAATGCGATGCGGTTTCCTTCCCTTCTTTCCGATGTCCTTTCATCCAGATTATTCATTGCATTCATACGGATCCTTTTGAAAGGAATGACACATCTGCAGAACAGGTGTCCGATTCCACATTCCCAGTGGCTTGAGGCAGCAGGTGTCTGGTTTATTCATGTCATTTCTCTGTGGCCCCACCCCAAGGTGGAATTCTGCTAGCCCAGCCTTCCCCAACATGGCACCCTCCCGATGCTTTGGACTACAACTTCCATCATCCCCAGGCGGCACACCAAATGGCCGTACCATTGGGGAGAATGGGAGCTGCAGCCCAACTGATCCTGGGGCAGCGGGGTGGAGGGAGGCATCTTGCACGTACCTTTATGCTCTGTGCAATTTTTTCTCGATTAGAGACGATCTGAGAGAAATTGTTGGTCCCCAGGACGTTCCTCAGCGTGGTCTCAGCCAGGAGCAGCGTGGCCGAGTCCGCGTTGGTGACATTTGTCACGGCTAGGATAGCATCCTGAACTCGATAATATATCACGCCATCTACATCCACTGTCACTGGATCTTTGGTAAGAATCTAGCCAAGGGGAAGGAGTGACGGAAGAGCAAAGAGTTAAAAGCACAAGCATGCCAAGAGAGAGGCAGAGTAGCCCTGCGGCTCAAACATATCACTTTCAGCAGCTGCCAAAAAAGCAGGTCGCTAGTAGCAGATAGTGAGTGAGGTGGCTAAAGAATTGTAGCCACTTTCTGAATAGACAATGCCTACCCATTTATTTTCAAATACAAACAGCATTGCCTGTTGCATTTCCTCGTCCTTTCAATCAGGAATCCTCTCAAACAGTGTTTGGTTTGCAATGCGCTTGTTTTGCATTGCTGCAGAGTCTCCAGCGAGGACCGTTCCAGGGCCCAGCGCTCCTTTCAGCCTAAATGCTGATCACCTCTGGCCTCTTTCCCGAAACCCACGGAGAAGAATCAGGAAAGGAATGGCTGCAGCACCCAAGAGACAAATCGGAACCATAAAAATTAGGGATGCAACCTGATTACATTAAACATCAACAGGGTCCACAACCATAATTCTGGATTTGGACAGCTCAAGAGACTGTTCTTCCCTGGTTTGTTTACCTACTTGTACAATCTGGTAGAAAACCGACTGTGTATGCGAGTCACAGCGTGCTCTCACCCTGGTCGATAGCCAGAATATTTGGCTTAAGGGGATGTGGAAACTGTGACCACAGTTTTGCATTTCTGAGGAACTGCAACCCAAGAAATACCCCCACCGATACTTTTCAAAAGATGTTCTGTTGCTCACTTGTCTATAAAAAAAGCAAAGCAAAGCAAAGCAAAGCAAAGCAAAGCAAAGCAAAGCAAAGCAAAGCACACACTTTAATCTAATTGAAAGAAAAACCAAGGAGGAAAGGGAGGAGGCATGATGACTGTTTATCTACAGCAGAAAACATATTATGCTTAGTGATTATTAGATTTCTGGCCAATTACTTGCAAGCCACTTCTTCATGCCAGTTATGGCTTGCGAAAACCCACTGCGGGTGACTGGCAGCAGCCCAGCTAGAAGGAAAGCGAGACTCCTCGATCCAACCTTTACCATCAATCAGACCATCTTGCACCAGTGTGGATGAGATCACAGGGACGCCTCCCAACCCTGATGCAGGAAAGGAAATGGCTTTACAGAGTGCAAGAGCAGGAATCCACAGTGCCTGTTAAGGCAGAGGTGGGCAACCAGAAGGTCTCGGCCTCTCAGCAAAGATTTTGTGTGACTGATACCCTCTCTGCTTTGCCAGCCACCCAGGAAGGGTGTCAACCCCTCCCCAAGAGCAGAGACACCCCCAAAATTATTTCTCTTAAAATAGAAGAAAGTGGCAGAAGAGAGAATGAGAGACAGATGGTTTCGCCATCCAGCAAAAGTTTGTTTAAAAATGTCAAAGTCTCCTTAAACCTGCCAGCAACTCTTAAAAGGGGGAGGGAAACGGCCAGCGAAAAGGCAACCCTTACCTCCTGGAGCGGTATATAAAATGATTTTGTCCTCATATCCACCGTGATAACAGTGTCTGTGCAGGGCAAGACGAAATACATTCCTGCGGGAAAGAAAGGACAGCCAGCAGCTCCGGGGTTAGGCAGGAATGGGGCAGGGCAGCTTATCTGTACACCACTTGGAAGCTTGGCCTCCTAATTTCTTCAGGCTGCCATTTTCGGGTCAGTTGGCAACCCTGGACGGGCACTACCCCCTCCTGCTGCCCCCCCTCCCCACATCTGTAGGAATGGCTGGTTTGCCCTGCGTGAGAAGGCTTTGGTTGATTTTGGTCGGCACGGGAGCACAGTGCACTGTCCATCAGGAACGATTGATGAAGCTACTTAAAATCATCAGAGCTACAAATCATCAGAGCCGTGGGATGCAGCTACATGAAAACAGGTTAAGCACACATCTGTCCGGAAACTTGTCTTCTGGGCACGCACGGCCCGATCAAGATTTCTCAATACATTCAGCCATCAAATGGACCGGAGAGGAAGATGCTTACACCGCCAAGCCCATTTGCAGGAGAAGTGTGCAGGAGGAGGGGGTTTTGGGGAAGGGTCCCATCAGCCGTAAGACCTTCTATCACACGCTGGCTGGCCCGTCACATGACGTACCTGGCCCTTCCGCCTGGCCTTTTCTCATGTGTCCCAGCCGTAGGAAAACCGCTCGTTCGAACGCACTGACGATCTGTCGGGGGGAGACGCAAAAACTTGCAGATCATTTGCAGGTGTGTAGCATCCCCCCACACACACACACACACACTGCTGCCCCCACCCTGCACATTTCAGGCCGCTCTTGCCATTTTCATGTACGGCAAACAGAGGAAAAATCTGAATCCTAAAAAGGAACTCACTGGAGCCAGGCACGCAGCAACAACACAGGACACCGAAGCCTGGGAAAGGGAATGGCAAGTGACCCTTTGTGTGCAAAAGATGCAACTTGAGAGTGTTTCAGATGATCGCTGGAGAGCAGTCCTGCTTCCCAGCGATTGTGGAAAGGATGTTGGGCTTACACCAAGAATGATAACCTGGATTCTTCCTTGTGAGATCAACTGGTTCTCTTCCTGTCTGTCTGTCTGTTTAGAAACCTATTATTTTGCACTGCATTTAAGATAAATCTAGTAGCAACACAAAGGGGAAATTGTTCAGAGTAAATGCCAAGTTTTGCATAAGCACGCCGTTTAGTTTAATAACTCTCTGTCAGACATGTACCTGCAGCAGGTCAGAGAGAAAACAAGGTTTTCACTTCTACACAAATTACAAGTGATTCTCTGGAGGAGAGTAGAAGGTAGACCAAGATCCACTGATAAATTTCTGGGTGATTTGAAGTAAATCAGTGAAGATCCAATCATTCTGATTTCCAATTATTTAATCACAAAATTACTTCCCCTACCTCAGCCCTAAATTATACTGTGGAAATGAAGAATTGAGCAGCAGGATAGTGACCAGGAGTACTTTGTGCAGAAGAAACATGTTTTCTGTTTAGTTCTGGTACTTGAAATAATCCCTGGCTTGGAATACAGCAATTCGACACGTGCGTCTTTTGCAGCATGGCTCCATTTGGCGGATCCTGGTCTTCTAGCATAAAGCGAAGGAGATACTTCATGACTGACGTCTGTCCACGCCTGCTGCAGGGTAGCGATACAACCTCTTTCTTTTCATCAGCTGCCTTCATTTGTAAAAATAATCCAGGCAGCCTGGTACTTAACAAACCCCAATGTGAGTGAGGCAGGCGCATAGGCTACCTTTAAACCAGGTTATGTTGTGGGCTTATGAATCCTGGCTTGTCTGGGTACACTTAAACCACAATTCTAGGTCAGGTCATCAGACAAAGCTGTTCTTTTCCTAGATGGGTTGGCTGCTCACGCACTCACAGAAATGGGGGTTAGCAAAAGGGCCGTGGGCCCCAGCAAACATGTAATTCACATCATAGTTTTATTAATCCAGGATGGTTTATCGTTACGCACATTCACAATACCTTGGAAACAGCCAGAAGGTTTCAATGCTTTGGCCAGCGGCCCAATGGATCCTGCTGTTGGTATACACAGGGGTAGGCAATCTATGGTTCATCAGATGTTGTGTCCTACAACTCCCATCATCCTCACCATTGGCTATGCTGGCTAGGGCTGATAGGAATTGCAAGCCAACCCATCTGCAAGGCCATAGGCTGTCCGCTCCTCATATGAACTGAATGAGATTTGAAGCTAATAGAATTCGTTCTATAACCATGAGACCTTGGTTACCATTGGACATTCTAGAAGCATGGTGCCACAGCTAAAAAGGCCCCGTCCTTCGTGCTCCACTCTGTGCTGCTGACAGCAGGAACACCTGGGAGAAGGTGGCTTTTACGGAGCTCTTGTGAAGATATACTCAAGCTGCTCTACACCGAATCGTATTGCTTACACTGAGCTGCTCTCCAAGGGTCTTTTCACAGCTCCCCCAGGGACCGATGGGCCATTGCGCAGAAGCCACTTAGGCCAGGGATGGGGGAACGTGTGTCCTTTCAGAAGATCTAGAGCTGCAGCCCCCATCATCCTTCACCCATGGGTGCTGTCTAGGGAAGATGGGAGCTGCAGTCCATCCCCATCTGCCGCAACCCCCCATCCCCATCCCCGATTTAGACCCACACAGACAACTCCAGCGCAAGGCATGCTCAGCGTTCCATGATCCCGTTTCACGATGCCATTCCAGCCCCTCGCTGAGTCCTTGATGTGAGAAGGGAAGCACCTTGCTCAGGTGTGCTAAGCGAGCTCCCTTCGTTCTTCTCCGCCCTGCAAAGTCTGAACGGCCTCCAGAGATCAGCCACATGGGGCAGGGGAAGGCAACCCAGAGCTTCCTGTAACGCTCCATGACGGGGAAATGCAGGGAGGTTTCCCAGCGAGGCTGTCTTTTCTCTAGAGGGTCTGGACACCATTTCTAGGCCTCCAACGTCCCCCACAACCTGCCCCATTTCAGCCTCTTTCCTCTCACCGAACCAAAGGCCTCCACGCAGCCTCGTGATTCGCAGCCATCCACAACGTACACAAATGAATGCTGCTGTGGTCCCTGGGTGCTGGAAGGGGCTGGGGAGAATCCCACCGCAAGATGCTTTCGAGGGATTATTTTACCTTTATGCACAGCCAGACGGACACAGGGAAAGTCAAAACCGTGAAGAAGAAGGAGAGGATGACCAGGATCCATTCACTTGCCCTGAAGGTTTTGCTGGCGCCACCTGGAGGGCGGGAAGAAGCAGGCACAGATTTACAGAGTGAGTGCCACGTTTTCACTTCTATTGGTTCCTGTTAAGCATTGCTGCATTCTGGAAAGAGGGAAATTCTGTAATCTCTATAAATTAGTCATATGCGTTATATGCATGTAGTTGTTAATACAGTCCAAGGAGTTTAGGACATTGTGTGTGGCCTCCCTCCCATTTTAGTGACACAACAACCCTGCAAGGTAGCTTGGGCTGAGACATACTGATAGGTCCAATAGCATTTTAAAGCCCCCTGCGCATCCAGTCTTGTGGCAGTGAGTTCCACACATTCTCCTAGTAATGGGGAAGAGACGACAGAGGAACTGGGGCTTGGGGGTGGGGAGGAGGGGAAGGGGATCCCCAAAACTCAGCATGATTTGCATGCAGGAGGGACCAAATCCCAGGATCTCCATCTCGGCTGGAGAAATGTCCCTTTGGAAGCCCAGCGGGATGCGGATGGCACCGTGTTTGGCAGACTCGATTTGTATGAGGCGGTTTTCTGAACTTTGACAGCCCTTCTTGACCCACCCTCCCTCAGATGTGTTGGGCCATATGCTGGCTGGGGATGATGGGGGGTGTGGTCCAGCCCATCTAGAAGGCACCGGTCTAGGGGAAGGTTGGCTTTTTAACCAATGTGTTTTAATCCAGTTCTGTTTATCTGCTTTTTTTCAGTGTTAGCCGTTCTGAGCCCTATTTCTAGAGGAAAGGCAAGGATAGGCACTACACGAACAAATAAAGCCGCTTCATGGGAGCGGGAGGGAGGCGCTCTGCACGTGCTCAGGGGCACGCCACATTTTAGGAGCGTGTGCCGGGACTCGGCGCGCGGCAGCTTCCCAGGCTCAAGTGAAGCCCTGCTGAAGGAGGGCGACCTGGGCGGGCTGCCCGAGCCCACCCCTCCGGCCGAAGAGAAAGCAGCCGGTGCGGCTCGGCCCCTCGCCCCCCGCCGAGCCGGGCGCGGAGCCGCTCACTCCTGCTCCCGAGCGCCTCGCTGGCCGGCTCCGGGCGCGCATCCTGCGCCTGCTCCATGAGGACTGCCGCCTTGCCGAGCCGAGCCGAGCCGCCCAGCCCAGCCCAGCGCAGCCCAGCCCAGCTGGCGTGGGGCGGCGGCGGTTGCGGGGCGAACGCTCCAGCGGCTGTGACGCGCCCGCCCGTGCGCCCCGGAGCCGGAGGGAGGGAGGGAGCCCCCGGGCACCGAATGCGGAGCCCGCCGGGGGGCGCCGCCTGCCGCCTTCTGCGCGCTGGTTTCTGCACAGGCTCCGGTTGCGGCACGAGGCGGAGGGACGGAGGCCCCGGCCTGCCTCTGCCGGCGTAACCGCGCGCCCCCTCTGGAGCGCGGGGGTGAGCGTTCGCCCAGAGCCCCGCACAGGAGAGCCAGCGCGGAGCCGGGCCTCAGAGGAGCCGGGTTCCAGTCGCTGCTCGGCCGTGGCGCCAACTGGGAGGCTGTGGGCCAGCCACAGGCTCTCCGCTGAACCCACCTCGCAGGGTTGTCGTTCTGGGGATGAGGCTGAGAGCAGGAGGAGGAGAAGGAGGAGGAGGATGTAAGCCACTTTGAGATCACTGGGGGGAAACTGGAACATGGACCAAATACATAAAGGATTTTAAGAATCATCCACCTGTTCCCAAGACAAGGTGTTAGCAAAAGACCTGCTAGGGCCCCTGCCCCGAATCTTTCCTCTGGGGCCCTCAGTCCCTGGGAGGCGACCTTGCTGCCGTGGGCACCTGCTGGAGGAAAAGGTACAAGGGACCTGTTGGTCTTGGCTGGATGGATCTCCCGACAAATTTTTTGTGTGTTAACTGGGCTGAGTTCAGGCAACACCATAACCCACATTTCAAGAACAACCCGTATTGCGACAACAACCCACACACAGCCTATGCTCCGCCCTTGAATGTGGGTTATTGGTTGTCTGAACCCAGTCAGCATCTGGTCCAAATGGTATGGCACGGAATCTCCCATTTCTCACTGCCCTTTTAGCTTTTTCTAAAAACTGCGTAGGAATGGGAGATTAGGATCGGAAGGGCTTTCTGCTGCAGCAAGGGGGCACTGGGGATTTTTAAAAGAGCCCTTTCCCCCCAAAACCTCCTCATGCAAACCAGCCCTGCACTGCCCACACTCATCTGGCAGCAATTTCAGGGTGGGGAATGCATAAGATTTGGCTTGGCAAATCAGCAGAGCTGAGAAAGTAACCACTCATTTCTTGGCTGATTCAGCAGAGGAGCCCCCACCCGCCATCTCTGCTCAGGACTGCAGCTCAATGCTCCTGACAGTTCTTGCTTCAGACTCCCCTGACACCACTCCTGCGCCCACCTTCGCCTCCGCTTCGCGGGCAGCCTCAGTTTCCCCAGCCAGGGCTCTCGGCAGCTGCGGGGCACCGTCACATCCGTGCTCTTCACACGGGCCACTTCTGTACCCCAATCCTCCATAGTTCCATCCAGTGTGGTCTGTTAAAAAAAACGCAGGTAAGTAGCTCTTCTTTTACTGCCCTTCTGGATACGGTCAAAGAAATCGTGCCGATCAGAGGCAGAGACTGGGAGCTACCGTGGAAGCAGAAAGCCCAGGGTGCTTCCAGATGGAGAGGCCCAAACAGTCCCCATGTGCAGCTGCCTTCTCTGCAACTCCTGCTTTCCTGCAGAAGAATCAATGGGAAATCACGGAGGTGCACAGGTGGGAGGCCAAGTCTAGAGTTCATGTTGTTGGTCGCAAAGTTGCGTCCGACCCATCGCGACCCCATGGACAACCTTCCTCCAGGTCTTCCCGTCCTCCATCATCCCCTGGAGTCCACCTAAGCGCATGCCGACTGCTTCAGTGACCCCATCCAGCCACCTCATCCTCTACCGCCCCCACCTTATTTTGCCCTCAATCGTTCCCAGCATCAGGCTCTTCTGCAGGGAGTCCTTCCTGCTCATTAGGTGGCCAAAGTATTTGAGCTTCATCTTCAGGATCTGGCCTTCTCAAGAGCAGTCAGGGTTGATCTCCTCTCAGACTGACCGGTTGGATCGCCTTGCGGTCCAAGTGGCTCGCAATCCAAAGGCTCAGTTCTTCGGCACTCAGCCTTCCTTATGGTCCAGCTTTCACAGCCATACATTGCAACTGGGAAAACCTTCGCCTTGACTATACGCACTTTTGTCGGCAGGGTGATGTCTCTGCTTCTTAGTATGCTGTCTAGATTTGCCACAGCTTTCCTCCCCAGGAGCAAGCGTCTTTTAATTTCTTGGCTGCAGTTCCTGTCTGCGGTGATCTTGGAGCCCAGGAAAATAAAATCTGTCACTAAGAGTTCATGTAGAACTCAGCAAATGTAGTATGGCTGTTGCGCCATCAAAGCCTCACCTAGAAGTACCCCAGATCTTTAATCCTGCTTCTCTTCCAAGGTTGCGTGTGTGTGTGTGTGTGTGTGTCCCTCTCCCTATAAGCCTTGTCACTTGCACATTTTGGAGTTCCTGCCAGGAATTCTCCAGTTCTTTCAGGCCTTTCAGACTAGATGGTTCCTTTCTTCTAATTAAAAAGGCAAGGCTGGGTGGGTTGTGAACATGAGAAAAGGACACACTTTCAGGTCCATAGTCCACCAAATACTCAGATGAGGCTTTTATCATTCTGTCATCCTGCTTCGTGCACAGCATGTTGTGGGTGGGGGTGGGGACAGGTGACATTGTCTTCCTCCATCTTTTTTCCTACTGCAGAAAATCCGTCCTTCCTTCATGTCAAAAGTATCACGATTAAAATAAGGCATGTTATAAGCCATATTATATTAGGGCATATTCTAAAACAAGACGTTTTAAATGTACATGTTCTAATTTTATATTGTACAAGTGAAACAGGTCTCGCTCAGAGGCGAGCAGCGCTCCGCTCGTTGTGGTCTGTCCCGCTGCCATAAGGTCCTCAGATGTGCACGATCGGGGGCCGAGGGCGCAGCTGTGTGTTGCGGTGTGGCGCCCAGGCCCGCGGGAGGAAAGCCGCGCGCGCACCTGTAGGTGCTGCTTGCGCGCCGCTCGTTTGCTCTTGGCTGCGCGTATATCCCGCGCGTCGCGCTGCCCGGGAAGGCGCCCCACGCAGCGCTGCCCCCTCTCGCAGGCTCGCTCCCCGCCCGACTGCCCAGGTGCGGGGACACCTGGCGGCGGGGGAGGGGCTGGACGGGCGCGCGCGGGCGCGCATGCGCGGGCGCGCCCCTGCGGCCGCCTGGCGCGCGAGCCGGAGGGGGAGCGGCGGGCGGGGCGCGCGGCACGTGCCAGCGCCTCGCCTCGAGGGTCCTGCCCGGCACGTGTGAACGCGGGACGCGAGGTAAGGGGGGCGGCCTCGCTTCGCTTCGCTTCGCTTCGCTTCGCGCGGGGCGGGCACTCAGCCTCCTCTGCCCTGGGGCCAAGGGCTGCCGCGGGCCGGCCGCAGACCCTCAGCCCGGCCTCCCCCACGGGGCGGTTGTGGAGGGAAGAGTCGGAGGGCGGGCCCTAAGCTGCGTGCGGGTCTCCGTAGGGGGAGAGGCGCGGTGTAAATCTACCAACAGGCGGCCGAGTGCGGGAGAGGCCGCCCGAAGCGGGCCGGCCGAGCGGGCAGGGGGCCATAGGCACGTGTGTGTGCGGCCCAGGCTGGGGAAGGCTCCCTCTCCGGCCGGCCACCTGCCCCGCCTCCTGCTCGTCCTGGGGCTCCTGCTGACACCGAGGTACAAGGCCCCCCTTGCACCGGGTTCCCGGGATGGGGGGCTTTTGGCCCGGCTTCCGCCTCTGCTGCGCCCTCGAATTGTTCGCCGGTTTCTTCCCTGAACTCGGTGCCTCCGCTCCCCTGCCCAAGCATCCCTTTTCACAACAGGAGGCACGGCCCTTGAAAGATGCGCCTTCCCACACCGACTCTGGGACTCATCAGAGGCAGTATGGCGCAGTGGTTAGAGTGCAGGACTAGGACTCAAGACAGCTGAGTTCCAGCCCCTGGACTCTAGCCTAGCTGCACAGCTGAGGGGGAACCGAAACCTACATCTCCCACGTCCCAGTCCAGCGCACTCGCCACGCTACCAGATGGCATCCTCAGTGACTTCGGCCAGTTACCCGAAAGACCACTTTCACCCACCCAAGTTTGCCTGGCTGTTAAGATCGTCCTTTTGCGAGGTGTGTCTATTAGCAACCCAAGAAAAGTCCTTTTCCATGGTGACTCCCAAGCTGGGTTTGTTGACTTCCTTGTTTTCCTTGTGCTGGCCGGCAAAGCCAACTTCATTTAAGGTTTTGTGTGAGACTGCTGGGCTGGGCTTTAATCCCCCACACCCATAATTCTTGTTTCTACTGCACTGTGTATTTATATTGTTTCCGTCCGATCTAATTGTTTCCTTAAGCTACTTTGGGTGCCAGGCTTTGGTAGAAAGACACGTTACAAAACAGAACGAAACAAAACAAAACAAACAGGAAAGAGCAGATGGCACGGGACGCTGGGGGGATCTCATGCGTTGGGTCCAGGTAACCCAAGCCCTGCCCTGCCCTGCCCTGCCCAATTTTGTCCTGGCAACTGGACTTGGCATGGTGCCCACTGCTGCAGACAAGCCTGAGAGCTCTTTCCCCCTCCCTGCTCTTGCAGGTACTCCTTTTTCTCACAAGAGCCTTCAGACCCCGCAGGTTGCTGAATCCCACCCTCATCCATCCCCTTAAAGCTGTAGTCCAACCCAGATGCTCTGCACAGGACTCAGGCCTGGTCCTCCATGTGCCACAGCAATCCCCACCTGCCCCTGAAATTGGGGTAGCTCCTACGCTATTAATTTTGCCTTTTGCTAGAGCCAGTGGCGAGGCCGGGGAGATCCAGGTTCTAGTCCCCACTGAGCCTGAAGTTCTCGGGGTAACTTTTGAGTCAGTCTCTGCTTCTTAGCCTAACCTGCCTTGCAGAGTTGTTTGTGAGATGGAAATTGCGGGGAGACCTTTCTATAGGGTATTCAAAGATAGGCTGGACGTGCACATGGTGGGCATGTCGTGAGCGGAGCCGGCTGGTGTCGGAGGTCAGACTAGATGGCCCGGGAGACCCCCTCTGACTCGCTGTTTCTCTGTTTAAGCTGCCTTGGATTCCTTGCAAGTGGGAGGGCGGGCATTAATGTAAGGCAGTACCAGTAACATGAGGGAAATGGATAGGTGTGTGTGCAATACACAAACCGATCTGGTGCAATTCGCCAGCCAGCAAGTTGCCAAGAGTAATGACTCTGCACATTTTTTACTATCTTGTGCACCATATGCATTTCCCTATTTTCAGAGGGACTAGCGAGTTCATGCCTTGTTGTGGCCCGTTTGCTGAGACCAAAGGTCAAAGACCTTATGCCCAATTCCATTTTTAAACACTTGGGTACTTGCACGTGCTTCCAGAAAGGACATTTGGTAAACCTGGTGCAGAAGAGATGTGCAAGAACTTGCATGCACCATGGGAGGTGTTCGAATTAGTATCCAGTGAATCTCTGACGTAAGGTGGTAATGGCAGTATTTGGGGATCTTTTCCCATGGTGTTTCCCAGTGGTGATCGGACTGTCCCGTCCTGGCTTGAGATCTGTTGCTTTCTTCCCCACAAGGCACTCTCTGTTTCTGGCCATTCTTGAGCAAAGAGCTGGCATTCAGAGCTTCAGAGCCAGCCAGCATTCATAATGAAGTCTTTGCTAAAATTCCAATATCCCATTTAAATCAACAGTCGTCCTGGTAGCTTGGGAGAAAGAGATCTGCTAAGGAAGTCTGGTTGGCGGTCAGTATAAACAGAATAGCATTGTCCTGGAGTTTCAACAATCTTTCTCAGAAAGGCTGGTGCAACTGTTAGAAGCCATAAGAGTCTAGTCCTGAAAAAGGCAAGGACTGGGACGAGAAAATATTTCAGGAACTGCAGCATATAGTTTGTGTTTTCCATTAGCTGTTCAAGGAAGAGATGCCTTACAAAAGACATATTCACATAGCAAGCTTATGGATCTTGGAAGAGAAATGGAATGATGCGGAAAGCAACCAAATTAAACTGTTCAGAATTCTTTTCAGCAGACTTTCTGTTACTGGCATAGACAAACAGTAGCTTCTTCCATAAGTAAAGGATGGGATAGGAGCAGAACAAGAGGACATCTGACCATAATAGATGCCAGTCCTGCTGCTTTTTACCTGCAGCTTCATTTTTCATTGCCTCCCACTTATTCAAATGTGGATTTCATGCTTTTCCGTGGAGGAAAAACGTGGATGGGACACAGTGATGACCCTGTAGAGGATCTCTAACCAAAGAAGGAGAAATCTCAAAAACAAGAGCAGCTGGAAAAAAGGGGGGGAGCATTTATTATGAGTGCAAGCATGTAAACAAGGACATCTTTCAGAACTGTCATCCATCTACAGACAGTATTTTCACACGGAACATTAAAAGCACTTTTGGTGGATGGTCCTCTAACAGTTTTCTTTTTCAAAGCGGGTGGTGACCGTCAGTCCTATCCTTTAATCTTGCACGGGAGCACCGGGCGAGGCAAGGCTGAGGGGTCCCGGGAGCGCACAGCTGGGACAGTACACAGGGACACTGCTTTCTGGACACATATCAATGTTTCAGGCATCAGCCCTTTTCCCACCCCCGGCAGGGCTCTTGCCTTTTTCCTAGCTGCTCCACTCCCAGCTATCTAATGCACACTAATGCACACAAAACTAATACGTATAATAGTTTACAGTTCACATCAGCACTGTATGGTACAAATTATCCCATATTCCAAATCAGAGCAGATACAAAGCTCACAAGACTCAGTATGATGAACCTCTTCACGCAGTGATAGAACTGATTCCTGTCGTGTTGACCAGCATTTATTTATTTATTTAACTTATGTATTTTCAAATGTATATGTCACTCAGTCGCCTGACAGGACTCTCTAAGTGGCTAGCAATATACAGCAAAGAGTACAAGTTCAGGGGAAGAGATCTGTTGGAGCGGAGTGAGCACTTATAATCCGTTTTTAGATTCAGGTTTTGTAGAATCTGCGAAAGAGGATGGTCTTTGCCCAGTGCGGAAATGAAAGTAGAGATGGCGCCAGGCGGACCTCTTTAAGAAGCCCATTCCAAAGGTTGGGGGCCATCACCGAGAAGGCCCTTCTAAATGGCATCTCGTTTAGGGATGGCTCTCTCAGAAGGACCTCATTCCCAGATCTCAATGGATGGGTAGGAATATATCGGAAAAGGCAGTCCTTCAAGTAACCATTTGGTTGGCTTTGAAGGGGGATCGGGCAAATTCCTAGAGAAGGCTGCCACTGGCTACTGGTTTTGGTGGGTGTATGCTGCCTCCAGGGTCAGGCAGGATGCCTCTGTACACCAGTTGCTGGGGAACATGGGAGAGTCCTGCCACTCTGGTGACTTCCTACTGGGCTTCCCACTGGGGAAGCCGGTTGGCCATGGAGGGAAATGGAATGCTGAACGAGGCGGCTTGGAGCAAAAGGCTGAGAACATTTATTCTGCAGCTGACGGCACAGATCTAAACGAGACATTCTGCCGAATCTTCAAGAGGAAAAACAAAACACAAAACTAAGCATTATTAACACTCGGAAGGCACCACTGGATTTCTAGCAACAGGAATTTTCAACTTTCTGTTGATCAATTTTTTTTAATAAAAAGCGAAAAAACCAGAATATGGGTAGACATCTAAAAATAAGCGTTTCTTTAATTATAAAGGCATGACTTAGTTTTAACAACAAATGCAGAAATCAAAGGCAGAGATAGAAGCCTTTTTGCAGAAGTGCTTGGAAAAGTCATTGTGTTAGTTTGCACACAAGACAATGCACCTGTAAAAGAAAAAAATAAACTGAACAGTGTAGCTACAAGCTGATCGTCTCCATAACTACACTGTTTTCATTCCAGCCCTTCTGTTGCAACAAGGCAGCCGTGGAAAATTCCACTTTTGGTTCTCTGATGAGAAGCTGTTTCGCAAGAGAGAAGAACATTTTTAAAAAAGGCAACCTCTTGCTTTTAGAAGCTTTCTAACTTTCTCCTTTTTTTCTGGGAGATATGGGCACCCCAAACCCATATCCCCAGAGGAAAGGGGACAGGACAGAGAGTAAGAAAGAACAGAGATGTAAAATTTGTTCCAAGGAACAGCAAAAAGGATGCGAGCTTCTGGCCATTCCAAGACTCAGCGTAGACGTGATGCAGAAACGAGCCGCTCCTCTCAGACACCGCCTCGGTCTTCTCAGCAGTCTGGCCCCCAACAGAGGGCCCTCCTTTCCTGCATCAGCAGCGCCTCGGGCCTTAGTGCTTTGCTCCCATGATGCCTTGCAGCAAGTCAATGGGCAGCGGGAAGACGATGGTGGAGTTCTTCTCGGCAGCGATGGTGGTCAGGGTCTGGAGGTAGCGCAGCTGCAGCGCGGCCGGGGACTCCGTGATGACGAGGGAGGCTTCCTTCAGCGCCCTGGAAGCGTTCATTTCGCCCTCGGCTGCAATGACCTGCAAGGTTCCAGAAAGCCGTTCAGAGACTTCCCAGTCACAACGATGCCAGCAAAGCCAGCTTGCATGCAGTGGCAAGGAATCCAAATGCCAGCCCCCAAAGAGGGCCTAGCCCAGGGTCGGCAACCCGCTGCTCCGGAGCCGCACGTGGCTCTTGAATCCCCCTGCCACGGCTCGTCGCTCAAAACACCCACGCACCACCGGCACAGCCACTGATCTGTGCCAAGGGCTAGCTGGTTAAGTCGATCAGCTAGTTAGTTAAATCGCTACATTCCTCTGCTAAACAAGCTTCCTGCAGGCTCTCATGTTACACCAACAAAGAAACAAAGCTGCTGAAAAGATTCTCTTTGTCCCAATGTCATCTCCTTCCTCTGAATGTTAAAAGCTGCACTTAGGACCTGTCACAATTCACAGCACTTGACTGTTTATCTGCTAATCAGTCACTAAACACACCTATATCTGAGATCTGAGATTTACTGAGCTTTCCACCCCCTCCCCCAACCCCGTAGGCCAACCATGGATAAATCGAAGAAAAGTTTCTGAAGAAAACCAAACTGTTTAATGATACATGGGTAGATTCATTTGCTTTTACTGCTGACGAACTTATGGGGTTTGCTGTTTAACGCATGCAGCCCTTTAGCACTGACTTTGACTCTTCAGGAAGCTGTTCTCCTATTCAAAATATATGAAAGGAGTCCTACTAGGTTATAACGTACGATTAAAAATAACTTTTTAGTGACTGAACAAGAGCTGCAGCTAAATCATAATGAAGATATACATAGCATAAAGGTAAAAAACGATATATGCCGTGTTATCTTCATTTTAGATGTCAAAAGGGTTTTGCGGCTCCCGGTGTTTTCTTTTGTGCGGGAAACGGGTCCAAATGGCTCTTTGAGGGTTAAGGGTTGCCAGCCCCTGGGCTAAAGGAATCTGCAGGCTTCTGGATTAAAGTGAGCGTGAAATGAGCCTTGGCAAACTTCTAGAGAAGGCAGCGACACCATAATTTTTCCGATTGCCAAGTGTGCCTGTGAAACTTGGGCTCTGGAAAAGGCACCCAGAGGAAGGGTGGGTGCTTTGGAATTGTGGTGCTGGAGACGAAACATCGCAAACAAAGAAGCCCTTCGAGTGAGCCTCACCCAAAGTCTCACTTGACGCCAGATGGCCAAACAAAGGCTGCCATGCTTTGGCCATGTCATGAGCGCCGACGCCAGTCCTGCTGGGAGTGACCAGTGGAAAAAGAAGGGGCTGCCCCCGCACCCATTGGCTGGACATCTCAAAGACGTGGCGGTCTTGAAGGAAGCCGTGCGAGACAGAGGGGCTTGGAGAGCAGCGATCCATGGGGTGGCCAAGGGTCGGGCTTGCCGAACGGCTGACGACGATGACAGCGAGAGAAGATGTCAGCATCGCTCCCTCTCGGTCCTGATTCGCACATCGCTTGCAGAAAGCATCTGCCGTGGGCCAACAGGCCTTTGATGTGGGAGAGCCGCTGGAGGAAGAGGGGGGAGCGCAGGGGTTCTCCTCTTTCCCTCTCCCCTATGCCTGTGCTGCTGCTGACTGGTGAGTGTTTAAGAGGAAGGGGGATCGGAGACTTTGGAACATACGGTTACCTAGGAAAACTAGGCATTCGTGGCATTTTTAGAAAATGGTGCCACTCCTTTCAAACCGATCCGGCAGGAGCCAGAAAGTGAAGAAGTTGCGTATCTTGAACCCAGACAGCTCTGCGCCCCGGTGGCCAACAGCCCGGAAAGGTTGATCGATCTTGGCTTCCTTCAGCTTCTAGATCGGGACCGGCCCGCTTGTGGCCCTCCCACAATGCTGTTGGACTACAAATCCCAGGGTCCCTTGCTGCGAGCTCTGCTGGCTGGGGCTGTCCCACCACTTCACCAATTGCAGCCCTGCTCTAAGCAACTTCTGGTTTTTTCACCGGCTGCAGGCCAAGCTGCACTGGCAGATCCTTCCTACCTTTGCTCTCGCCTCGCGGGCGGCTTCGGCTTCCGCCGCCATGGCCCTCTGGAGTTGGATGGGCAATTTCACGTCTTTGATCTCCACGCGCTCCACTTTTATTCCCCACTCGTCTGTGGCATCATCCAGCGTGGCCTGTTAAAAAACGTGCAGGAATGTCAAGGCAGATCATGGTATTGTGCAGGAAGTCGCAGAGCTGGCAGAGTAAAACAAGACCTGGCTGAAACAGTAAACGGGGTGCTTAAAGCTGCTTTCATGCTGGCTGTTGCTCACATATTTAAATACCTTTACTTGTCACTTTTAAGCTTTACTGAGTTGTTTGTTGCATTGAACCAATGGAGGTCCCTGTTCAGAATCTGTGAACACACACACCCTTCCTGTTTCGAGCCTTCAGCATCAGGAATTGCCCACTCCCTTTCAAGGCTGCCTTTATACCCCTGAGGACTAGATACTTGCTTTCTTTGAATTAAAAAGAATCAAGATTGTTGAGATCGTGGATCCTGCACTTGTGACCGAATGGAATGTTTCCATGGTTAAAAGAACACAGTCGCAACTAAAACATTCTCTCTACAGAAAGACTGCAAGGCTTAGCTTCTAAGCATGTTTTTGTTTGCAAATGAAACTTTACAGCAAAACACTTCTTGCCCAAGTTACAAGGGATGCTGAGAGGATTTTAAAACCAGAAAAAAACCCCCCACCATGGCATGCTCTGCAGTGCTTTGCTTGCCTTCCGTTTGCACTGGTTTCAATACTGTAAACAGTTAGCCCCATTCTCCAGGACAAATGCTCAGTTTTCAGTTCCTGTACGGCTCTGAACCCGCCAGGAAATCCAGTCCGAATGCGCAGCTCGTACCTGCATGCTGTGCGCAATCTCTTCTCGGTCAGAGAGGATCTGGGAGAGGTTCTTGGTTCCCAGAACGTTCCTCAGGGTGGTCTGAGCCAGGAGCCGAGTGGCCGAGTCGGCATTGGTGATGTTTGCGACCGCAAGGGTGGCGTTTTGAACTCGGTAGTAAACCACGCCGTCCACATTAACTGTCACTGAATCTTTGGTAAGAATCTAGGGTAGAAACAGAAGTGCGAGGAGAACAAAATCAACCCGGATGAATTACAGAAAGAAAGAAGGAAGCCAGCTTTTGCTTACCCACAACTGGCACAGCGCAAGTGGCTGGTCCTGAGCGAGGAATCCGCTTTTGCATTACCACCTAGGCATGCATTAGCAAAGAGAAACTAGCTTTTGCACCTGCAGTGTGCCTGGGGGAGACGTCTGAAGAGTCTAAGCAGAGCCCAAAATCTTTTCTGTTTGAGTAAAGGGATTAATTGTTTATGTGAAGTACACTGTGTTCATGATTTGTGTGTTTATAAGGGTTTTATGCAAGATTTATCCTTAAGTTCAGACTTCATCAGGAATACTGTGTCTAGTTCTGGGCACCAGGATTTAAGAAGGATGCAGAAAAATTAGAAAGCGTCCAGAGGAAGGCAACAAAAATGACCCAGGGCTTGGAAACACTGCCCTGTGAGGAGACTGAGAGAACTGGGCATGTTCAGCCTTGAGAAGAGAAGACTGAGGGGGGACATGGGATCCTTCTAGAAGTACCTCAAAGGCTGTCACAAAGGGGAAGGTCAAGATCTCTTCTCCCCGCTACCAGAATGCCGGACACAAAATAATCAAGTCAAGTTGTGGCAACCCAGATTCAGGCTGGACATCAGGAAAAGCTTCCTCATGGTCAGAGCAACATGACAGTGGGACCAGCTGCCCGGAGAGGTGGGCGGGGGGCTCTCCCACACTGGAGGCATTCAAAGTGAAACTGGGTAGCCACCTGTGGGATGGTGTGACTTGGTGTCCTGCACCAGCAGGGGGTTGGACTGGATGGCCTCCATGGCCCCTTCCAACTCTGCTATTCTATGATTCTATTAAGTTGTTTATTGGTTAAGCCTTCCATCACTTTTGTTTACGGAACCACAAAGTTGGAATTAGGTTGTTAGCATGACGATCGTAGTTAGGCAGCATTTGATTTTGTGGGTTTTCTGTACTTTTCATGCAGCACTTTGGCATAAAATGCAGTATAACCATTACGACACCTGAAAGTTTGCGGGGAAGCCCATCAGCAAGACACACAGCCTGCATCTGTCGCAAACTCAAAGAACAGATTTGCTCTTTCTCCAGAGCAATTTTTTGTTTTCTGCAGAGCTCAACTCTGGAGAAGAGTCGGCAGGTTTAGCAAGAGCATTTCTAAATCCAGCATGCCTGACTGCGTGTCATTCGCAGGTGCAGCTGTGTAACCCCTTTGAGGAATGGGTGACAGCAAGCACCCTGGCAGTACTAATTGCTGGGTGCTTTCCAAGGGCACCCGAACATCCAGGAGGCTACCATCTTTGGAATAGCTCCTCAGCAAGAGGAGTGACTTTTAAGAGCGGTGGGTGCAAAGGTAATTTGCGGAAGCTCACAGAAACAAAGCAGATCTCTTCCCCAGGAACCAAAACTCTGCATTTGACTGTACAAAGGAACCACAGCTGCATCCCCACCTCGTTCCAAGGTGCTCTGGGAGTCCGTCTCTGCACAGTGCACCTGCCTTCCCTCCGGAACATTCTTGTTAGATTTCATTAAGCTGAAAGTTGAATAGTGACTGGCCAAGCCATGCAGGCGGCCCCGTGGCCAGAAAGGGATCCTGGCTCTCTAAGCCCCGTGAATTGGCTTTCTTTGCTCTTTTCTCCGAGTGGGAAGGGAAGGCAAAAGAAAAAGAGCGGGGAGAAGCCCGGATAGTAAGGGATGAATATGAATACCAGTCAGGCAATGAGATGCGAATCTTTGCTTCTTTACCTGAGTGGATTGGGGTTCAGCCAGCTGTGTGGGTCTGGAGGAGGGAGCTGAAGGAAGGGGCAGGTAGCCGAGAGCAGGTGCTCTGCAAGGTTTTCCAGGGAGGCTGTGGGGAGCTGAATGGGGGGCGGGCGGGGGTTTGGTGGGAAGCCTGCTTGGGTGAGAGGCTGTTCTGAGCATGGAGAGGGTGCTACGAGGCTGGAACAAGCAGGAAGGAAAGATGAGCAGGTGGCTGGAAGAAGGGCACAGGCAGGTCTTGGGGTGGGGGAAGGTGGGGCTGGATCTGGGCAGCATGGAGGTCACAGAGGATGCCAAGAAGGAGACGGTGGAAGGGGCAGGAAAGGAGTGGAAGGATCCCCATTTTGTCTCTCCACATGGCAGGGATTGATGACTTTCCTCCAAATCCAGGCGCTGAGAGGAAGACACAAGCAACCAGGCTGGGAAGACCCCCTTGGCTCACCACAGCAAGTGTGAGGCAGGATGGGGCAAAGACTATCACACACACACACACACACACACACACACACACGTCCAGCACACACTTCGGGTGCCTGCAGAAAGAGCTCCTATCCAGACTGCCTAACCTTTTAGGAGGGGAGAAGGCGCTTGACCCCGTCTCCTTCCTGTCCCCAAACACCCTCCCACCCCAATTCCTCCTGGAGGGTTGCTGCTCCCACCCTGCAGAATTAAGCTCCCTTTGGCTGCAATGGGAGGGGTTTTTCTAAGATTAATAACCAGGTGGAGGGCGGATTGGGGGTGCAGAGCACAGGGGGAGAAGGAGGTTAATGCTTCCGACCTCTGCAGCAATCACCCCCGAAAACGGCGAAGCTGAGGGAAGTCTTCTGCTTGGCACCAGTGAATTGTAACTTAGGGGAGCAGATCCAGGGATGTGGGAAACGGACATGGCCAAGCCCTTCCTGGCAAAGATTTCTCACGCCCAGTTTTTAGGATTAGCAGCAGCAGCAACAAACACCCCCCTCAACACACACACACACACACACACACAATATTACGGCTGCTAAAGGAAGAAAGCTTGGGTTAGCCAGAGTGGATTTTTTTGAAACAGCCTCTGCGGTCACTCAAGTTCAAATACTGAAATCGAGTTCCTTGACTCAGAATTTTCTTAAAGGCACAGCATTAACTCAGGCTAACCGAGACATGAAAACATTAAAAAACACAAGAGATCAAGCCGAAGGACGGCAGGTCTGACAAGTCAAACGTCCACCCGCCCCTGGAACATGGGGCTCAGGTCGTGTGGAGCGTGGCCGAGTCTCTGGCGTCCCTCAGGCCCGCCCAGCTGTTTCTGCGTGGCTGGACCTCGCAGGGCAGGATCAGCAGCAGACCGTATGCTGTCTTAGGACAAAACCTGCCTGCCATTTCTTTGAGGAATCTGCAAGGAGTTTCGAAGGAAGTGGGCTGGAGAGCAAGGCAGCCAGAAAGCCAACAGCCTGT
Source organism: Varanus komodoensis (assembly GCF_004798865.1). NCBI lineage: Eukaryota > Metazoa > Chordata > Lepidosauria > Squamata > Varanidae > Varanus > Varanus komodoensis. Next base: position 3,736,725 of record NW_025335873.1, on the reverse strand, counting down.
GCTGTAGACAAGCAAGGCTTTTCTGAGCCTGCAAGCTCACGATCTAATGGCTTCGCGACACAGGAAGAGAAGGAAACATTTGTAACTGTGGATTAGAAACTAAACCGAGAGAGTGAAAAAAGACCATGTCGGGAAGAAGAAAAAGGCATGTTTTGACTCTGTTCTGAAAAGAACAGCCTCTCGCTACGTAAAAAAGGCTCCGGACATTTCAGAGGGACAGAATTCCATATTATTTTGGGAAACCCTGAGTGAAAGAAAGGCCCCCCCCCCCCCCCCCCCGGTGGACTGCTGCCACTCTTTCTCCAATAGCACGGTGTGCACAGAAGCAGCGTCGCTGGAAAGCAACATGCATGGCTAGACTTCTTTAATCCTATTTAGAATCAAACCCTAATAAAACTCGGTATTATGCAATTACAGCCAACCTCACCGTTGTTTCTATTTCAGGAATACGAATTAGGTAATCACAGCCCATATTCTGCCAGCTCGTTTCCATGGTATACAAACTCCGCCATGCCTTCCCTGCAAGGGACTATCCGGCTAATGCAAGGGCTAGTAAGCCTTGCAGATAACTTACTAGTCCTCACCGTTTTTGGAACGACAGCTCCCAGTACTCACCAGTGTGAATCACCATTGCTCAATATGGCCAGCTCTGACAGGGCTTTCAACCTGGGGAGTCTATTATAAAGTGCCTGATACAAAGCATCCGCAACAGGAGATCGGAACAAGGTCCAACTCTTTTCATGTGGCTCTTCCTGTGTTTTATGATCTGCATATCCAGTGTCCACCAGAGAAGTGGCAGCTGAGGAAACGACCTCTCTTGACGGCAGAAGCTTCTCCCATCAGCTCCAGGCCAGGGTCTTTTTATTTTCCCAGGCCTTCTGAAGATTTCAGTGCAGTTGTAGGAAGATATTTCAGCATTTTGGCAATCTTGCCTGAAGATGCAACATGTTTAAAAATCCGTTTTTCTACTGTTGTCATTTTGGAAGCTTCTTCGGGTTTGAAAGCCCCTCGAAAGTGCAAAAGCTGCACGACGCCGATTAGCACTATCGTTAATAGTCATTGTATTTCTACACCACGTAATCACCAACGCTACCGGCAAAATCAGCCATGGGGTTGTGTAGAAACCATTGCCTTCCACTTTCTTGAGCAGCCCTGGAATGGTGGTTTCTATTTTCAGGGATTTTCTTTAAAATTACATGCTACTTTTTTGCTTATGGAAGCATTAGCTTGTTTTCCCAGTTGTTCTTCGTGCCTTTTTCCTGTTGGATCTATAGGGTTATATGCCTTGCGAGAGCTATTATTCTAACCTTTATACAGCATACTTGAAAAGAAACACCAGCTCATCCAGGGAGCCCCCAGGGATCCATGAAGCAGCCAGTTCTGTGCCAGACGCCAACAACATGGAACGAAGGATGCTAGGTGAGTCTTTGTAGGAAGAGAGCTCTGTTGGTGAAGGGTCACTTTAGGAAATGCTCTGCTTCTACCTTGCAACCATGCATTGTGCTTGAGTTCGCAGGGGAGCGCAGAGTGAGACCACAGGTATTTCTCAAGCAAAGCCGCTCTAAAGGTAGACAAGTCCCCAGGCGATTTAGGGGCTTCAAGGGCAAGAAGCACATCTTCAGTTTTCCGCAGGCTCAAGCAGGAAAATATTCCAAGCAGGTTGTGCCTCTGGGAGGGAACTCTTTGTAGATGATCACCCACAGGACAGTAACATACTACGATTTCACTCCAGGATTTTCCAGTGGCTTGCAGCTATCTTGCGAAAAGATGCAGCTTTGGACCGAGGCAGAAGATGGGAAACAAAAATCCTCCTACAACCCCATGGATAGTTTCTCAAAGGGAAATGCACAGTTGCTTACAAAAAAGCCCAACCCACAGGGCCGTCTGACCTGGGAAAAAACTCTGAAGTGCCAGGTGGAAAGGTGGGGGACGGAGGCAACCAGGAAGCAGGAAATTTGCATCAACAAATACACAATGCTTCGTAATCAGGCTTCTAATAATGGACCCATTATCCTCGGCCCAGTTCTGCAACAATGCCCAGGCAGTCGACTAGCAAACATGGAGTTACACGACCTACGGCAAAGCGCAGCAAGGGAAACTGTGCCGCAGAGCAGAGGTGCCCAGGGCTGTCTTTCTGCCCTGCTTTCCCTGCGCCCTGAGAAAGGAGAGGTGCAAAAGAGCAGCAAAGCCAAGCATCGCGGCGCCTTGTGAAGGACGAGCCCTGACAAAGCTGGGAGGTGGACTTTTCCAGCAGAGGCATCTGGGCTTGATGGCGTCCAGCTGAACTTCTAGTGGAATGCGGCACGCGAGTAGACCCACCCCTGGAGAGCCCTCTCTGCAGTGACGGCAAGCAGAGAAGTGACTCGGGGGACAAGGGACCCCTGTCGCCACGGGGTCGCGCTCTCCCCTCGCTTCATGCTCACTTGCTCAGGCATCTAACCACCAGCCGGTACGGCAGGCCGCTCTCCCTGTGTCCATCATCCCCATCTCACAGAGGAGGGACTGAGCCACGGCAGGTGCCCGAGACCTTCCCACGAGCTGATGCCAGAGGCAAGACTGGCACCGGTCCGTAGCTCAGTCCTTTGTGGCAAGGCCGCAGCAGCTGCAGCATCCCGGGATGTGAGGCCATGAAAGGGGGCAGCCGATGCTGGCCGAGTGTATTTATATCCAGCAGGCGAAAGGCAGGGAAGGGGGCCAGGGGAGGGGAGCTCTTACTTCTTGCGGCGGGATGTCGAACGAGATGGTCCTCATGTCCACTTTGATAATGGTATCTGTGCAGGGCAGGACGAAAAAGAGGCCTGCAGAAAACGGAAGGGCAAGAGTCAAATTCAGCCGCTTTCAAGAGAGGGGTGTTGGTGTGCTGAGCATTTATTTTGTGGGTTATGTTTGGATCCTCATTTCTTCCTGCAAGGAGCCCAGTGCAGTCTGCATAATCCTCCTCTTCTCCATTTTACCTTCACAACAACCCCACGAGGTAGCTTAGGCTGAGATGCCACCCCAGTGAGTTTCGTGGCCAATTGAGGACTAGAACCTTGTTCTTATTTACCTCTGTTGATTGAATATTATATTGAACACCTGCCTTTTTGCCTCTCTTGGGGACCCCCCGGGGACCTGCATGGCACCCCAACTCTCCATGCGACTCTAGGTTAGGCTGAAAAGCTGTGACGGCCCCGAGGTGACCCAGCGAGCTTTGGGGTGACGACTAGAACCTGGATCTGCCGGGTCCCAGCCTGACACTCTTAACGTCTCCAGTCTTGTTGCCAACGCAGTGGGGGAGAGGGGTAAAGAGATGGGGTTCCAGGGAGGAAGGACAGGTGGGGAGAGCGCCACGTGTCTGGCTCTGCATTGGCTGGGGAGAGGTGGCGAAGTTTATCTTTATCCCGCCCATTCCCAGAGGGTGGTCTCTTGGCAGTGTGCCCTCTTTTCAGGCAGCCGTAGCAGTGCCTTTAGCCGAGCAGGTGACAAACTCTCCCCCCTGAGCTGTGGAATCAGCTGGTTTGACCCTCCAGGCCGCTGTGCAAGGTACCCAGGAAGGCCAGGCCAGGCCTTTTGCGGTTCATCGGCAGCTGATGGAGTCCACCCGACACTTTTGCAGAGACGGGACTCTGAAAATGGTGTCCCATCCGAGCAAGCCTATTTAGGCAGTCCGGCAGGTGGAACGTGCTTCCTAGAGGTGTGCACCTGGCACGGGGTTGATACTCTTTTCGGTCAACACCTTTCTATTTAACTGTTGTTTTAAAAACTAATATTTTGATGTTCAACAGTCGCTTTTTATTTAATTTATATTTCCTGGTTATCTGTATTTATTATGTTGATATGGTGGTTTTATTGCATTTTTGTTTTAATGATTGTAAGCCATCCTGAGATGCTGTGCATAAGGGACAGCATATCAAAGTTTTAAATAAATAAGTAAAATCCCAAGCTTGCTCAGAGAGAACACGGCCCCAGTTGGACGATGCTCTGATAGAACACGGTCCAAGCTGGACTTCACTCAGCACGGTTACCCGTGGCAGGTTGCTGCTGCCTTCTGCGGGTTGCCATGCCGGGCCATCCCAGACTGATTTCCCTAACGGTCACTGCATTTTCTTGCATCCCTAGAGGCTCAGGACAAAGTGTAAAATTGGCTCCCTGAGGGGGATTAAAGTGGGAGAGAGAAAAGCTTAGAACGTTGGTGGGAGGCTTGTGCCCATCCCTCATAAACACCCCCTCGCACCCCCTTCCGGGAGCAGGCGATAGGAGCCGGAAAGGATGGCTTTGGAGCCTGTTCAAGCTGGGTCAAGGATGCTTCCCCTCAGAGGACTGACATCCATGTGGACCAGTGCATTTACCTTTGCTCACACATTCCTGTGTGCACAGTGTGGGTTTTTCATTTCTAGTCTGGCACTGGCAGCTACGCCAAGGCGGTGCCTGCCCATGCAGGGATTGCAAACGCCGACAAGAGGGGAATTTGGCGGAGAGGCCAAGCACCCGGGATCGGCTGACTGTTTGCACTCACCATGGGTCTGTTTGCACGACAGCCAAGCCCCCTTGGTTTCACAGTAAATGCAAACATGCCCGAGATTTCAACAGCATAACTCTGCACAAACATTCTGCAAAATAAGGGACCAGGGCGCAGAAGCACTCACCGGGCCCCTTCGCACCTCCTTTGAGGATGCGCCCCAGCCGGAAGATGATGGCTCGCTCGTATTCCTTGACGATCTGTAACGGAAAAGAAAATTGCCGGTCCTTTTTCCAGCCGTGCACCCCTCCCCCGTCCTGCACACCCCCTCCTGGTTTGTGCTAATTGTGCAGCATCCGTTCCTAGCACATGCAGGAAGCGACACCAAGGTGGGTGGAGGCGAGAAGAAGGGGAACTGGATGTGAACAAGGCACTAATTTCAGAGCACGGGATGGCACAGCAATGCAGAAGGTCACGCATTTCGCCATTCCCGGTCCCTTTTCATGGAATAGCAGTAAAAGATGATTTCGCTTATCTATTTCTTGCAGCTCACGCTGAGGGCTCAAGTCGTCTCCAGTTCAATCCTGAACTCTGGAGCTTAAAAAAAGCGGTGGTGGGAAGGAAGGGGGCTTTTCTGCTGAGCTGCCAGTTAGAGCAGGCACACCAGCTTAGATGGACAAATAGACCAACCCCCTCTTCTATCTGCTCAACTGGCAGGCGCTCCTCCGTGAGCCATGGCCCAACACAGCACCCTGGAAAAATATGCCCACACATCCGACTGCCAGCAAACGGTTTCTTAGCTGCGGGGGACAGGCAGAGCTGGCGAGGGGGGTCCCGCCGCTCTTGCCCCTTCTGCGCTGGGCACCAGCCAGCGGCTTCCCGCCTCGGGCAGCCTGATCGCCTTCCACGCTGGGCGCAGAGAAGGCCAAGCCGTTCCACCTCTCCTCTGCAGTTTCTTAAGCCAGCAACAAGCCAGGAGCCTTGCTTTGGACAGTCCGGGGGAATGGGGGGCAGCGTGCCGCTCGGTGGGCAGGCAAAGGGGCTGGGCTAGCCCCAGTGTCTAGAGACACCCTCCAGCTGGGGTGGGGGGACACAGCTTGTCACCCCTCTCCACCCGCCGCCCCCCTGCATCGGCACCTGAGCAAGGGTGCCTGGCCAAAGAAAGCTCCCACACCGAGACCTGACATGGGATTTTATGGGCTGAACCTCTTCCAGGTAAGGGTTTTGTTTACCTTTATGCACAGCCAGACGGATAAGGGGAAAGTCACAGTGACTAAGAGGAATGAAAATATGACCAGGATCCAGCCGCACAGGCCAAGGCCAGTGAAAGATCCCTCTGGAAACAGAGAAAACAAGGGAGCAAAATGCCCCGGATTATTACCTGTGTATGTTTCACATCAGAAACGGCAGCCCTCTTACCTAATTCAGCAGGCCGTTTGGTCTCTGACAGCGTTGGGAAACGTATGTGTATCTTGGCTCCCCAAACGGAAAAGGGTTCAACTGTTACCCAACCTAGTGTCCCTCCAGGTGCCTCACACTACAGTTCCCATCATCCCAGATGGCTGGGGTTGATAATACTTGTAGTCCAATATTTTTGCAAGGGGCTAATGCAAGAACGCACAGACAACCTTAAGGCTTGCAGAAGGAAGGTTACAAGGATCTGCTTATTACTATACTCTCCTCCCACAAGGAAGAAAAGCGTCTTCCAGTGGCCAAGAGCACAATGAGTTCATTTTCAAGAATGTACACAGACCTCTTAAGGAAATCTCAGGGGCTTGGCATATCTGTTTTCCAGAAGATGCATTCTGCCTGGAATTGCACACAAAAATAATTTTATCTGTGCTCCCGGGAATCCAAAGGAGTTGGGGCAAATGGCATCTGGATGGAAATGACCGGAGCTGTTCAGCTGCTTCTTCCTCCCAACTCTGGATTCATTTCTCTCTCTCTAAGGCTAACGACCACTTCCACGTCTTGTGGGAACAAATTCTGTGGCGCAACACTTTTCTTCTCTGTTTGTCTTGAATATGTGGCAGCTAAGCTCTTGACCCACAGATATGCCGAGAGGGTGAGCGGATTGTCTTTGAAATGCAGTGGCTTCTCTGACTGAGAAAGGGAGGGCAAAATATCAACCATACCAGAAAGCTTATAAAAATTACGGAGAGCTCCATGTGGCTATTTTGGGTTCTGTACAATATGTCAGGACTGCAACTGTTTGAAGGTTGCCAAACAGTTTCAATTTAAACTGCTGAAATTGGCATCCCGAGAAACTCCATTGATTCCCTTCCTTTCCTGCCTGGCACACAGATTAAATGAGCATGAACAATACTCCATCAGGTGCTGTTTTTTTAATCTACCTACCTTTTTCCCCCCTGAAGGTTTTTGGACTTCTGCAGACCTTGGTGTTCCCAAATCCGCTGATCTCCCCCTCTTGTGTTCGGTGAGTTGCAATGTTTTAACCACATACAGATGAGTGTTTGTAGAATCGGGTTAGCTTTTGACATAAGTGGTAATAACAGTGACCAAGGGCACAGCTTTAGACATCACACAGGGCCACAAGTCCTCGCATGCCCCAGCCAGGGGTCCTGCCTGCATTTCTGAGCGCTTATCCGTGGTTTGTTTTCCTTAACCATGGTTAACAACCGTATTTGTGCACTTGAACACCTGCATTTTATGAGGCTTGTGTGGATGATAGCTTCACTTTGATCATTGCAAGCTGCACAGATAATCACAGGTTTGGGGATTATTTTTAAAATTATGCTTAGAGACGCATCATCAAGTGTTATCTCCATTTGTTATTTATACAGAATGTCTAATAACTGCAAGACACTGTACAAAAATATTTAAAACACTCTGTTCCCAAGTGTTCATCCTAGAGAGATCGGTATCACTAGTTTCAGAGCCAGGAGTTTTCTAAGGTTGGAAGGAAGGGCAAACTATCAACCGTGCCATGGCTTTTGTTCCCAGAGCAGTGGGGAAACACAGGAGGAAACGTTACTACAGATTAAGATGACAAAACTGAGCTGGAATTTAATTCAAGCTTGTTGCGGGTTATTTATTACACCCCAAGAAACATGAGGAAATGCCTCAAATAGATTGCTTTTTTGGCTGTCCTGTTTCTCATTTGCAGGGGTTACAGAATTGGCAAACAATTTGCTAGAAGCAAAAAGCTGCTATTTACAAAGAGAAGGTCTCTTTAGTCAGACAGAATGGATCTGCTTGGGGAATATTTACTGTGCAGGGCCCAGATCCATGGAGAAATCACTAACTTCCAAGGAGCGGGGGCATAGCCGCATACTAATGAGTTCTGGTAAAATGGATATTTTGGCTGTACAGAGTGTGAAAGGATAAGAACGGAGACATTTTCAGCCCAGTACAAATTGGTGAGGGTTCTTGTTGTAGGGATAAAATTGGGAGCAGGAGGATATAAATCTAATAATTTAATTAATAATCGACTTTAAACTGACAGTTCCCGTACTGATTTTAACAGGACTAGAAACTTCCTTCCCAAGCTAGAAACTAGAAACTTCCTTCCTTCCCATACCAGGCATGAAGTGTGGCAATTCTAGCCCTTGTAAATTAACACATTGCACATAACACACAAGTTACAATGAGGCAGAAAATGTTTAGCATTAGAGGGAAAACAAACTATAAGATTATCCAAGCACTTGTAAAAACACATCTGTTTCAAGCCCCTGTGTTCAGGAAGAATTGTTTAAAACTGTACTGGATTTAAATAGGGTGATAATTAAAAAAAAATGCTGAATCTTTTCAGAGCTGAAAGCTTGGCCCTTTTAACACTGCTAAAAATGAAATGTCAAAAGAGTTGAAGGGGATTATGGTAATTTATATATAGTATTGCCCACTGTAAATTGTCCGTAAACAAAGTTCAGGTTTGGATTGAAGTAGTATCACTACTCAGGCCAGATTAAATACCTTAGGCAGAAACCCCATTTCGGCTGGCAAGGAAGGAAGGAAAACTCCCACCCATAAGACGAACTACTATCACATCACGGAGAGCGCTGCCGCCCAGCTTTCTCCCCAGCACGACTCCTTCTTTATAAAACGGTGCCTCCTTCACAACCTAAGTGGCAAGGTCCAGGAAACCCCTAAATTTCCGCCGGGTGCTTTTCCTTTGGCCCCGAGCCATATAAAGTGGCTTCCAGGATGGCTGCAAGAGCAGGAGACATTCCCGGGTTCTGGTTTGCTGTCAAACAGAGACAAATACCTGAGATGCTTGCAGCCAGAACAGCTCCCAGCACTGCGATGACAAGGCATCGTCTTTCCCTCCTGCATGGATTTTACTGCGGTCAGGGAAACGCAGCGGAACTTGCTTCTTCCTCTGCCTTGACCTCATCGCTAAGAGCTGTGGTTCCACCAGCCAACTCGCAACTGGTTGAAGTCCTACATCTTGGAAGGGCTCCATGGCATCGTGCCCAAAACCCAGGTGCCCGGCCTCGGCAGAGGCCCAGTGCAAGAGGAGAGCAGTAATCATTCACAGGGTGAATTATTTTCATCCTTTGATTTGCCTTCTCTGCACCGCAAGGCACCCACTGAAGGCCGGGGTTGTTCCAGGCTAACGGGACATAGAGCGACTGCTGGGCCACCTGTGTGGCACCTGAGGTGGATCCGGTGGGTGTACCTGGGACACCAAAGTTGGTCAGAGTTTTTGAGGGCTACCATACTGTAGAGGTGCACAGACATGGACCCCCAAGCAACCCCTAAGCTCTGCCTGTACTAAAAGCGCATCTACTTTCTGCATCCAACCAGCCCATCACAAACGGCTAAGCAGAACCAGAAACAAAAATAAATCTTCACAAACCATTTTAGTGGAATGACATTTCTAGGTCACAGTAAGACTCACAGGCAAAATACCACAAATGGTCTTTCCCTGCATACCCGGCAAATTTAGCTCCGAAAAACTCCATGTAACTCACTGTTTGGGGTTTCTTATTACCGTTTTCAATGTGTTGTTTGATAGCATAAGCAAAATAGAATAACTATATAATTGTGGCTGAGAGTGAGGAGAAGGAGAGCGGTCGTGTTTTGCTGTTGGAGGTGAATTCAGTTTCCGAAGTCAGAAAACTGTTGCGGTGTTGTTAAGGGCTGGCAGACTGCACTAAAACTAAGGTGGGGAAGTGGAAAGGTGGGGGGGGGCAGAGCTCTGGCACACCTGGCAGTTGTGCACAAAAGGGAATCCTACCTGGAGTACCTGCATGCACCTAAGCCAGGGCAAGACGCGTTAAGAACGGATCACATGCCTCCCACGCACTCACTCCGAAGCAGCTGGATGGAAAAACCTAGCCGTGAGCAACCGTTAACCTTTGCAACTGCTCCTTGCATGGTGCTTTTACCTTTTCTGCGGGGGGAGCAAAGGTCCTGCCCGCCTTCCTCCCCAGCAGACTGTGGATTAGCTTGAGGCAAGGCAGCACACCCTCCCAGCATACCGGATCCGCTTCCCTTGCAAACAGACTTCCAGCTAGCGGACTGATCCAGCCCCAAGAGTCTGAGGGGCCATGTGAAAGTCTGAGATGAGTACACAGATGTAGGTTCTCCCTGCATCCATGTTTTCCTACAGTCCTTCCGCATAGCCCACCCCGGCAAACATAACGGAGCCCAAACTTGTGCAGTGTATCTTGAAGGCATCCAGGGATAAGCAGGAGGTAGAAGAAAGAGAGGGAGCCATGTTGGTCCAAAAGAAGAGGGGAAAAAGGGGAGCTTTTATAAGGACCAGCAAAAACTTGCAAAATTTATTTATTCATATATTCATACATGTATTTATAGGCCGCCTATAACTCCCGAGGCCTTTGTGGGTGGCTTACAATACATATTAACAAAATAAAACACACTAAAATATGATGAATTAAAACATCTATGGAAGCAATATAAAATGGGCCACAGCATTCAGGCTAAGTGTTAAAAAAAATCCTAAACAGGGTATGTCTTCACCAGGCGCTAAAAGGAAAATAAAAAAGGCGCCAGGTGAATTTCCCTAGGGAGGGAGTTCCAAAGATGGGGAGGCGCAGCGGAAAAGGCCCTTCGCCTGGTCGCCACCCCTCTCATCTCCCTGAGGGTGACTCTCATAGAAGGGCCTCGGGAGCTGATCTAAGGGGGTGGGTAGGTATATATGGGTAAAACTGTGGGTAAGCTTGTAGATCTCCAGTGGGGTCTCATTTCTTCCTCCATTTAGAGCCATGCAATGAATTACCTGCATTTATTTATGCAAACCGTATGTGCTAAGCACAGTACAAGTGTTCACAACCCCCCTCCCGCTCCCCAGTGCTCAGTCATATGACCAGGTTCAGCGCCAGGAGTTTTTTTAATGCTGGGAGGGCACCTGATCAACCGTGCCGCCGGAGCCGTGGTGAGATGCCCGTCGGCATCTGTTGCTGCAACTGAAGCTGGCAAAGCCCAGCAGGATTTTCATCCCGCCAAGTGTGTTGCACCTTATGAACTGCGTGCTGAGCAACACGTGGAAATGCGCCAGATCGATCTTATTTTTCACCACTGTATTTCTGGACAGCGCTGGTTGCGGTAACGGGAAGCAGCTTTTACAGGAAGGAAGAAGCTGTTGCTTTGCATAGAGGGTTCTCTGTAATCACAGAGCAGACATGGATAAGCGCCAAGAACGAAAAGGGCACCCCTTTCGCGTGATCCTTTTTGTCCCTTTCTGCCTTTCCTGCAAATCGGAGGGTTGTCATAATCTCACGCGCCTGAGCAAATCTGTCAGCCCTTGCTGTTTCGGTGACTCATGGCAATCAACGTGAGTGAAGCACTCTTACTTTTCCTGGTAGGGTTTTCTCCTTTCCAAAAGCTGCACCGCTGTGCGAACTTTGCAAAAGGAAAATGCCTTTTGAAGCCCATCCCTTGACAATTTGCTGTTCTGTCTGGGGCTAAAGGGTTGCAATCCCATCCATGTCCAGCGCTCTGCAGGGATCACTGCGTGCAAATACATTTTCTGAACTGAAATTCGGTTCTCTGCAAAACACACATTGCCCTCGATCCCTTCTGTAGTTCCTTATTTGCTCAAAGCATTGCCGTGGCGCTGGAGAAGCTGGTTAGTAACATTTTAAACCTTTAATCTGACAGCCACATAACGGCCTCGATGGTTGCTAACAGCAGCGATGTTTAGCAGAGTCAACAAATTACCCCCTCGAGGCTCCTCTGCCCGCACCCCCATCCCTCTTGGTAGTCGCTCGAAGGGTTTCCTTTTCGATGGGACTTAATTTCAAAAGCTGTAGTGTTCAATGTAGTGTCACAGCAAAAGCATGCCGCCGATGGGGAATAAGCACTGCCTCTGAAACAGATCCCCAACAAGTTCTGCTCACATTCTGAGCATTCTTGATCTTAAGTTTCTAGTCCGTAAGGTGGCATGGAAATTGATTCCTCGCACAAAAGACCAAGCATGGAACAAGGGGAAGAGAATGGAAGCCCCAGCCCTGCCTTTTCGCTTCTCCACATGCCTTTCTGAGGACACAACCGTGCCTCAGCCCAGCCGAGCGAGGGCCACGAGCCCTTCCCTGGCTGCTTCTCTCCCCTTGCAAAGGCACAGGAACGCTTTGCACACGCTCAGAAGCGCTCTCGTTGCCCCCGGCACCTCACCCCAGACGGCAGAAGCAGCCTTCGCTTAAGGGAGCCTTCCAAAAACCCCACGGGCGTCTCCCGAGCAAGACGGGTCCGCGCCCGGAAGAAAAGCCTCCGCGAAGCGCAGGCAGGTGCCGGGGCGCGGACTCTCTCCTGCCAGACAGGCTGAGCCCGCCTTCAGCCTTTCCCGCGGAAGCGAAAGCCCCGGCACTCTGCGCTCGCTCAGGGGCACGCTCGTGCGCGGGGGCAGGGGAGGGGGGAGGGCCCGCCGCGCCGCGCCGCCCACCTCCGATCTTGGAGCCGTCGCGCTTGGGGCGGACGCCCTTCTCCGCGTCCTCCATGACGCCCACCGAGGCGGCCAGCTTGCTGCAGCGCCGCGCTCCGCTCGCCTGCCCGGGAGCGCACTGGGCGCGCGCGGCAGGGCCTCCCTGGGGCGCCGCCCGGCCCGCCTACTCGAGAGCAAGCGACGCCCTCCGCGCGGGCGTGGCGTGGCGTGGCGTGGCGAGGCGAGGCGAGGAGGCGAGGCGAGCCGGGGACCCGCCGAGCCCGGGGCGGGGCGCCTGGGCGCACGGGCCCGTGGGCCCCGTCCCAACCTGCGCGCGTTAACCCCTGGACACTGGGAAAACTTCCAGAACCGACAGTCGGGGCCGCAGGGGCCCCTCCTTGCGGGTGAGACGGCCCTGGCCCCGGGTCGCCCGCGGGCGCGCCTCCTCTCCCGCACTTGAGCTCGCCGGGACTTGCATCCGAGGAGGCGCGCCTGGCAGCGGAGGAGGCCCCCCGGCAGCCAAGCCGCAGCGCCGCAGGGGTGGGAAGTCAGCCCCGCTCCCCATACTCAAGTTCCAGCAGTGGACCCAAAGCCGAACACGCGGGGGCGGGGGGGGGGAGAAGCCGCATATAGTTGCTGCCTAAAGACATCCATGCCCCCTTCAGTGGGCAGTCCACGCATGGAAATGCTCTCCAGCCACGGAAGCGCGGGAAGATGGCCGGGCGGGGGCTCCCGCTGCACATGGGGGCAGAGAAGCGCTTCCTCTTCTCCGCAGCCGAGCTCCCCCCACCCTCCAGGCAGGCCTGCACAAAGCCTCCCGGCGGACCCCGTTCTAGTCCTGTTTCCAGGGCCCTGCGCTGAGCTGCGCCCCATGGTGCTTGTGTTTTGCAAGGCGTCGCAATGCCCTCCCCAGCATTGCGACACAGCCTGCTGGGAAGGAGAACAACAGATACGGGTGGCAACCGTTCCGGGCATGGCACCACAGACTGCCCTTTTGTTTGCTCGCTGCCTCCTTAGGAAATCCCCAGGGATGCTGGAGACACCCGCTTAAGGCGTTGCAGGAAACAGCGCGCCCTCCCCTGGATTGGAAACGGGATGGTGGGGAAGGGGAACCGTTAGCGACATAGGTACCAGCCCTTTTACTGCCCGAGAAGAGGGCGGGTTGGCCCTTTCCCATGTAGCCAGAAAACACCCACGTGCTAATTTGTTTTTGCATTTAGATCCCTCCTTTTTTCCTCTTCTCGGGAACTCAAGGTAGTTACATGGTTCGTGTTTATCCTCACAACCACAACCCTGTGAGGTAGGTTAGGTTAAGAGGCAGTGACTGGTCCAGCATCACCCCGTGAATTTCATGGCCCCACTGCCTCCTGCTTTCAGTGGGATCTAATCCAGCTCTGCGCCTTTGGACAGAGTCGCAATGGATGCTACTTAAAGGGAGTAGAGAACCCATAAACTGAGGATTACACTTTGTGCACTAGTTGAGGTGGACTCCTGTCCAGAGAAGCTTGTCCCATAATACATTTGTTAGTCTCTAAAATGCGACGGACCAAACCACAACTGTATTTCTCTCCATCCTCCTCTCAATCTGTAAAGCAATGCAATGGATGGCCTGATAGAGAAAGCAGCCCGATTTATCATGAAAGTGTGCGCAGGATTAGACCCGTAAGTGCTTGCAGGACTAGGATGCAGGGCAATAATGCAGACTAGCCCCATAAAAGGCTTCCATGGGGGCACTCTGCCTGCTGGCTTAATCAGAGACCTTTTCTGTGGGTCTGACTGGGACATGGTGTGAGAAGTAACTGGCTAGACCCAAGCAAGTACTACCTACTCCCAAAACACTTGTTCGGGGGGGGGGGGGCGGCCGGGGGGGGCATTCAAGCAGTAGGACAAGGGAATCCCCCTGGCATCTGCCTCCATCTTTTGCTCAGGGTTGGCCCAGTTTACCTGTGGCAGTGAAAGCGGACTTTGAAATACAGCAATAATTCTGAGCAATGCATTTTTCCCATGTGTGCCCGAAACAGGAACAAACAGATCTTTTACTGTGTGGCTTTACTATGTGGTGTCACAATTGCAGTGTGAAGAAATATGCTGCATTTCGTTGCTGCAGCTAGTCAGTTACAGTTCCATACTCTTCCCTTCCAGCTGTCCTAGCATATTTTTACTATCACAGAAATTGCTTGTCCTCCGGTGTTCAGATTCTCTTTATGTGCACCTTTATTTTTAAAAGCTCTACGTGTGTGGGAAGAAGAGAGGTTCCAGTTACTGCCAGGGTGCAGGATTCTGCATTTAAAACATCACCAAAGGGTTTGGTGTGTTTGTATCAGTTACTAATTCCTGTATATATGTTTAGAAAGTGACGAGCATTTTAAGTACAAACACAAACAACTTTGCCTCTGTCAGGATTTGAGACAGGTTCAGGGCCCCCTCTTCTGGCCAAAGGGCGGAATAGCAGCCCTGGTAGTTGCAGGATTGGACCCTCAGCCTGCTGCAGCTATCAGAACTCTTACAAGCAGCACCTGGGAGCCCTGGGGGAAGAGCTATAGAAGAACTGGGTCTCCCCTCCAGAAGGTTCCTCAGCGATGAAGGTCTCCTGGTGGGTTTCTTGTTACCTTGTGTTCAAGACCCAGCTGTGCTCCAGCTCTGCTCCAGCCCCCCCCCCCCCAGTCTGGCTCCAGTTCTGTTCTAGCTCTGGTCCAGTTACTATAGCCTTGCTCCAGCCATGGAGCCAACTGGGGGACCTTGGGCCAGCCACAGACGCTCAGTCCAGCCTACCTCACAGGGTGGTTGTTGGGAAAAAAGCAGGAGGAGGAGAATAATGTAAGCTGTTTTGAGTTTGGGGTGGGGTGGGGTGGGGTGGGGTGGGGTGGGGGGCATTCCAGGGGCTTTCACAGGTAAGGCCAAGTGAGGAGACTTCGATGCAGTTAGAAGCCATCTTTGGACTTCTTCCACTCCACCAAATCCAAGTGAGGCCTTGTTCTCTAGTCACCTCGGGTGCCGCTTTTTGGTGGAGAGCTGGGGGCAATTCAAAACAACACAAACCGTCCTGGGACTGGGAGGGAGCATTTGCATCCTGCAACCTCCCCCCCCCCCCCCCCCCCCGGGGGGGGGGGGGGCTCTTTTCCCCCCCCCCCCCCCCCCCCCCCCCCGTACAGATGGCGGTTGTGCTTCCATCTTCCCTCCCGCCACTTCTGCAGGCAGCTGGTCGTGTTTCTCTTTGCGAGCCGGTGGGTGGCTGCGAGTTCTCCGTTCGCCCGTGCAGCTGACAGGCGGCAGAGCTGCTCATTCCCAGCAGCACCACCTCCCCGGGCAGCGCAGATCACAGCAGCTGCTCTGCGAGAAAGGAAAGCGAGAGGGCCCTGCTGTGAGCTACTGCGGGAAGTGGGTGCAGGTGAAGCCACGAGCTGCCCTCGCGGGAATGAAGACCTGCACAGAAAAATGTTTTCAGGTTGAGCTGAGTGCACGTGGCCAGCCTCAAGATGGCTCTGCCCGAGGAACCTGGGCTCTGAAAGCCCGGCGGTGGGAGAAGCAGAAGTATAACAGGGCGTGTGGCTTATTTATATCGAAGATGCGTTATCCCCTGCCTTCGTGCAAGCACTCGGAGGAACAGTGGGCGGGCCGTGCGTGCCAACTCCGTGAAAGGCGCAACCCGGTGCCTTCCCATTGGTGCCTGGGGGTCTGTGCTCGGTCCCCGTGCGTGATCTAGACAGCTGCGTACGACCAATCAGACGAAAAGGGCGTGCCTTTCAGAAAAATCAGATCACCTCCATGCCTTGTTCTGAGCGCAGGATGCATGACAGCTGCTGCGGTCGGAGGCTTGGATGTATTAATTATGGGGCGCAGGAGTGGGGAGGGAGGGAGAGCCCGACTGGTTAACTGCTGCCCTCTAGTGTCTTTGTGAGGAACTGCATCCACTATCGACCCGAGTGTCGTCGTGGAATGCCTGCGCTCGATTCTACTTTGGTTGCAATACTGGGGAAAAGAGAAAACCCAGAACTGCAGCCAAGCCTGGCTGGATCAAAACGCAGCAGCCGACAGGTGGCATCACCGAGACGGATCTCTCTCTCAGACCAGGCCTGAAGCGGATGTCATTTTTGCCGCCTCTGGGGGGTTACCATGGTGAAAGCTCTGCTCCTTCTATGGACCGTCCAGATGCAAGGAAAGCAGAGTAGTATTTAGTGAAAATAGAACTGCCAAAGGAGGGTGCATTTTCCTAGCCCAATTCTCCCTTCAATAAAGACTAGAGATTGGGAAGGTGGTGAATGAACTTCTAGCAATACACATACTTAGTTTCAGTTTAAGGGTGGTGGTTGGTGCAATATGGTAGCCAACTTCTAATATCTGAAGGGTTTTCCTGCAGGAGATGGAGCAGAGGGCAGCACTGTTCGAACCAATGGGTGGAGCTTTTGGCCAGACTTAGGACAAGCTGCGTACCAGATGCAAAGAGCTGTTCAGAGATGGAGCAAGCTGCTTCGGAGGGAGCTGGCGACGTCTCCTTTCCAGATGCTGGAAGCTCTCTGCCAAAGGTGCCGCAGCAGCGGCCTCCTCCAGATGCTTTGCAGCACTTCTCCCAGCACTCCTGAATACTGGCTGAGGTGGATATGAGTTGAAGTCCAGAGCCCCCGGAGAGCATCAGGAAAGCTGCCCCCTTGCATCCGGACCTGCCAGGTGTGCCGCACGTAAGCAGTTGGCTTCCATTACCCCCTTCCAGCTCTGGGATCCTCTGGTTCTTTTTCAAAGCCGGCAGTCATTCTCACAAGCAGCTTCTTTTGGGATGGAGCTCCTAAGTCTGGGTTAATGGAAGCTGAATCATGCAGTTGAGTGGATCTCAAGCTGCCACTCGAAATGGTTTTAGGAAGACTGTCCTTCTGCATAAGTAATGGCAGGTGATCCTAAAGGAAGCGGTGTGTGTGTGTGTTTTGTCCATGTGCTTGTATTTCCATGCATGTCCACCTCCCTAGTATTTAATTTTTAGAAACCCAGTGGAAGAGCTTGAATATTCTCTCTCTCACACACACACAGACAGGCAGACTTAGTGGTTAAAAGCACAAGACTGGGACTCAGACGATCCGGGTTCTAGTCCCCACTCGGCCATGGAGCCAACGGGGTGACCTTGGCCCAGCCACAGACTCACAGGGCGGTTGCTGGGGGAGAGCAGGGGAGGAGGAGGTAAGCTGCTTTGCGTTCATTGCAAGAAAAAGCAGGATATATTGTCGAATACATAAAAATAAAATTTGAACCTTGACATGGCACCCTCCCCTCCACCCACAAGGCCAAATACAAAAAGTGTTTGATCAGGGATAGGCAATAAAAATTGGGGTTCTCGGTGGTGAATACACCCAGCTTCCATGCCAGGGCTGTCCATACCCTCTTATCCAAGAAAAAGAAACCATTTCTACAGATACCCACTGGAACAATGGGATGTATATTTACTCAACCACTCTATAGATAAGCTCCAGGGTAAGGTTTGTAAAACACCTGCAGTACCAGTGAAAGTTCTCAAGGTCAATGATTTGCTTCAAAGGTGTGTTCTGGTTCTGCTGTGGAGAGGGCCCAGGCAGCAGGAAGCGAGCAAGAGAAAAATCTGCAATGTTGTAATAACCTTGTGTGTCTCCTTTTTACATAAGGTACATACCTATGGAGTTGGATCCCAGTGCATTTTTTCAGATATGATTCAGCTCCCCATGTACACAGGAATGTGTGTGTGTGTGTGTGTGAGAGAGAGAGAGAGAGAGAGAGAGAGAGAGAGAGATTCTCTTGGAGCACAAAACTGGGTTGAGAGGAGTTGCTTGGAAATGCGAATAGATCCCCTGCTCTGTGTTGCATTCAGAATCTTGGTGGAGAGACCCGGGTTTTTGCCTCAGTTTGCCTTTTCTGTGAAATGGGTTTCTTTGCAAGCATTTTTGTCTCCTGAGGCTCCAAGCCCCGCTCCAGCTCTTCTTGCTCCATTGACTGAGGGCTCTACCAATGCTTGCTGGACAAGAGAGAGGCAGGCATCTGATTCCAGGAGAGGCACTTAGGTAGAACGATTCAAGGCGGTGAGGCCTTGGTGGGCTGCAAAACAGTTCGTCCAGGGTGTTGCGCAATTGCCTGCGGCAGCACAAAATGCCCCAGAAATGCGTGGCTCTGGGGGAGGATAGAGGGCTCCAGGCCTAGTGCAGGGTTTTTAACACCTCCTTGGCCACTGTGACCTGCTTGCTCTGGGCCAGGAGGAGGCGGGTGAGGAAGAGGAGCAGCAAGATGGCTTCCTTTTTGCCAGGGGAGCACCTGGTAGCACTGAAGAGGAGGCCAGCTGGACTTCTCCTAATGACCTGGTCTGTAACACCCATCATCCATCCCTGTGGTCATGCTAACTAGGGCAGAGGGAATTGCAGTCCAACCCCAGGGAGGGGCCCTTGAAGTCAGATTCTGTCTTCTGACAGGAAACATAGAAACAGAGCTAGTCAGAAGGGCCCCAGCCGGCTCCGCTCACAACATGCCCTCTATGTGCATGTCCAGCCTATCCTTGAACACCTGCACCGGTGGGGCCTCAACCACCTCCCGTGGAAGCCCATTCCACACCCTGGGGGTCCTGACTGTCAGGAAGTGCTTCCTGGCATCCAAATTGAGCCTTGGTTCCCTGAGCTTTGCTCCATTGGAGCACGTCCTGCCTTCCTCTGCAGGGGAGAACAGGTCCCTACCCACCTCCGTGTGACACCCCCTCACATACCTGCATGTCGCCAACAGATCCCCTCGGAGTCTCCTCTTCTCCAGGCTGAAGAGACCCAGTTCCCTCAGTCTCGCCTCATACGGCATCCCCTGCAAACCGGCCACCAACCTTGTGGAAGCCTTACTTAGAGTAGCCCTAAGGGGATGCGTGACGCTGAGCTGAAAGCCTTGCTCTGGTTTGGCCAGGGCTGGGCAGCGGCGCTTCTCTAAGGACTCCAGACACAGGGCCCTCTCCATGCAGGGCTGGCACGGATCCTTGGCCCACTCAGCGTGGGAGGGGATCCTCAGCCAAAGTCCCTCTTTGGGGCAGGCCAGGCTTACCTGGCAGGGACCACTCACAGTTCCTTCCAGCTTTCCATGTGGGCCTCCCGTAATTCTCCTGCCCTAGTGTCCCTCTGGGGCACTGTGGGAATTAGAATGGGGGAGCTGCCCCAAGTCCCATGCTTGCACCCAGAAAGGGAAAGGAGAGTCTCCATGTCATGCAGTCCCCAGAGTGGGATGCCAAGGCTGTGCTACCTATGGGGTGTCCTCCTTTCTGCCTGTTGAAATCAAGCCTGCATTAAGAACCATGAGGACTAGAATCTTGGCCCAGTTTAGAGGAAGGAAGGTTCCTGGGCACCTCCAGGTGGGACTGGTAGAGAGCTTTCCAGGTGAACTTTTAGCAAGGCTCGCTCTCTTCCCCGCTGCGACGGAGTTTTCCCTCTGCCCGAGCAGAAGCGAGACTGTAAAAGCGCGGCGCGCCGGGGCATGTGCAGAGCGCCCGGGCCCTCGCGGCGAGGGCGGCTGGCGCGGCCGGGCGGGAGCGGCGCCGGGGCCGGGGCCGCGCAGCTTGGGCCGCTCGCTGCCTCCGCCGCGCAGCGCCCCTCGCCAGTGCTGGGCGGGTCCTGGCGCCGGCGGGGAGGGCAGACCGCGCGAGAGCGGCGCGGCCGCTGGGCCGGCCGCCCCCCCACCCCTCCCTCCCTCCGTCCGTCCTCGGCGGCCCCGGCCCCGGCAGCGCCACTCCGCCGCTCGGGCAGGCATGGGCCATGGCCCTGGAGGCGGCCCCCTTGTCCCGCTTGCGCAGCCGGCGCGACGCGTTGCTGCGGAAGGGGGTCAGCTTTGAATGCGAGCCTGGAGAAGACAAGTGAGCGCGGGGCGCGGGGGGCGGTGCAGGCGGCGGGGGGGCTCGGGGGGGGGCGCCCCGCCCGGTCCCGGAGAAGACCCTCGTCCCCGCCGGAGGTGCTGGCCAAACGCGTAAAGTCTGCGTGCGTGTTGCGCGGAGCCTGTCGCCTACCTGCCTTCGAAGGGGTGGCGTGGAGAGCGGGGAGGCAGGCGCTCGGGCTCCAACTCGCAGATGCGGGGGGGGGGGGCAGCCGGGGGCTTGCAGGCACTGCCCCTTCCTTTCAGCAGGTGCCCCTGGACAGCAGGGCGGTGGGGCAGGGCGCCCCTGGCGATGCGGAGGGGCTGCCTCAGGGCTCCAGCCCCAGTCTGCCCTCCCTCCCTCCCTCCCTCCGCACCTGCCCCTCCACCCCGAGTTGAATGCATCGATGATGTATTGATGAAGTCAGTCCGAGTCTTACAGACAGCTGAATTTGTAAAACGGGGTGTATGAAAAGGGCAGGGAGTTCCAGGCTGTGGGAGGTGAAGACCATGGGGGCAAAAGCTGACCCATTCTGGCCGTCTAGGGTGCCCCAGTGCGCTCACCGAGGCCCCTGTGCCTTCATTTCCGCAAGTATCTCGGGCGCGCCAAATAGACGATGCGGAGCGCCAGCCCTGGTGGACGGACTCCTTCCCGTGGCTCTGTCTGTGTTTTTGTGGCTGCGGCATTGTTTTCTTGGCCCCGGTGGGTGCAGGTGAGGCCGGGAGCAGCCCTTGGGTTTACCTGAGAACTTCCAGGACAGGGGGCTGGGTGGGCCCTTCCCCTTCCCTTTCGCCTTCGCCTTCCCCTTCGCCTTCGCCTTCGCCTTCCCCACTTCTTGCCGTCTCCCCAGGTAGGGCTGCGATGTGGGCTACAGGGGAGGGAAGCTTCCCCTCTTGCTTCACTCGGCGTTCAGTTTTGTTCAGAGCAGTTATCCTGTCTCCCAGCCTGCCACATGTACATCGCAAGATGTTAAAGAAAAGAAGAGGTGGTGGCGGGAAGGCGGGAACACAGGTTCTGAGTCGGGGGAGACCAGCAGAGGAAGGAAGGGTGCTGCCAGTCAGCATGTGGAGCAGGCCGAGTCTCCGCCTCACCCACAAATCCAGTAGTGCCCTCAGGGAGTCTTTTGCAGGTGGGTTCTTTAGATGGTGGGTGGGCAGAAGGGGCTGTGGAGATTCTGACCATGTCTGAAGTAGGTCTCCAAAGAGTCTGTCCTCCCAGAAGCGAGGTCGGACGTTGCAGAGCTGAGCTTCCCCTCAGAGGTGGTGTTTGCAGGTGACAAGGTGAGGCATCGCTTCACACACCTCAGAATGTGGCGAGCCAGCCCTGCTGCGTTTCACAGGGGACCCGCATGCCTTTTCTGCCAGGTGATGCCCGAGGAGTTGGCCTCAAAGTCTCTCCCAAGAGGCACCACTGCCCATGCACACCTGTATTACCTGGGCAGGGGATGTGTTCTGAAGTGCACTTGAAAGGTGCAGACAGAGTGGGAAGAGCATTGCATCCGCTGAAAATGGAAACA
The DNA here is from genome assembly GCF_004798865.1 of Varanus komodoensis. Lineage (NCBI taxonomy): Eukaryota > Metazoa > Chordata > Lepidosauria > Squamata > Varanidae > Varanus > Varanus komodoensis. The sequence goes on along the minus strand of NW_025335873.1, from coordinate 3,715,100 downwards.
GGCAAAAGGCACGCCTTCCTGTGGATAGTCTGCTGTTGCTTCTGGCACGGCTGTCAAAGATCCAGGGTTCTGTTTCTCGAGTCCCTGGGGTGGAAAATGGCAGAGTCTGGTCTGGTTTGCTGTAAGGAAGCTCCGTAGCGCTGTGTTTTTAGAAAAAAGGTGTTTTCTGCCTCTATGTGAGATGTTGCTTAAGCAACAGGGACTAGCTCACATATCTCTTGGGGTTTTTTTAAGGCCCCCAAAATTCAAACTATCGATGGCTATAGGACTGGATAGTTTTACAAGAGCCAGCTCGGTAACAGCTGTTGTGTAAGAAACAGCATTCCTAGAGACACCTGGCTGACCACTGCTGGACTGGAGAGTGGTGTTGTGCTTGCATAGTGCTTGTTTGCTCTAGAAAGTTTGTGGGTTTCTAATGTCCTCCACCCCCTGTCTATTCATGAGCTTTATGCGTAGTTTCTAGCAATACCATAAGCACAGCTGTGCTAACAAGCACAAACAGTAAAATAAAATGGAACAAAAAGGCAGGTAGCTTTCATTGGCTTTGCTCTTTGGAGGTTTCTGTTTGTGGCACATCATAAAATACCTTTATTTCCTTGTGGACAACGTTTGATACTGGGTCGCTCTTGCCAGTGGATGCTTATTCAGTCTCTTCATTCTGCAGTATGTAGCTAGTTCATGTCCAGTGGGAGAGGTGATACTGTTTAGATGTTCTTGTCTGTAAAGTTTATTTTAGCTGTATATTCATCTGCCAGGGTTCACTAGGGTTGAACTGTAGTTCCTGGCTTACCTGAAGAAATAATAGAAGAGTGTCTCTGAGTTTGTGCAAAGTTTGCTCTCCTCCACTGAGTAGCTGCAGCCCAAAGAAAAATAATGGCTGGGACTTATAGATAGAAATATGAATGCATAGCTGATGTCAAAATTGGAGATAGATTCAGGAGCAGCAAAGGAAAGCCCTTCACCATTTAAGTACAAGAACACTCTGCAAGGACCTGTTTGGACTGGGAGCACCTGAAGGACTGCCTCCCCCATATGAAGCTGCCCATCATTGGAAGCTCTGCATCACACCAGCTTGGACTGGGGCGGGCGGGCGGGGGGGGGGGTTGGGGCTGAGACAGGGCCATTTTGGGGAGGTTAGATTAACTCCCTTTTTGCAGTGCTTCAGAGGCGCAGTGACGTTGTGTGGGTGTTTTTTCCAGCTTTTAATGTTTAATATCGCTTCTTAGCTTGAAATAGGTCTTCATGCCTTGTTCTTTTATTTCTCTTTGTCCCACTCCTGGGCACAGAAGGGAAACGTAAAAAAGTAGAAATCCATAAAGCACCTTAGTGTTGGGTGCATTCCAAGTCCGTGAGTGGGAGTTGGCTAATAATACCTTTACATGCGTGAAATGTAAAGAATACTTTTTGAAGTTTTAGCTCTGTATGGCGGAGGGTGCAATGTGCTTGTTTTGGAGACATGGCATGTGTGAAAACATGATTCCAGAGGTAGAGTGAATGAATCCAGATCTTCTTCCCAACCTGTATATTTTCACTAGCATCCACCTGCACCAGCCCAGGTGGGCAAGTTGGATCAGCTGTAGCCAACCTTTCTGGATAGTTGTGATTGCCACATTTGGCAGTTTGAGAAAATACTCTGGGAAGGGCTGCCTACGTGGCTGCCATGGGAGGTTTGGCAAAGGACAAGTAAACTTCCTGGGAGACTTGAGATGAAGCTAAGGTGGGAGCTGGGCCCCACCACTTTGGGATGCACAGTTTTCTTCGCCAAGAGAAGCCCATTGCACAGCTGTGCCAGCTGCTGGTAAATGAGTGTTTTGTTTTTAAATGTGGGAAAGGCACCCTGGCAGGCATCAAGAAAGCTGCCTGGGGCCTGCAATTGCCGCACTGGCTCTTCCAAACCCAGTTGGATCCTGTGCCATAAAATATAGAGACTAAGGAAAATTAAAGAATCATGAGAGTGTGTTTTGAATATTAGATCTGAGCAGAGTTCATGGTCTTTCCGCATACAAATCCATCCCCTGCTTATCCTAAGCTTTCTTCATATCGACAATATAATTTAGGTTGTGGGAGTCATTTTATTGCTGCTATTCTTAAGCAATTAGGAGTTGGGAATGGCCTGCCATTCAACTGCATCTTGCCCAGATACTTGCTTTGCCCACCCGTACCTCAAAACATGTAAACCGGAGCAACAGGCTCCGAAACGATGGCTCCAAACGGGGCTGGAGGGAAGCCACATGAAGTTCCATTTTGTATGTAAATGCAGAATGTGGTGCATGCTGGGGCAAGAGCTTCCTCTTCTTCATTCTCCTCCTCCTCCTCTTCCTGACTCTGCAACTAAATTAATTAGGGTATGAACTGGTGGGAGCCACCCAGGGATGTGATGCAAGGTTCGAGATGAAAGTATTTGTCTGCTCAGCATTTCCAATGAAAATATTGACTCTGCATTTGGCCGTGTGGCAAGCTGTGTGCCCGGGGAGCATTGCAAAAGCGGGTTGAAAGAGGGGTGAAGGCTCTGTTTGTGATGCCCTGATAGGCGATGCGCATAGGAGGCGTGTGTTGTGTGTGGAATACAGGGTGCCGCTCTGCTTTTCTCTGTGCGAAAGGATGCGGAAGAAGCTTCGGAAAAGGTGAACCAGAAAGGAGCACCTTCTCTGCAAAAAAAAAAGGCTGCAGCATTCGAGATTCTTAATTTTAGAAAAGATGACAATTGGGGCATGACAGAGGTTTATAAAGCTCTGCATGGTGTGTAGAATATTTATAGAAATATTTCTCCCTCTGTTCCTCTCTCTCTTGTGTGCACTCTCTCTCTTTCTCTCTCTCTCTCTCTCTGATATCACTATGCATCCAGCAACCTAGGGTCATGCAAGGAAATTGGCTGGCTGGCAGCAGTTTCAGGCCAGACAAAAGGAAGCATTGCTTGGCACGGTAAATTCATTTATGAATTTGCTGACACAGGAAGTAGCAAAATGGATCCTTATTAAGGTGGCTTTGAACGAGGGAATTCTTAGAGGACTTGCACTGTCAGTGTTTGCGGATCGCTGTAATGGCAGCTAAAACCCTGGCCCCTTTGCCCGTAGCATTAAAGGGCCATTTGCTTTTGGGGATCGAATGCAGTTTCTAAAACATACCAAACAAGCCCACTTTGACTTGAACCGTTTTCGAATGACAGTGGGGGATCAGGTGGGTGGCAGAAAAGACCCTGCTTAGAACTCATGTTCTGAAAACGGCTGGCCTTCTTGTAACATTTTTCTTAACGTTGGAAGAAAGGTTGGGTAAATACTGCTAAAAGAACAAAGGGAGTTATCCTTTGCCCTGACCCTGTCCCTTCGGCAGTGCTGATGTGATTCACCTGGGCTGGAACTGGATTAAATGGTGCGTTGTTACATCATTCACTTTACAAAGTGCTTCACTTTCTCCAAGCGCTGTATAGGGGCGAAACAGTAAAGAAATTCTGGCAGATGCAGAATCGTCCAGCAGTGAGACAGGAATGCCTTTACTTGCTGGATTTTTGCTTCCGTAGCAGCTATTAAAGATACTGGAATCCTGGGAAGAGAGTGGAATCTACAGTCTTGCCTCTTTTTCCTAGCCTGGTATCAGTTTACAGTATACACCACCTAATGGCTTCTCTAACCCAGCACTCTCCATACATGTTGGCCCACCGCTCCCATCACCCCCAGCCAGGAGTGGTAGTCCAACGCATCTGCACAGCCCCAGGCTGTGGTCACCTGGAAAATCAGATTTCCTTCTGCAAGAACTTCTTTTCCTCCCCCTCCCCCTCCCCCTCCTAGATTTTACTTTTCAAAACTAGATGGAAATGCCCTGTGTTTTGGCGTCTCCTGCTTTTTGGCAAACGCATGTCTGAAGTTCTTGGAAATTACAGTCTTCGCTGTGGCGCTGGCAGTGTGGGATTCCTTCATTGCAATGTTGCGCGGAGTCCTCTAAAGCCAGTGAATGACAGAGGCGGGTTTTCTGCCAGGGCCTTGGTCCAAACATGCCAGGTCAGCGGGCACTCCCCAGTGTGGCCACGGCCCTTTTTGGGTTGCGTCCGATGTTTCCGCTGCTGCCCAGGCTGCCTTTTTTATCTGACCTTGCGGGCAAGAGGGTCGGGGCAATTGTGGCAGCGTTTCGTGCTCCTCCAGCTCCAGCTCAAAATGCCCGGAGGCCTTCTGATCACTTGCAAATGTTTGCTTTTAGAGCACATTGGAATACGGACGGCCATTTCCCCATGCAGCAGTGGAGAAGCAGCCTCAGAGTGGCAGAAGCTGTGCTTGGCATGCAGATCGCTCTGGGTCCACTCCAGGCATTTCTGGTTCAAAGGAGGGAAAAGCGAAATGCACCCCGCAGAGTGGCTGTGGAGCAGAGCAGGCGGTTCTGGGCTAGAGGGGACAAAGGCCCGACTTGGAAGGAAGCCCCTCCAAATGCTTGGGAGGGGGCAGTGTGCCCCCTGTCTGTACAGCAGCATTCCCTGGTTTGTTCCTCAGCGTCTTCAAGCGAGAAGATCAGGTCGCAGGTGGTGGGAGAAACTCTTAGACCTGGAGAGCTGCAGCCTAGGCAGCTCTGGGCCAGGCGAGCCTTGTCTAAGCAGCTTCCGAGGCTCCAGGACAGTGACTCATTCAGAGGTGCAACTGCAGCCTCCTCTCCTTTAGCTGTGCATTGGAATAATTGAATGTTCCTGTTATGACGTGTGCAGAGTTGGAGCGCAAGCGGCAGGAACTGATGGGAAGTAGAGCAGATACTCCTGCAGAGAAGTAACAGGCAGCTTCTTCTATTGATGGTTGTTTGGGGCGTACGGGATCTTCTAATTCAGGGTAGGAACCTGTGCCCTCCAGCGATGCTGGACTATAACTCTCATCGTCCCTGGCCAATGGCTATGCTGGCTGGGATTGATGGGAAGTGAAATTCAAGAACATGGGCAGGGTATGCAGCACCTTAACCCTGCACCTCATGAGTAGCTTTCTTGTAGCGCTGCTGATAGGTTAGGACTTGGGCTGGGGTCTCAGTGGGGTGAACTGGAGTCCCCCACCCCAAAGGTAGCAGGGCTGGCGTACCATATTCGGAAGTAGCTGGAGTAAAACACATTTATTATTTTATTTATTTAAAACATTTTTATGCCGCCCCCATCGCAACGAAGCCTTGGGGCAGCTCACAACAGAAACAAAATACATAAATAACAATATAACAATAAAATTATTAAAAAAAATTTAAGCAGTATATATTAACTGCACCTCCGGGGGAGGTTTTTGGAGGATGCTTGCTGGTATGCCTGCAGTTTGGGAATTTCTGTCCAACAGCCTGTCATCCTGAGCTTGAGGGAAAAACAACCATGTCAAAAAAAGCAACTTCATATTTCTGGAAGTATGTTGATGGCTGTTACGATGAAATATTTATACTTTGCTGTTGTGTTTAGGTTTAGCCTACAAGCTACGAGAGAAAACATGGTGCAAAATAAACAAAATAAATCTTGAACTGTAATTTTTAAACCAATACAACCATTTAAAACCTGCAGTCCATAAAAAGTTCACTTCGAAACAGCAGCAGAGCTAATTAAGAGAGCCCTGTTGGGATGAAAATGGTTTCCGCTTATGCCTTAAAAGACAATGGATAGGGAGCAGGCCATTGTTTGCTGGAAAGGCATTCTGGAGTTGGGGGCCACCACGGAGAAGGCCCTGTCACGTGTGCTTTCCTGCCGACTAGCCTCATGGGATGGCAGGGCCTCACAGTCCAGGCTGGCTAATACGGGAGCAGACCGTCTTTGAGGAAAGCCCTGCCTGAGCGTGTGCTGAGCACCAAAACGTTCTGTGCTCAGACCCTCAGGACAGAAAGCAAAAAGCACAAGCGTGTACTTGCTAATTGACTGTCTGTGTGTGTCTTTAATGGATTGTGTCTCCTGCTAATTATAAAAAGGGATGCATAGACAAGAAATGGGAGGTATTGTGAACTCAGGAAAAAACTCAGCCTGTATGGGCCAAAAGCCAACTAATCCAGGGGGGATCAGATGCCAGAGAGATCATCAGGGTCTTGCACCTTTATTTCAGTGGGTCAGGTAGCCTTCCAGAGATTTGGGGCCCCAAATGAAAGATTCGGGGTTCCGTGTGTACTGGGCCATTCTGCAGCGTTGCCCCCGGAGTGCGTGGGAAACGGCTCTTTGCGGTGAGCCAGGCGGGGCTGTCGTCATCCAGAGGAGATTTCCAAGCTGTTGTCTCATACAGAGAGCCTCTGCCAGGGAGTATTTTGAGCAGGGACATCTGCCTTTCTCCTCCATCATCCAGTGAGGACCCCGTAAATCCGAAACCTGCCCACAACTCCTACCAGCATGTCCTGGTAGGAGAGGCTGAACCACCCTCTTCGATGTGCTGGTATTATAAGTGCAAAGGTTTTATTTATTGGACATGGACCTTATGCTTCATCCTATACACCCGTAGCCTGGGAGAAGGTCCATTGGAATCAGCCGGACTTCCTTTTGAGTCTCGTCGTTTGGCTGGTGCCACCGGTGGGAAATGCCGGCACCGAATGTGTGTCCGTTGATCTGCTGAATGGCTGAAGAACCCGGAGGGGCCTGAATCTGTAGACCACTGAGTGAGCCAAAGCTCGACCTCAAAATCCAGGAGGAGGCAGAAGAAAGAGTCTAATTTCCGCTGCTGAGATTAGAAGAAAGCTTGCAGGCCCAGGGCAGATGCTTGCGTGAAAGCTCCGTCCTGGTTCTGGGAACCAGTTCCTGGGCTGAACTTGGGCTTGGAGGGGCCCTCGTTGGAGAGTGTTCGCACCTCCCCACACAATCCCTGGATGCATCTTAGTGGGCCTGGGAAAGAAGATTGGGGATGGAGAGCATCCGATGGGCGGCCAGCTCTCTGCGTGCGCAAGGAAATGTCAGGCGCAGTCCAGATTACACGTGCTGTCCACGCAGGATGGGGGCGAGCAAGCTGTGCCAGGCCTTGGACAGGGGTCTGAGCGAGCGGAGGATCTGCCTTGGATCGCTCCCCAGAACCCTCTGCAACCCCTCCCAAAAACACACGCACCGACCCCGTGGCAGGACACTCAGTCCGTGGGGGAAGATGGGCTACTGGGCGTGGGCCCTGAAGGTCAGGCTGTTTCAAAGCCAGCCGTGTCAGGAATGGACGATGCTTGTCACACCCGTGCAGAATACTTCTTTGAGGAACTGCCTTGGCTTCCTAGAGAAGTGCAAGCTTTGCATGCCTGAGGTCACGGGTTCAAGCCTCAACAACCGAAGAACCATGCCTGGTTCTGAGTGCCACGTTTTAAGAACGCCCTGGACGGATGCTGTGTGCCCAGAGAAGGGAGACCGGGATGGTGTGGAGCTTAGAAACCAATGCCTGTGAAGGAACTAGGGATTTTCAGCCTGGAGAAGACAAGATGCAGGACAGACATGATGGGGGGGGGGTCTTCCAATATCTGAAAAGCAGAAGAGGGAGTTGACTTCTGTGCGCCTGGAACCACAGTCAAGGGAAGTGGCAGGGAAGGAGACTCTGAACTGTAGAAGGAAGTTTCTAACAGCATGTCCAAAAGCTTAATAGACAACTTGAAGTAAGGGGTGGTAGGACTTCTATCCATTGTAGGCTTTTGGGGAGAAGTTGGGCAGATCTCTGAAGGAAACTGTGCCTGTCGCCTGTCTGGCAGGAGCTGCATCTCGTCTGTGTTGGTGGACTGGGTGACCTCCATGGTCCCTTTCCACTTGGGAGCATTATGATCTCAAAAAATCTGGCGAGGCTGTTTGAAACCCGGAAGTGCTTCTGCCAGTGGGTCTAGACAACTCTGAGCAAGAGGGGCGAGTCTGCAGTGCACTGGTATGGCTCGGGCTCACATATGGAAGGTCCTTTCAGCCGTGGGCCATTCCAGGTAGGACTTGGACAAACCGTCCTGAAAGCTTGGAGGGCCATTGCTGTTAGACCGAGTTGACAATACTGGACGAGAAACTGCCGATGCCTGATTTGGAGTAAGACAGTTCAGTGGCACAACATTATGTATCTGCCACCATTCTGTTTGTTTAGCTTTTGTCATTACAGCTCTGAATCCCTTACTTTCATACATTTCTAAAAGAGGCACAAAAACCTGACGAAGATAGGGTCGCCTTCCTAGGATCGCCTCTTGGAAAAAGTAAGTTTTTGGTAGCTGCTGAAAATCCAGAAAGCTCAGCGCCTGGCTCATTTGTAATGGTAGGGATTCTCGGACAGGGGCATTACAAAGGTCCTGCTCTGAACCCCAAAATCTTGGGGGCCACCCAGAGGGCATATCCTGAAGAGTGCATAGGGCTAGGCAATCTTATGCGTGGCCTGGACTGGAGTAGTTTAGGGCTTTCTAATCAAGGACTAAAACCTTAAGTCTGGCCTAGCAGCATAGACATACAAGTAGAGGTCTTCTGTCGGTCCTGTTACCAGCCTGGTTGAGGCATTTGGCAACAGCCAGAGTTTTGAGCCAACCTTAGCTTTTGAGTACTGTGCTAGACCCTAGCTACCAAGGAATGGGGATGGTTATAGATTCGGGAAAGTTGGCCCTCCAGAAACTTCCTGTTCCATTTGTGAAGGAGAACTTCCTCGTGGTTTATTCCCTTTGACTTCTGCCTTTGCTATTTTTTTGCAGCACTTAATGGAACACTTTTGGTGGTGACCTTAAAAGGGCAAAAACAGCTATAAACAAACCCATATACGATCCAGGCAGATAATATCAGATTCTTCGGCAATAAAACAAGCCCACATTTTTGTTCTGGTTTGTTCCTTGCATTTCTTGCCATTTCCTGTCAAATTACTGCAGCCTTTCAAATGAGAAGTTCATCCCCAGTTTTTTCAATTACAATTCTTAAAAAGGCTCTTTTTCACTTAAAATTGTATTCCCCGATAATGAGTTAAATGTAACCTATATTTTATGGGATGTCTTTATTTCTTCTTTCCTTTTTAAAGAATATATAATACTATATAATATGATTTTTATGTGCTTAAAAATCCAGCGCCTGAGCCCAGAGGCCTCAAATTAACCACCACAAGAGCTGAAGTGCCCCCTTTGCATCTGTCCAAGCACGCTGGATTGTTAGGCAACTTCCTGAGGATTAGCTCAGGGTGAGAGCTAATCCCAGATTTGGAAAGGATGCTCAAGTTGTCCTGTCCAGCTCAATGTCTGATTGCACCGCAGGATCCCAGCCAAAGGGCTGTCTAGTCCTGGGAATCTCTCTGAGGGCTGGGCTGGGATGCCCCTTGGAAGCAGCGTGTGGCAAAGCCAAGACACACAGCGTCAGCTCCGTGAGACAATGACTGGGTTTTCTATGCCCCTTGGACCTCTTTGTTCTCTTGGCGCTTAGGTGGGGACCTTCCCAGGAACTGGGGAAATGGATTGTCCCAGTAACCAATATTATCTTCTCTCCCTCCCTCCCTCCCTCCCTCCCACACACAGCACAATGGACCAATGCAGATGCTTGCATTTTTGGACTGCTCCTGGGGGGGGGGGTAGCTATGGCAACTTTGCTGATGTCTCAAAAAATTAGGGCTCTTCTGGTCAAGAGGTAGGGGTGTGTGTAAGCATGTGCGCACATTAAAAAGGAGAAGGGAAAAAATGCAGTTTGGCGCATGCAGAGTCAACAGTGGAGGGTTTGCCAAAGGCACCTTGGCTTTTCAGATCGCATTCAGGGCATCTGATGTCCGGCTTGTATATTTGCAAGTGGAGCTTATGTTATCAAGATAGCCAAAGTCTCCAGTGCGCCTTCGTTCAAAGGCAACCAAATCTGCCTGTGGAATCGTTCACTTCCTGGGGGTTAGAACGTTTAATTGTGTGTTGGTTTAATCAGGGAAGCTTCAAGTCTGTATTTCCTGCATCAATCAGCAGGATGGGCTAGATAGTCTCTGGGATTCTGCAAGAGCTGCTTTTTTTTTTTTAATGCTCACGTCCGCTTCCACTTTCAGCTCTTCTACCAAACTAGGTTGAATTTTTTTTTTTAGGTTGAAATTTTTTTTTTTAAATAAAAACATACTACAAACTAGGGCAGTCCATATACACAACATAAGCACTAAGCTGATGAACAGTGCTGGGGTGGAGCAAATGGCCATTTTACATGTCATGATGCACCTTTACCCAGGTAAAAGGGGAGAGGTGCTTACTCGGGAATAGAAAAAAAGAATCTGGGAATGCCTTCCCTGAAATACAGCAAGAGAATACAACTACGGAGTCAACCCTATGACAGATACGAAAGGGCAGAATAATCGATGAGCGGTAGTGTAGAAAAAGAACAAAAAAATCAGTGGAGCAGTACTTGGTCTCAAAACAGGGTCAGGGAATCCGCTGGGAGGGACTTCTGTGGCGGTGGGTTCTAGTTTTATGGAAGAACAGGTGGGACCCGTCGCAGGGTGTTGCGACACAGAGGGCTTCTGCCTTGGGTTCAGCCGGCCTGGATGCTTTCTTCCCGGTCCCTCTTCCCCAGCATTCCAGGCCTATGATTCACCCCCTGTTAGGTTTCTTTTCCTTTAAAGTGCTTCTGTATTTCTGCATCCCTCGGAGTTCCCCGAAGCTCCGTCCTTGTGCCTGGACAGTGGCATTTCGGCTCCCTAAGGATCCACTCTTGAAAAACAGGCTCACTGTGCACTTCTAGGACCTTTCCCTGGAGGGCAGTCTTTCAATCGGAGCAAGTGCCTTCCGAATGAAAGAGAACGGGCACAGTCATGACTAGCCAGGGTTTCAGGCCTGGCAAAGAGAAGCTCCTTTTGCTCCCCATGTGACAAATATTTCTCCATTTTGCAATGATTCTTTCTTGCTGTCCAAATCGATCCACGGGGTAGCGGTCTGCTAGGCCCTTTCCTTAACCGCAACACTGCGCTGCACCCACCGGGAGCTGATGAGCAGCCAGGGGCAAACAATTCGAAGGGGCCTCAAATTCTCCACCGGCCCCCGTCCGCAGGGCCCCCGCACACGGCACCCCACTGGCTTTCAGCAGCGGAGGCGCAAAAACGGACAGAGCAAGGAAGTCAAGCTGCGCATTGTGCTTGAGGAGAGATTGTGAGGAAAAAGCAGGGGAAAGAGAGCCGAGCTCATGCTTCATGCAAAGGGGCGGCCTTTTCTTTGGTGTCAGCATGCACAGCTCCACATTGGATCAGGGCCACTGCTCTTTGTGGGGGATCAAGAGAAGCAGCGTAGCCACATGCTGCACACCGTGCGTAACTTGCACTTTGGCTGGAAAGTGACCGTCTTGTGCTTGCACGAAAAGGGGGTGTCTCTTTCAGGTCAGCCATTGTATGACAGTGCATGGGCTTCAGCCCCCAAGCGAGGTGCGCAGAAGGGGTGTGCCTGCCCCGGGAGGGCACCCCTATACCGCGAAATATACCTGGTTGGCTGCGTGCACAGAAATGGAATGCTTTTCTAAAGTCGGCACCCGCTTTTTGCCGAATTTAATAGTGGTTACAGGTGGCATGTGCAAGATTTTTAATGGGCTGGAATACGCTGGTGTTGCTGGCCTTTCTTCGCTTTCGTGGGTTTGCACCCTGAACTATTCACGCAAATCTATTTGGCAAATGCACTTGGTGACACGCTCGCTGCGGGAGCGAGGCGGGGCCAGCTTGGGAAAGGCGTGCCCTCTCCTTCCGCGCAGGAGGGGCTGCGTCTTCCCTTCGACACACCTGCCACAGTGCAGGTGCACCTCTTGCGCAGACACCGCGTGGCGTTCTCTTCGGAGCTGCTGTGGCTACCTGCACGCGAACTGAATCGACTAAAGCCTGTCCAGGGAGTCAGCTCGGGTGGGATGGGAAGTCCCTCGCTCGCAGAAACACATTGGGCGCCGATTGGCAAGTGGCCTGTGTGGCCTTGGGTCCGAGCTGCACTGCTGTGTGTCTCTCTGCTGCTTTGGGGTGCACTCTTACTTATGCTAAAGGTGTGTGTGTGCGTGTACCTGCTAGGACGTGGGTCCTTCTTTTGCGTCGATAGCCAAGGTTGGAATCCCGGGTTTAACTTGAGGGCTTTGTAAAGATGATGAGCAGGCACTGGCCGTGCTTAGCCTTCCCCCTTTTTTTATACTTCCCATGAAAAAAAATAAAAACTGATCATCTGTGCACTCCCTCCCTGCAGTTACTTCTTGTTCATACTAAATGGGCAAGAAATGCTGACAACCATGAGGTAAGGGAGAAAGCCCGAAATGGTGTTATACATTCAAGCTTTTTAATTCTCTCCCTCTCTCTCCCCCCCCCCCCTTCTCCTAAATGCATGTCAGGGTGTGATTTTTCTTCTGCGGTCTGGCAGAGGGTGGCCTGCTTGAATGAGAGTGTGTTTTTGGTGCTGGTAATCCACTCCACCACGCCCAGCGACACGGGTGGATTTTGAGTGGGTTTTGAGCTTGGCTCGGTCAGAAACGTACTGCGAAAAAGATGCAGCCGTTTGGAGGCAGAGGGGATTTTGCTGCAGCCTCCGTGTTGATGCTGCTGCAGTTTCAAATCCGAACGGGTGAAGTCATAATCCACCGCCTTGGGGGAGAATTTGCCGCGATGTGAACGGCTTGGGGTGTGCCAGGGTCTCTGCGTAGCCATCATGCGACCACAAGAGGGCACTCTGGAGCAGCTGATCTCGCTTTGATAAGCCCATCCGCTTTATTGTATTCCTGAGGTCTGCAGGGAAGGAGAGGACCTGCCGCGGGAGGCCAAGATATTTGTCGGGCCCACGGAGAAAGAGGGAGACCTCAGAGCCGAGGCTTGCTTAGTTTCTGCGAAAGCACCTTTTCCTGGGACAGGTCGGAGGGAGTGAAATCTCCTTCTGTATTCACTTGGCTGTGATCAATGTGTGGAGGCAGGCACAATATTTTGAGATAAGCCAAGCCTAGCTCAGGAAAGGCTGGATTCTGAGTGTATTTCAGTAGGTTGCTCCCTGGAGGCAGTGTGCTTGTGTGTTTTAGTCACACTTCTGGGGTGCGGGGAGGGGTCTCCTGCAGAGAGGCATTGTGTTCATCCCCCCCCCCCCATGGAATCCTTGTTGGCAGAGGCCTGCGATCCCACAGGTGAGGCTGGAGGGCAGATCTCGCCTGGCCTGCTCTTTCGCTGCTCCTGGAGAGAACACACGGGCCGGCCGAGTCCCAGATTCCCAAAGGGAGGCGTGCTCAGCTATTCTGCTCAGGTATTCTGCTCAAAGCCTCCCTGCTCCCAGGGTGAAGCAGAGGGTGGTAAGAAGGGGATGACGTCTTTTGATGTGGCTCCAGCTCAGGGAAATGCTGACACACACACACACCTGCCCTGCACAGCCCCCTGTCTAGCAGGGAGTTGCTTGTGCAAGGGCATCTTCCTACGGAGGAAAAAGACAGATTGCAGAAATAAGAGTGAGGGGGCCCTGCTAGACAAAGGTACCTTAGACTGGTGTTTTTATACAGACCAAAATTTTGATGATGGGTCCACATAGTCTGTTTTGTATATTTTGTTAAAAATGATATCTATATCCCACCATTTTTCCTCTTGCAAGGAACTTGAGGCAGCTCCCATGTTCTCCTTTCCATTTTATCCTCACAACAGCCCTGCGAGGTAGGTTAGGCCGGGACTCTGTGAATTCCCCAAGGACCAGAACCTAACGTGAACTCTGTCCCAAGCCCTGGTCCAGCCTGCTAACCACTCTCAGCAGCAGCACTGGTTGGGAGACACAAGTTCTCATTCCCGTGACTTCTCCCTCTCTGCCTGCTGAAAGCAAAATCTTTGTCCATACACTGCTCCTACCTAACCTGGCACCTTCTGGATGTGTTTCATTACAATTCCTACTTTTTCTAGCCCGTGTGGCTGGGAATTATGGGAGTTGTGATGGAACAGACCTGCAAGATGCCAGCTTTTATTATTTCATTATTTCATTTCTATATTGCCTCACAGCCGAAGCTCTCTGGGCGGTTTAGAAGGCTGTTATCTGTTAATGACAGTCTCTTATTCCCCACATCCCCCTTTTCCCCTGACAAATCCCCATCTCAAAAGCCTCACATATGGAAACACTTCTGTGCCTCTAAGGAATTTCCACTGTGAGCACAGGGCCTCTCTCCCCTCTGCTCTCCTTCTGAAAAGAAACTAAATGTACTATTTTGGGAGCAAAAGCCCATAAATTACAGGATGGTGACATTTCCAGTATTGTTCTTCTAATTTAACTTGTTTTCTTCTTTCATTTGTACTCTCCACCCTAACCATTTCAATGATACAAGAGCCAAGCGAAGTCAGGTTGAAGATATCTTGATCCAGCATTTGGCTTCCCAGAGGAAATGACCCCAGGAAGCTCACAAGCACTGGCCCTCTCTGTTGTGCCTTTCCAGCCCATCTACCCCCAAGCATCTGACACTTAGAGGTACACTGCCTCTGAACATGGAGGTTCTGCAAGTAGCTTTTAGGCCCTTGCACATATGATTGAATCCACTAAACTAGCTTAGGCTGCAAGCTTATGTTCTCTGGGCAGGGCTGTAGCTTTATTTGTAGCCCCAGCTCCGAGATCTGTGATCTTGAAGGCTCCAAAGCCACGGCCCAACTCTACTGCCGTTAGAGGTGTGTGGAAGGAACTGCGCCAGCTGCCTCTACTGAGGCTGCAGGCATACCTTGGAGGGGGGGAAAGGGGGTGTCCTGGGTAGGAGGCTGGCGTGCAGGGCTCACATGGATTCCTGTGGGCTCCCCAACCTCCCGCCCTCTCACTTGCCTGTAAGGCTTCTGCGCATCAGGGATGGTGGCCGTGGGAACGCATCCTTGTGGTGACAGTGAAGCCCAGGAGGTAGCGCAGGATGGTGCTGAGCCTCCCGCCCATCAGGTGCATGCACAAGGATGGAGCCTGCCTTTGAGTCTGATCTGGTCTTCTTGCAGCCAGTTCACCTTGCCTTTCTCGATGGCTTTTTTTTTTTCTGGTAGGGACCAATGGCTAAACATGGGCCAGCTTGTAAATGAAAGATGACTTGACTGCCCCCCCCACCCAAATGTTCCCAATGGAGCAGAGTGGTTGCACAGTAAAAATCCTTGTCTGGACCCCCCTCAATCTCAGCAGGTGAGCCCATGTCATGGCCTTGTGGGAGAAGGGGGATTTCTGTCCATGGGCACTTAGAAACATAGAAGCAGAGTGAGTCAGAATGGGCCTCCCGGGCCATCTAGTCTGACCCCTGGCACTTCTGTAAACCTGCACTGCCTGAAGCTTCAGCTCTGCTCTGAGTTCCAGACATGTTAGCTTTTGGAAGACAGTCCCGCCGCGTTCACCAGGGCTTGCTTGTAGGTAGGGTGTATTAGGCTTGTAACACACCTGCTGGCTCAGGATTACGTCTCGCAGGGTCTTGTGGGATTTACAGCCAGGTTGAACATAGGTAAGGCTGGAATCCTACAGGCACCTCTCGAAGTGGGTCCTATTCGGTTCCAGGAGAATTCTAGATGCAGGTGTCGGACTGAACTGCTAAGCTGAACAGAGAAGCCCCTGCTGGATCAGATGCTGGCAATCTAGTCACACGTTCTGTTCAGCGCTGGGCAACCCACTGCCCACAGGCTCTTACATGCAGGGCGTGAATCAGGGACATTCTCGCATCCATTTGATGTTGTAAGCCGCCCTGAGGCCTCGGCAAGGGGCGGCATAGAAATGTTTTAATAAATAAAAATAAAGAAATAAATAAATAAGCCCCAGCAACTGGCGCACATAGGTGTACTAGAGGTAACAGAGTCATCAGGACTAGTAGCTGTTGGTGGCCTTCTCCAGAAATTTGTCCAGGACCCTTGGCCACCCTTTTGGATAGCTTTCCATCGCTACATCTTGTGGAAGTGAATTCCATAGTATAACCGTGACTGGCTGGTCAATGGAACATAGAAACAGAGTGAGTCAGAAGGGGCCTCCCGGGCCTTCTAGTCTGACCCCCGGCTCCAGCCGCCTCCGCTCATGACACGCCAACCATGTGTATGTCTATGACCGAACAAAGGATTGGGTGGTTGGTTGGTTGGTTGGGTATAACCATGTATTTGTTATGCAATTTCTATCCTACTTTTTTCTTTCCTTAAAGAACTTACATTACATGCATAATGTACTTAGATAAGTTCATACTTTATGAAGTTACCTAAAGGCTCACATGATCCTCCTCCTGCTCTCTGTCTTATCCCCATGACGATAACCCTGTGAGGTAGGTTGGGCCGAGAGTCTGGGACTGGCCAGGAGTCACCCAGTTGGCGCCATGTGGGGACTAGAACTGATGGCCCGAGTCCCAGTCCTGCGCTCTTAACCACTACACCACACCGGCTCTCATAACCATGCGCTGCTCGAAGTACTTTTGATCTGTCCCGAGAGTCACAGTTTCATGGGATGACCTGGGTTCTAGCATAATGGGGGGGGATGTCTCCTTTCCCACCTTCCTCCCATCACGCATAATTCTGCATGTCTCTCTCACCTCTCTCTTCTAAGCTAAAACCATCTCAGTTGATGTAACCTTTCCTCACAGGAGAGTTGCTGCAAACCCTTTTTCCACTCGACAATTTCCATTTTTAGGTGTGGTGCCCAGAACTGAACATAATATTCTACGTGTGGTTGCACCATAGATCTGAGTAAGGGCAGTATCACATCGACCGGTTTATTTCAATGTCTTTCCAAATGAGGCTTAACATGGAGTTTGCTTTTTTCACAGCAGCCACGCACTGAGTCAACCCTTTAATTGACCCATTCACCACAACCCCAAGAGCCCTTCCTTGGTCAGTCACTACCAGCTCAGATCCCACCAGCTTATACTTAAAGTTGAGATCTCGTTCCGTTTCTGTTTTGCTCCAACATGCAGTACTTCATTTTATCTCATATTGAAGCACATTTTTCGTTTTGAAGTCCATTTGTCCAGTTTGGAAGGATCGCTTTGGAGTTTTTCACAATCCTTTTTGGTTTCCAAACACCTTGAATAGTTTGGTGCCACCCATCAACTTGGCCCTGACACCTGTCGATCCATAATTCAGATATCTGAGTAAGTCAGAAAGCATTGGTGCTAATGCAGAATCCCGTGGGAACCCACTGTTAAGAAATTACCATTACTCTTCACTTTCTGTTCTTTAACTAGTTATTGATCTATAAGGGAACCTATCTACATTCCGTGACTGCTAATTTTCTCCTAAGTCTTTGATGAGGGACTTTATCAAAAGCCTTATTTATTTATTTATTTATTTATTTATTTATTTATTTATTTATTTATTGTTTCGATTTATATCTGCCTTTTTCGTACAAAGGGTTCAAGGCAGCTTACATCATTCTCCTCCTCCATCTTATCCCCACAACAACAACCCTGTGAGGTAGGTTGGGCTGAGAGTCTGCGACCGGCCCAAAGTCACCCAGTGGGCTCCATGGCCAACTGGAAGTTAGGTAAACAGTGCCTACCAGGTGACCCCTGACATATGTTTGACACCCTTGAAGAACTCTGAAAGTTTAGTGAGACTGGACATCCCCCTGCAGAAGAAGCCGATTCTTTTTCAGCAAAGCTTGTCCTTCCCTATGCTTACTAATTCTATCCTTCATCAGGCTTTCTGTAATTTCCCAGATCCCCTTTTAAAAATTGGTGTTACATCGGCCGCTCTTCAGTCCTCTGCTACAGAGGCTGATCTTAGGGACATCTTATATATATTTGTAAAAAGGTCAACCATTTCATATTTGAGTTCTTGAAGAACCTAGAGGGATATGATCTGTGCCTGTGATTTATCGACTTTTAGTTTGTTGATCGGATTGAGACTATCACCACCATCTGTCCTAGTGTCCCGGACTCTCTTCCTGAGAACATCTGTCCTGCATCTGTGCAGACAGATGAAAATAACTTCTCCGCAATCTCCTTATCTTTCAAGGGTGTGTCTTTCAAGGACCCTGTTTTCAAAGGGCGTGTAAGAAAGGATGTATAGAGAGAGATGTATGGAGAAAAAGCACCCTCAGGCAGAAAGCTGAACGGGAGGGAGGCAGCGGAGGGTGAAGGGTGTGTGGGGAACGAGCCAGCTCATCCAGGTGGATGAGATCTAGCAGAGATCAGCAGGGCTGCTCGACCTTAATTCGAGCAAGTACCCTTGAGGGGACACCAAGGTGGTGATGCAAAGAGCCTCCAAAGATTTGGGACGCCAAGCTGAAGAGTTGGGGCTCTGGCCCTTGCAGGCGTTCCTGCAACACAGCCCTTTGGTGCAAGAGACAGTGTGGTGTAGTGGTTACAAGCACGGCACTAGGCAGTCTGGGTTCTAGTCCCCCACTCAACCAGTCAGGCCAGCCATAGACTTCAGCCCAGCCTACCTCACAGGGTTGTTGTTGTTGTTGTGGGGATAAGAGCGGAAGAGGCAGGAAGAGAACAATGCACTGCCCTTTGAGCTCTTCAAACAGGCAGAAAGGCGGGATATAAATGAAATAAATCAGGAGCTTGTCCTCTTTTGCATCTGCCCCTCACCCCACCCCAAGTGGGATGCATTAGTTAATTCCATGCGGAGGCATCCCAACCAGAGTGCATTTTGCCGCCCTCTGATTTCATTCGTGCGCGCGCCCGCGGCCACCGGCAAACACCTGCACGCGAAGCGCGTCCTCCGTCCCACCTGCGGTGGGTGCCTTTCTAAGCCGCCAGTGGCTACCAATCCCAGGGCGCGCTGTTTAGTTCGCGAAGCAGTGATTGGCTGTAAGGCCATGGGAAGGCGGGCGCTTCAGGGGTTTTTTTTTTTCGCCTTCCTCAGAGGCATCTGTGATTGGGCGACGGCCTCGGTGGGGTGGGATACAAAAAGCTGGTCTTGCCAGTTGCCTGTCATCTCCAAGGGAGGGTCTCTGATTGGTCAGCGCGTTGAACGGCGGGGAGGAATCGAGCCGGCGGCGCGCAGCTGCGGCAGTGATTGGCTGGCGCGGAGCTGGGGGCGGGCGCCCGGTGGCTCCGTGAGGGGAATGTTGGCCGCCGAGCCTAGTCGACTCTTGGAGCCGCGCCGGAGCGCGATCGGACCCGGAGCCGGAGGGATGCGCTCCGGCGGGCGCCGCAGGCATGGAGCCCAGCGGCGCCGAGGCGGCTTACCCGCGGCTCTTCAGCGTCGCGCAACGGTAACTAACGGCAACTAACGGCCGCAGTGGGGGCGGACCGCCGCGGAGGGGGCGTGGCCTGCGGCGCTTGTGGGCGGGGTCTACGGAAGAAAGGGGCGGTCCGTCTGCTGGCGGCCTCACCTGGTGACCTGGGTGTGGCCTCCCGCTCAGCCTGGCCTCCCTCGCAGGGTTGCTGTGCAAGACGCAAAGGGCGGCGGTTGTTTGGGACTCTCGGTGGTCTCGAAGTCATTTAAGACCGGGTGGCATGTCCATTTAAATACGTTGAGCGCCTTTTGAGGAGCAGGGGGGAAATTATCCACCCCGTGTCAATACTAAGCGTGCTTATGGGCCATAGCATCTACCGACCTGACCGCACAGCGACAGCAGAGGGTGCATCCTACCCGTTTGAGCTTGGTAAAAATCCAGCGGCCCTGTCATAAAAAAGGTAAAAAGTTGTGGCGTTACGTCTGGCCTCCCTTTTCCCCCTTCTTTTTCCTCACTGGAGTGATGCATCCTTTCAAAATTGCATCGCAGGCTGATGCACCCAAAGGGTGGAGTGACAGGCATGGGGAAGGCTGCAGAGCCTCCAACAACATGCAACAGCCTTCTCCAACCCACCATCCTCCATACAGGTTGGACTACACCACCTGTCATCCCCAACCAGCATTGGCGATGTGCTATTGGAAGTGCAGTATTGGACAGTCCAGAGAGACTGGAGTGTCCCAGGTTGGGGAAGCCTGGCATATAGAAACACCTTAAGTGAAGTTATCTTGTGGCACAGCGAGAGACACCGGTGCTTTTCTGTACCGTTGTTGACTTGGCTTCTGTTTCCCCAGACTCACGAGGCAGGTCGCACAATCTGGTTTGCAGTGACCCCACAATTGCCAGTGCTTGCACGATTGGAGAGTGAGGGTGGCTGTGAGACCAGCGTGCAATGAACCAGGGGTGGGAGCACGTGTGAACTGTGGGAGCTTGTCGTGTGCTCGATAGGTACGCACAAGTATTTCTGTAAGTGTGTAATGGGAGAGGAGACATTGTGGTACCTTAAAGTGGGAGCCTGTTGCTGGTGGATTGCTATTTCTGTCTTAGGGTATCGGTTATCCTTCAGAAACGTTCACAGAAGACAAGAGCCAGTTGATTGGAAATGGGGTTGCCACAGCCGGGGCTAAATTGAGGCCTAGGCTGGCAGTGTGTAGCGAGTCTGTAGTTGTCCTTGCATGATGTCCAGGTATTATGCAGAATGGGCTCTGAGGGGCTTTTCAGAAGTTGCTCGCTTGCACTTGTCTTCCGAACACCTTCCCAAAGCAGCCTGCTTCAGATCAGTAACACCAAGATTTTCTGTGAGCGGGCTAACAATTGAAAGGATGTAAAAGGTGCAGTAGATGAGGAAGGAAAGCCTGGGTCTTTTTTAATAGTCTGCTTAAGGGGAGGCAGTCCAGGGAAAGGAGGCAATGCTCCTCTCTCAGCCTGCCCCAATCCTGTAGGCGCTGCCAACCCACAGGAGTGCGGGGTGGGGGGGCCTCTGGGGATTGGAGGGGAGAAGTCAGCTCCTGAGAAAGCACAGCATGCCGAACTGCCATGAGTTGCATTCAGGGCTGCTTAATAAAGTCTCCAAATTGGTATGAAACTGATATATAGTTATTCGTGAATCTGATTTGATCGAAGGACTACACAGAGTACACAGTCTGTTTAAGGCAGTGAACGAGGCGCTCCCTCCCAGGCAAGACAGACTCTCCCACACTTCTTGTAAGCAGCTTTATTCTACATAGAAAACTCTAAGCATATGCAGGCCTCTGAGCATACACAGAGAGAGATGTTGAACCCTTTCTGGCCCCCTTCACCCAAAGCTTGCTTATGACCCCTTTGGGGCCTGTCTCTGGAGGGAGGGTGCTGTGGAACCGGTTGCGCCTGCGTTCCGCACTCTGAGCCCCTGACTGGGCCGGCCTGCGGCTGCGATGACAGGCCCTTGGGTCCACCTTTTCAGGAGGTGGGGATTCTTCATCCGAGAGTCTCTCCGTTTCCAAATCTCCCTCAGGATGTTTTGGTCCTTCATCTCCCTCATTCCCACCGGTGGGGAAACTGGGCCCCAAGGATGTCCTTGGGCTACTTGCATCCAGAGCAGGCTCAGATTGGTACTGAGAAACTGGTGCAGGGCTGTCTGTTGCAACAAGTTCGTTATCAGAGTTTGTGCTCTGAGCCTTGTCTGGTTCGGCCAACTCCCCCTCATCCTCGGACACCGAGCTATCAGCCCCACCAAAACGGTCAGCTTCTTGTGCACACCTGAGAATCTCGCTAGAGCGCACGCATGACATCATCTGTCCCAGGGTACCCTGGATGAACTTACCTGAACATGGATAGCTTTTTCTCTGGGTTACCGTATGTGTGATATTTGGGGCTGCCTTTGGAAATGGGCCACAAACTTCAGCCAGTCCAAAATGGAGCTGTGTGATTGATCATGGAGTCTGGCCAATTACATTGTGCCAGTAATTTTCCATCTGCACTGGCTTGCCAGTCCATACCTGGACCTGATTGAAAGTACTAATATTAACATCCAAGGGCTTAGGGTCATTTCATGTATATCTACGTGTGTGTTTATGTGTGCCTGCACCTGAAGATCGTCGGCTCCAATCCTGCTCTTGGAGCCTTCATTAATAGAAGTCAGGTGGGTGGCCACTAAGAAGAGGGCCTTCTTTGTTTTGGCACCCTGATTGTGGAATGAGCTTCCCACGCAGGCGTGCCCCCTGTTCTTTCTCGTGCCAGGTAGAGGCGTTATTTCCCAGGCATTTTAGCTTTTCAATATCTGTCAGATTAAATTAATATACTTTACATCTTTACTGCTAGGTTTTACTTTGATTTTTTAATTTTGATTCTACACTGTAGTTCTAAATTTTGATTATTTTATGCTTTCCATTGTTATCTGCCCAGAGAGCTTTTACTATTGGGGTGGTTTTGAACTGAAGTAAATAAATATTATTGCTTATATTTACTAGAACAATATATTTTATTAGATATATTTAGTATTCCTGTCGCAGTGGATTTTACAATCATATGAGTATAAACAAGGCACAAATGTTTGTTTCATTAACTGCCAGCCTGTCTTGCATTGTAGTTCTTATGGACTGCATTTGTTTGATGCGTTCCATAAACAGCTTTCTTGATTGGAGGAGTGGCCCATCCACTTTCAGCTTTGCAAAAATTGAATTAAAAAAAAAAAAAACCCAACTTGGAAAACACAACTTTGGAGGGCATGTTTAGTAAATCAGGTAATTCGGAAACGGGGAAAGGCCTTACGCAGTCCCGGATGCAGAGTGTAGAAGAGAGGTGAATGTCCGTTTCTTTCAGCTGGGCTAGCTGCTGTCCCGTATCCCTCTCACAGCCGCAGCCTGATGGAATGTCTGGTTCCAGGGACCTGCACACGCTGAACTGACTGATACGAGTGCCTTTAAAAAGGAAATTACTTGCGGTTATTTTTCATGATTAAGTCCTTCACCTCCCCTGTCCCTTCCCTTTAACTAGAACAAGATCAGGACCTGGCCTTAAGCACACGTGCCCGCTCCACACACGCTACGTAGAACTGAGTGGCTGGATCGTGTGGTCCCATAATCATTTGGGTCTCCCTCAACCCTGACTCCTAGTCGCTTTCCCCCCAGCACATCCAGGAGAGCAGTGCCAGCAGAGTTCCCGGCTGAATAACATTGATTCAGGCTTCCAGGCTAACGCAAAGCAAAGGACAGGTCCCTGCCTCAGGGTCCCTCTGTGCCTGTGTCTGTGTGTCATCGCTTTTCCCAGTGTTGACCGTACTGTGCAGAAGTGGCTCCCAAACCTGTCACGGCTGAAGTGCAGTAACCGTGGAGCAAGAGCGGCCGGCCCAGGTTTCCTTGGGCAAAAAGTCTCGCCACGGTCCAGCAGCCTTAGCCTCAAGTGCAGCAGTGAGCTGGCAGACTGTGGCAGCCCCGCAAGCGCTGCCCAAGACTTCCAGGCCTGGGTATCCCTTTCCCCACCTGAGCAGGGAGAGAGGAGAGTTCGGAAAGCCGAGAGCCATGCAGGTCCGAACGTGGCAGAGCGTACAGGCGCTGAGAGACTGCCAGGAGCTGTTCTCAGTGGGTCGTGTGAATGGAGGGTCTGTGGGAGAGGAAGAGAGAAGAGGAGCTTCTGACACATTTTTCTGCGAGGGAGTGTGATTCTCAAGGGAAACAGGCTGCCCATTCCTGCTCTAGTGAGTGTATTAGATGAGCTAAGCAAGTTAAGGTGGCTGTGAGCATCTCCAGCCTTGCCCGAGGAGCAGCCTGCAGAGGAAACCACGTCTGTGTAAATTTCTCTCTGGAGCATCTTCCTTTCTTCTTTGGAGGGCAAATAACCTTCCATGGGGAGTGCAGTTGGCTTATTTACTTGCCCCAGATGAAATCACACCCCAGTAGAAGGCAAAGCAGAATTTTCCACCTGGAGAGGGGGGAGGCCACCTGTGGTCTCTGCAAGTCACGGCTCCTGCCTTGCCTTAATTCTAAGCAGCAGGTCAGCAGCATGTGCAGAACCTCCCCCGAGACCCTGGGTGGACCTTTCCGGGAACTGCTGGTGCCCAGACATTGGCCTCACGGTAAAAATAGGCAGCCGAGTTTAGTTTTTTAAGACGTGTCCTTCGGCTTCTAGATGTTTGATGTTTTGACTGGCGCAAATGCAGGACCAGCGTGAGGCTGTGCAGATACATCTGGGGCTGATTCATAGTCGTTGGGTCACCAGTGGCACTGAGCCAGGTTGGCTTCTCCTTTGACCTCTTTACTTGCTCTGCTGTTGGGGCGCAGGGTGGAGCGAAGATGCCCTTGGGGTTACTCTGCAGCGAGGGAAAGGCGCCTTTTCCCCATGCTGGCAGCTCTTCCTGTTGCAAGGATGGGCATCTTGCTAATTTAGAACACAAGTTTGCTTTATTACGGTCTGATCCCATGTTTCCTTCAAGGGGGAATGGCACGTGTGCTTTCTCTACCTGCCCATTTTTATCTGTGACACAATTCTGCAAGTAGAGCAACAGACTGCTCTAAGCAGTAGGCAGTGCTGCCCTGTCTTTGCATTCTTCTAAGACTTCGTGCCATCTTCAGTTCTGCCTCGTGCAGCTCTATGCTTATTAAAAGAAGAAGCCTGGTTCTTGTCAAAGGCAGCTAATTTTCCTATCAAGACCTTTCTTTCCACTTGATGTTGTATTAATATTCAGTGGGTGTTGGCTCTCCAGCGTTTCCAGGGCTGGCTGCAGCTTTAAATGTATGAGGCCCAATTGCTGTCTTCTAGCGTCTTTGGGGCAGGGACTTGATTTATCATCTTGTTCACATAGAGCCTTGTCTGTCTGCCCAGGGCTAATTCTGGTATTTTTGTAATAAATGTAATTCCAAGATGCATCTCTACATTGAAATGGGAGGCAGAAGCCCTCTGATAGGGGACAAGTCTAAGACAGTCTCCTCTACCTGGCTATTCTCCAGAAGTGTTGGAGGGCAACTCCCATCAACCTCAGCCACCATTCTGGATGATAGGAATTGCAACCGACGTGTTGGGATCACCAGGTGGACGAAAGCTAGTTTAAATTTTCCCAGTGCAAGGAACTGACTGTTCTTTCTAAAAAAAACAAACAAACAAAAAAAAAAAACACACAACCTTTGGAGAAGCCCTCAGGGAAGGGCAACAGAGAACCGATGAAGGCCACTGAATCTTTCCTCCCCCTCAAAAAGTTATTTTAAAACTTTTGGCATTTGGACTTGTCTAGCTTATCATGAAATCATAATAAACAATCTGGATCTTGCTCAGATGATTATTTTCAGCATGCAGCTGAAGTGCTCGTTCCCTCCCCAGATGAACATTTTCCTCGTAGTGGCTGGTTTGTTCCCAGTAATGCTGAAATTAATTTAAGCAACGATGCTAAAGGAATGGGGTTTGAATTAAAGACATGTCCGCCTGCCTGCTGGGTTGCGGAGCACCTTTTCAGCCGTGGCTCTGATGCAGCCTTCCCTGACTTGCTCGTCTCCTGACCACTCGCCTTGCTGGCTGGGGCTGCTGGGAGCTGCTGGCCAGCCTACAGGGAGGTGCCAAGCTGGGATGGGCAGGGGATGAGACCTAGCAAGGCCGACCTTGTTGGATGGTGGCTTATAGTCCCCCTTGTGGGTCTGCGGTGATCCTCTCTCGAGGAATCGCTTCTGTCCCACACCTAATCAGTGAAGAACATCCACGGCATAACCCCCCCCCCCCCGCTGCCCTCCCCAATTCCAGCCTCCAGCCCTGCCTGCTGGCTGCTTCGAATATGCTCCCAAACAGGGAGCCTGCGTGTGGAGCAGGGGTGGCTGACTCGCAGGTCCAAGTACCCAGCAGACCACAAGCTCCCCGCTCTTGGCCTCGGATGCGTGCCGGCTGCTGCCATCTTTGAGGGGCTTCTGCAGCTGAGGGAAAGGGGGCATGGCAAAGGACAGGGACCTGGGATACACTGGACAGCCTCCCTGAACAAAGGAAAGACCCTCTGGATCAGGCCGTCACCTGCAAAATTGCTCTCCCTGGGGGGCTGCCCTTCACTGGTGCTGCTACAGGAATCAAGCGAGAATCTGAAAATGTCCATTTCCTTGGAGAAGCAACCGCGCAAGTGACAACTCTTTCCTGAAATGTACATGGTAAATGGGCAGGGTAGGCCTGTCGGTGCCCTGCAGATGCCTTGGACTGCATCTCCCACAATCCCTTGCCACTGTCCATCCTTGTGGCGGTTTATGGGACCTATGAGATGTTGTCCAAATGTCTGGAGTTCAACACCTTTTCCCTAATCTAGGAGGAGGATGGGAACCGGGTGCTGCCCATCCGCTCTTGGGGTACAGCCCTGGTTGTCCGAGAGGAGCCTCACTTCCAGAGTGTACAGCTGAGAACAAATGCATGGCCCTGGGTGTGCGGACCACCCTTCAAAAGAAGGGCGTGGTGGGTGGCCTGTCGTACTGGGTGGGAAGAGGACTGTGCCTCCTCCTCTGCGTGCATGAGAGAGCAGGCTTGGGAAAAGGTTCCTTTGCGCCCGGGCCCACGAAGAGCCATCGGCGGTCAACGTCGAGCGCCCCGGTCAGAGTTCTGGCTCCGAGGGAAGTTGTTCCATATGGTAGCTGCATGTAATGCGGAGGTATTCCCGTTTGTTGCTCTCATTTGTCCGCTGGGAAGGGGGAAGATAGAAGCTGCGGAGAGGGCATTGCTCCAGTGGCTTTTACTTAGCCAGCCAGCTGCCGGCCGGGCTGAGCATATGCCCCTCTAGCTGCCAACTGCTAAGTCAGAACACAGATCGACCCACGACCCTGAGCTTGCCTTGGAAGACCCGCTCATGCAGCCAGAAAAAGCCAGCTTGATAGGTTTTCCAGGTGGGGTTGCTTTCTGCCTTCAGCTACGTCTTTATTGTTGAAGCTGGAAAATGCATCTTGCCCTCTGCCTGTTCTCAGTGCTAGACAGGAAAAGGACCCCTCTCCCCCTCCCTCCTCGGCACAGCCAGCTGACTCTGGTGTTTATGTTGGAGGAAACGTTGGGTGGAGAAACTACCTCACTCCACTTCTCCCAGAGCCTCCATTCGCCTCACTCTGCCATTCTTTATGGAGCTTTCCGCTTGGAAAAGCTGCACGGCGTGGCCTGTCCAGCTGGCTTTGGTTGCCGGTTCCCACAGCTTAGAAAAATGGGATTTTATAAGGGCCCTCAACAAACGTGGAACAGGTGGGGTGAGCCGAATAAGTTGGGATCTGCCAGGAGATCTCTGGGTGAGTTCCAGGAAGTTGATGAGGCTTTCAGGCCTCTAGTCGTTTAACGATAGCAAGTAGCGCTGCATGTTCAAACCAAAGCGAAACAGAAACTCTTCCCTGGGCTGGTTTTATGCCAGCCCTGAGGTGTTTTGCCCAACATTCCTCAACTTGCTGCCCTCCAGCTGTGCTGGTCTGCAGTTCCCCGCACATCTGGAGTTGTGGACCAAGCCAAGGTTGATCTCTCAAGCCCAACCCTATCCAGAACTCAAGCCAGGCAGGAGTACAAGCATATCACCCTCCCCGTGCCTGGGCAAAGGAGGGGGAAAGCTTTGGAAATATGTGGGGGGGGGCACACCTCCAGATGTCTTGAATCAGAATGCCCATCATCTGCTGGCTGGGGATGACGGGTGTCCTAGTCCACCAGGGTGCGGAGGGCTTTCCTTGACGTTCTTTTTGGCATCCAGATGAGCGATCAGAGCCTCTGGGCCTCGAGGAAAAGGACTGTGTTGAAACTGTTGGGTGGGCGGCATGTGCTTGTTCATAACTGCGGTGCTGGCAGGTCTGCAAACAAACGGCGGTAGTGGGAAAGAACCGCCAGGCCTGTGCGCACGCCAGTGGGTCCCAGTGCATGCCTAAGTTCCAAAGAGGAAACTTAAAATACTCCGAAGGGCACAACCCGCCTTTCAGTGCATGCCCAAAACTGAGCACGTGTTGTAACCTCCAGGAACACAGAAACAGAGCGAGCCAGCAGGGGCCTCCTGGGCCATCTAGTCTGACCCCCGGCTCCAGCCGGCTCTGCTCACGAGAAGCCCACCAAGTGCATGTCCAGGCTATCCTTGAACACCCTCACCGGTGGGGCCTCAACCACCTCCCGTGGAAGCCCCTTCCAGGAGGCACGGACTGTGACGCCACTCAAAGAAGCTGGGGGCAGGGGGGCAACTGGGCCGTGCTGGGGCTCGCTGTGGTATGGACTGGCTCGCCGGAGCCCCGTGCAGAAGCAGGCATGCCTGGGTGTGAGAGTGGCTGCAGCTCTGCGCGAGCGCTCCTGTCAGAGGGCGGGGGGCGCGGCAACATTCGTGGTGCAGAGCACGTGCTTACGTTTGCACAGCTTTGCAAGCGGGTCTAAGGCTCAGCTTCCCCGGTTTGCCCCCGGGGAACGGGGGGCTTGGCTCAGGCCTGTTCATAGCAAAGGATCCTGGCTGAGCTTCATGCCGTCCCACGGCTTTGTCCACATGTGATCCCATCATCCCGGCTCAGCGTAGCCGCTGGGCGGATGGTGTTGCAGGCCGTTCCCTCTGGAAAGCATCAGCTTGGGAAAGACTGACCCACAGCTTGCCCAGCAGTCCCCTGAAGGAGGAGATCCTCGTTTGCCCTCGTGAACGGAGGCTCCAGTTTCCGAGGAACTCCCAGCTTCCAAAGAACACTGTCTTCGTACGAAAAATCAAAACATTTCTCTAAGGAATCACCTTCCTCCTCAGTAGCGGAAAGTTGCGTCCGGCTTCTGTGGGAAAGGTCTTACTGCAGAGAAAGGCTCCCCCGTGTGTGTGTGTGTGTGTGTGTGTGTGTGTGTGTGTGTGTGTGTCAGTGTGCCCATGTGGCAAAGAGGAAAAGATGCGAACTCAAAGCATGCCTCAACTCGATCAGAAACCGTGTACCTGAATGGTGGGGCAAAGATGCTCTGGGTTTGGGGTGTGGGTGCTCGTGTTTCCATTCGCTCTCTTTCACAGACGCAACACCTGCAGTGCCTCACTTCCTGCACAATCACGCAACTTTCAGAGATGGGCAGCTGCAAAAAAATGCCCCCTTCCAGCCACCTAGCCACCACTTTGCTTAAAATTCCACCCGCAACCTTGCCAGTAATAGAAGTCCATCCAACCAGAATTATTCCCTGGCTGGTTTCTGTGGCAACCAGCACACCCAGCCGCAGAATTAGATTGCAGGAAGAAAGATTTTTTTTTTTTAACAAAAGGAAAGGGGAGAGTGAGAGAAATGAGTATTCTGAGATTTAGTGTAAAACAAAAAACAAAAGCCAACCAACAGCAGCAATGGCAAAAGTCACTCCTGGCTCTCTCTGCTTTCTTTGTTCTAATTTCATTTGAGCTGTTTATACATCCAGGAAATTCAGGACCGGTGTGGAGGCGGGTGGGGGGCTAGGTTGATCAAGAATGTCTGAAAATGTATTTCATATACTGGGATTAGTTCCATCTCAAGTACTGCAATGTCTTCCATTTCTTCCACACGGTTTCCCCAAATCATGTACTTTATTGGTGGCTAAGGGATAAGGAAGCCCAGTATACAAGCGCAGAATTACTAGACTGAACCAAAGTTCCTTCGGTTCAGTTTATGAATGCAAGAACTTCATAAAATGCAGGTTCTCTGGTGCAGCGTGTTTTTTCAGAAAGAAGAGAGCCGGGTGAAGTTGCTCCTCCTCAAATGCTCCTCCTCAGAATCAGTCGCTTTCCTTGACATTTGAAATTGTTTAGCACTATTTCCAGCTAAACTGAAACTGCTGCATTCAGGGTTCTCCATTGTTTCATCGTTCCTTCCATTTCCGATGGACAGGCTGAGAGTGTTGCTGTTCCGGGGGTCAGACTAGATGGCCCAGGAGGCCCCTTCTGACTTGCTCTGTTTCTCTGTTTCTGTAGCTGAAGGAGCAGGCTTGGGAAAACCCAGAGTTTTTCAGAGCACAAGAAGGGCTTGAGAGCAAAACATCCGCGGAGGTGGGGGAGCCAAGCTGGCCCAGTGGGGGCAGAGCATTTCCAGTCACCATGAAACACTGACTGACTGATACGGGACAGGGTGGAGAAACAGCAGGCTGGGAGGGGAAATGAAATGGAACATCTGTGCTCTCTTTGTGTGTCGGTGAAACATGCAAAAGGTAATCTTGGTGTGACCTTGTGGAGTGCTTCGTTGAGGCGCTTGTACACTGCAGAAAAAGTAAGCAAAGGTCAAGTGTTGTTTTTGTGTGTGGTGTTTTGCTGAGACATGAATGCACATTAGTAGAATTTTGCATGGAGAAGCTCTTGTGATACATCAGGGTTCCTTCTTTTTTATCAGTGCTTTGGTACCCAAAGTGGTGGGACGCGGTGAGGCAAAACGGGTCCGAAAGCTGCAGCAAGCCTTGCAAACTTTGTTCCAGAATTAGGGTTTGAAATCTGCCTAAGAATAAGCAGACTGAATGAGATGAAGGACAGGGTGAATTCAGTGAACTTCAAGCTTTCATCTTCCCCTGCCCCCACCCCCTTGAGCTGCAGTGCATATTTTGCTTATGATCTTGATCAACCACAGTTGAGTGTCACTTCCAATTCCTAAACAGTGGTTGGTATTAACTATGGTTTATTTAAACAAGCCAGCTTCACAAACCATGGTTTAAAGCCGGTTTATTTCAAATGCACTGTAGTTAACATTAACCACAGTTTGTCAGGTTCAGTCGGATAGTGGCAGCTGATACTGCCTGTCTGGGGTAGAGAACCTGTGGCCCCACTCTGCTCGAGCATCACACATCTTGGCTGGAATGGACAGGATGCCCCACCCCATGTTCCCCACCGCTAGCCTAGACAATACTGGACTAGTTAGAGCTCTTGTCCTGGCTTGGAACAAGGCGCCTTCATGCATTTGTGGGCGATGGTATGAGCGGTCAGGAAAGACCCAAACTCTTTCCTCTCCCCAATACCCAATATCTGTCTCTTACTTCCCCCCTTTCCCTCGGAGCCAGAACAAACAAACAAACAGGGGCTACTGGTCAGAGTATCTGATTGGGGTCAAGCAGGTTTGTGTTCAAGGTCATCGGTGACCTTGGGTTACCTGCACAAACGCCCGTTCTCAGCTTCACCAACCTCCCAGGTCAAATGAGCAAGGGAAAAGGAAAGGACCATCTACGATGTCTTGGGGGAAGAGCGCTTTTTCAAACGCTCCTTAGTCAATTAACCGGAACGGCAGCCATGGTGCTGCAAGATGGTGCTGGGCCTCAGGGGAAGACTCATCCCTGTCTCCCTCCTTGCCCTCTCCGGCTTCTTTGACTGGCCTTTCGGAGTGGAGCCTCCTGTCCCAGTTGGCTCTGGAACGGCCCGCCAGAAGCCTCCCAGTAGTGGCCATCAGGTGGGAGGCTTAGCCAAGTGGGGCAGGTGGGGGCCGCAGCCTGGCGCAGGCTGGTGGAGGAGGGCGAGGACGTGGAAGAAAAGCTGCTCTTGAGCAGGCCGGCAGCACTTTGGGGCCAAGCCGTCAGGGTTGCTTGGAGAGTGAGGAGGGAGAAAGGTAGGAGCGAAATCCAAAGGCCCAGGTACGGTTGGAGGTGGGAAACTTGAAGCGCACTCCAGGGCAGTGGTCTTGCACATCTGTTTGCCAAGTTGCACCTCACTTTCCCTCTTCAAACTTTTTGAGGGAGGGAATGAAGGAGTATGTCTGCCAGGCACATCTCTGCAGGAGTCAGTGGGGGGAGCCCGTGCAGAGGAGCGACAGAAAGCCTCCTGTGAAGGCTTGGAAATGTTGCCGCGTTTGCAGACTGCTCGAGTGCTGCCAAGAGTCATCACCGTACCCATCATGTGGCTGGATGCTAAGGATGGGGCAGTGGGTCTCCTCTCCCAGTGGTTGGTGCAGCAAAGGACCTTTTTCTGTTTCTGGGGCTGCGTGTTTCAGAAGTGAAGACCCCCCGCTTCAGTCCCCGTTGCTCTCCTCCAGGGAAGACAGTGGAGGCATCGTGAATGCAAACATCCTAAAGAGAAACTTAATTGCCGCATGGCTTCAGCCGGAGCAGGTTTCTCAGAGGGAGGTGGCCGGGCTGCTGTGTGCCTCTCCCCCCACCCGGCATTTAAGTCTGCTGCAGGATCTTCTCTTCCCTTTTCGGTCAGATGGAAAGAGATTCACAAACGCAATTACGAGCCCCTGTCTGCCTTGGCCCTTCTCCATCGATCATCATGCCATGACTAAATATTTAATTGAATCTTCGCTTCCAATCCGGGGGCGTTTCACGTCTCTGCACCCCCCGCCCCTCACCTCTCTCCCCCTCCATCACCCAGCCAGCCGAGCTCCGCAATGGCTGCGAGAGAGTTCCCTGCGTTCTGAGCAGGGTCTCCCGCAGCGGGGAAACTGCGCGCTGCAAAGCTCCCGCAGCAGAGCCCAGCCGCTTAAAAATACCTGCCTACCTTTCTCCCCCCCCCCCCCATAGCTTAGAGGGGCCAGTTAGCTATGTCTACTGATGAAGCACTTCTATTCCAGCTCCGTCTCCGAGGACCTGGGTTGCAGACGTGGAGAATTCAGCAGAAAGCATTACGGATCGGTGGAGCTGGTAAGTTTTCACTTTGATTTTACGGAAAGGCCGCCTGTGCCATACGCCCAGACAGGCTTTTGTGATGATCTCAGAGCCTCGTTGCAGCAAACTTGCCCCTTCTCGGGT
The DNA here is from genome assembly GCF_004798865.1 of Varanus komodoensis. Taxonomy (NCBI): domain Eukaryota; kingdom Metazoa; phylum Chordata; class Lepidosauria; order Squamata; family Varanidae; genus Varanus; species Varanus komodoensis. Next base: position 3,683,036 of record NW_025335873.1, on the reverse strand, counting down.
TGCTCTCCTCTTTTTCTCTTTGGGTCTACTTACAGCAGGGGAGGCTTGGAAGTAGCCAGGTATGAATGGCTGGGTGTCTGTTCTGAACCCCCATTGAGCTCGCTCTGCTGTAGCTGTTTAAAATAAACGCACAAACAGCGCTCTCCCGGTCTGGCTGCCTGGTGGGGGGAATATTTGCATGCAGTCGCTTTGCAATATAGAGGCAGAAACATGGTGCTTTGTTTTGGAGTACAGTAGCTGTCATCCTTGACCAGAGATGATGGGAATTGCAGTCCAAAGCACCTGGAAGGCTGGTGTGGAAGGACCCTGGTGGTTTCCACTGAATGTTGCATCCGGTATGAAGGACAGAAACGGAGAAGGGGGAGAGAGGAGAAGTGTGTGTGCGCTTGTAAAGGGAGCACCTTGGGAGCTACCCTTCCCCTCTGCATTTTTTTTTTCTTTTCCTTTTCCTTTTGGGAACCGAAGGACCATTTGGACTTCTCCACGGAGGCTGAAGGAAACCCCTCCCTTACACAGCGTGTAACGATTATTTTAGAGCTGAATTGCCCAAGTTGGCTGCGTAGGAGGTAGGGCGGAGCGTGTGTGTGTGTGTGTGTGTGTGTGCGGGGGGAGACTTCCTTTTGACTACAAGGCAAGGGCAAGGTTGTGGCACATGGGAGAATATGCGCAGCCGGGGTTGGCTGCCTGGTAGACTGTGTTCAGGCCAGGGAGAGTAGACCTGTGTGTGCATTTCAAATCTGGAATGAGTAGGGCTGGCACTGTGCGAAGCACCCAGACAGAAACCAATGCAGACAGATGTCCGATGTCTGCCAAAGACGTTACACATCGCCTTCTTTTTAACTTGTTTCTTGTTTGTAAATCGGTAAGATGAAGATGATTTCGTCAGCTTAAGGCTGAGTGGTGTGTGTTTGTGTGTGTGTTTATTCCCGGCATGTCCTCCATGATGGAAACTCAGGGGTCACCCAAGTGTAACCAATTCCCCGAGGACAGATTTTGTGGTATCCGAAGGAGAAGTGTTCCTGCCACAAAGTGGATGGAGAGGACCTTTTGGGCACCATTGCAAGGCAATGAGCTGTTGATGGTTATTAATGGTTGCTGAACACGAGGAAGGCAAGTTATCCCCATTCAGCTCCCGAAGGTTGTGTTGTAAAGCAGCCGTGCAAATCAGCCTCTAAGGGTAGTAGCCCACACAGAGGTGGCTACAAACCTCTAACCTTCCAGTCCACACCAGGGGAAGCTGGGGCACATCGAAAGCCGGGGAAAGGGAAGCGGCTCTTTTGAGGAGCCAGATCATTCTCAGGATACAGGAAGAGGGGGACTTATTTATCAAAGCCTGAAGTAATCCTCAGCAGGGGCCTGTGTATCCCATTTGTGCTTAAACCTCTTTCCTGAAAGAGTCTACAGCAGAGGTAGACCCTTCAGTGATCTCCAGGCTGTTGTTGCTGGTCTGTTCCCACAGTCCCTGCTGTGGGATCGGCCACATTGGCCGTGCTGGCCGAGGCTTAGAGGAGTGGGGCGTCCAAAACATCTGGCTGGCACTAGGTGGTCTCCTGCCATACAAACCCAGTTCTTCTGCTGCATCCAAGCAGTTCCAAGGCTTAATTTGCTTCTGCGTCACTTGGACCTGTTGCTTTTTGCCCTTTCGTCGGTGGCAATGGGCAGAGACTTGCTTGTACTCTTCCCTTTCTGTTTTGATTTTTCTCTGTATTTAACTTCTGTACCACCAAAGCTCTCTTGGCTGTTTGCAGTGGCTTCTAAAAAGGTGCGTGAAGCAATAAAAACAAGCATGTTCTTCCATCATACAGCATTTAAATACAGTTTTAAATGTTTAAAAACGAGCAGCTAAAAACAGTATTTAGTACAGAATAGAATTGTTCAGAACACTGATATGGGTACCCCATCAAGCATTAGATTATGTTAGACATCTTTGACTGCCTCACCAGAGAGGGCTGTCTTACCTTTATTTATTTATTTATTTATTTATTTATTTATTTATTAAAACATTTTTATGCCGCCCGATTCGCCGAAGCCTCAGGGCGGCTTACAACACTAAGTTAAAATAATTATAATATAAATCAAAAATATAAACATTAAATTAAAAATACAAAAATACAGTATAAAATAAGGCAGAAAGGATGACAAAGTTGGCGCCTGGCAAGCCTCACATGGGAGATCATTCCGAAATGCTAGTATCTTTGAAGGGCCTGTGACTCATGGTGGGCATGTCCTGAGTGGAGCCGGCTGGAGGCGGGGGTCAGACTAGATGGCCCGGGAGACCCCTTCTGACTCTCTCTGCTTCTGTGTTTCATCAGCCCTTGCCATTGGCTGTGCTGGCTAGGGCCCATGGGAAATGTAGGCCAGAACATCTGGAGTGCCACAAATTGCCCAGGAATGACCCTCCCTGGTCCCTTAGATCATCTTCAAAGGCCCTCTTCCAATGTCCCTCCCAATGACATCAGGCAGGTGGCCTGCAGCAAAGCGCCTTCTTGCTTGAGACGCTCCAGTCACGGCATGCCTTCCCCACGGAGGCCCGCTTGGTGTCCACACCGCTGCCTTTGCTTGGTGCCAGAAAGACGTTTCTTCTCTTCCATGCAATTCAGATTGCTATCATTACAAGTCTTTTTACATCTTTACCGCATCATTGTTTTCAACCGGTTTCATTGTGCGAGTCACCCTGGGAGCATTTTGTTATAGGTGGCATGTAAATGTCAGTAAATGTGTGATACAGTCTTTCTGCTAATGGCCATTTTCAATGTGCTTCGGGTTTCCAAAATGGAGCTGGAAACCCCGGTTGGTCAAGTTCCCACCCCATAGGCAGAGAAGGTTGCTCCCGTCCAGCTGGGAGTGCAGCCAGTGGATGCGTTGACGAGGGGCAGGACATTCCGCACACCAGCACTCTGAATCGGGCCCCTTCACATCTTGGGTTTCTCAGGACCTGTCCACACTGCACATTTCCTGGTTTAGCAACCTTCCTTCCTGTAGACACTCTCGCTCTTCTCTTTTATAGCCCCCCCCCCCAATATCTTTCCACTTAGTTATCTATAAAACCACCAACAACAAGCAGATGTACTTGCCACTACAGTTGTCCCACCGTGGGTCAGGCTAAACAACACACAGGTGGCTCCGAACCCGCAAGTGGAAGCTTTTCAGACTGTGTTCCGGTGAACCTTCTGCAGCAGATCTTCAGCTGGTGTCGGGGGGGGGGGTGGCAAAAGAGACACTTCGCAATGAGAAGATCAGCCGTAGATGCTCAGCCTCTCCAGCGCAGCGTGCCTGCCATTATTTTGTTTCCCTTGTGATTGGCATTTGTCCTCAAGGGTAGAGAAGACAGTGAAGCAGGGCCAAGCTGAATTCAGGCTCGTGGGATCTGCATTGTCTTTTTCCCTACGACCAAACCGAACCGGGTGCAGAACGGCGCTTCCTGAGCGTACGTGCACGGAGAGAAATCTTCTGACCTGGGATTTCTGTTGAGCACCCATGCTGAACCCCATCGTCCTTAACCATAAAAATCAGCTCAGCCTTCCCCTTTATTTGTAAGCCGCCCCGAGGCTTCGGCGAATGGGGTGGCATAGAAATTTTCTAAATAAATAAATAAATGCAGGAAGTTCCCTTCCATTGAGCAGCATCGTTCAGAGCAGGGGATGCGAAGGTGTTCTTGCTAAACTCTTGGGAGCCAGGAATCCTTGCTAGTCTCCTGCAGGTCACCCAGAGATCTCCCCTGCCCAGTGGAATCTGCTCTCTTCCGTTCTGGGGCTTGTGCTCCTTTTAGCACCGTGTGGTGGGCTAAGCATGACAGAACTCACTTCTGCTCTGCTCAGACTGAGAGTGTATGATGCAAGGCAGGCTGGACTCCCCCATGAGGCATCGCAGACCCTGCTTGCCGACTCGCAGTTCCTGGCATTCGCTTTAATGGATCCACACCCTGCTTCCTTCTCCACAAAAGTATACCAGGTGCTTTACACAGCACAAGACAAGCACACCAAAGAAAACAAAAACGCCTCAAAATCCCCACAAACGGATAAAACCAGCAGTGGCTAAGGACAAGCAAGCATTGGAAAAGGAGTAATAACTCAGACTTTCATGCTGGGGGTGGTGGGAGTTTGCGTCTGAGACATCTGGGGGGGGGGGGGGCGCCATGTTCGATCAACTTGGGGCATCCCTCTGGTCACATGCTTCTTCCCTGCTCAAATCTTGCCTGCCAGTGTCATGGGAACCTTATCGAAGTAAATCTGGTGTAAGGCAGCCCTGCAGTTAAGGCCGGCGGGACAGCGGGGAGAGGGGGGTGCGTATAATTCGGAGGTACTGGTCAGGCCGGGCCGGGCCGGCGTTGCCCTTTTCCACACAGGTTGTAGCTGTCGGTCTGATTGCATGCAGGCCTTGCGCTGCTCTCCCGGGCGAGAAGGTGTGTGTGGGGGGGGGAGCGGGTGGCTGCGGCTGGAGAGAAGGGGGTCCCCTCCCTGCCAGCATGCAGCCCAAGGCAGGCCAGACTCCTGGAAGGCTTCGCTGCCCCACCGGTGCTGATGAACACAGTTTGCCTCCTCGCATGCAAAGAGGTCGACCAGAAGCAGAGCAGAGCCGCCTGTGCGAAGACAGACCCCGGGCAGAAAGGTTCGGTCCCCATCTTGGCCGGCTGCCTGGGTGGTTGCCGCGACTTCGCTGTGCTTCTCAGTCGCTCGAGGAGGGCCAGGCGTGCGAGGCTCAGACACAGCCGTGCTTGAGCGTAGGGTGGGCCTGGAGGGGGCATGTGTTTTTTGCAGGCGCGCTGGGCACATGCGCATGTCATGCTAAACCCTCAACACACAGCTCTGCCATGACTGAGCAAATGGATATTTCCAAGAACAGTGAGGTCCATGGGCATTTTTCGCCATTCCAACCTCGCCTGCTGCTCTCTTCTCTTTTCCTTGTCATGTCAAATTACAGATTGTAAGTCCCTCTGTACGCTCGCTCGTTCTTTGCAAAGCAACGTGCACATGGGCGGCTTAATAACAATCAAACAAAGCAGGCATCAGAGCATGGCAGCTTTGGGGTTAACCACTCGCTGGTCTATAAACAACTGCTGTATCACTGCTCAAGTGCCAGTGGGAGCCATGAGCAGATACCCAAGGCAAAAGTCCTCTCTTGCTGTGGTAGGCGGGCCTGTCCATGAGTATCGGCCATGACAGTGAAGTGGAACCTCCAGGCTTCGTGGCAGTCTACCTTTGGATGCGAGCTATGAGCAGGTGGAGGGAAGCGAAGAGGGATGGCTCTATGTTCATGCCCTTCTTGTAAGCCTCCTGGAGGTATTTGGTGAGAACGGGGATGCTTGACTGTGCCCAACTGCACAGGATCTCGGGTCCTGGGACCAGGTGCGCCTGCCTTCTGTTCTGCTGCCCGTAAGGCCGGGTAAGAATGTAATCCTTTCCCTGCTGGGGCTGCATGCGTGGGGTGAGCAAAGCCAGGATGGAGTACCCGCCCCGCACCCGCTGCCTGCATGAAAGCAGGCCCACGGGCGCAGGTTGCCCACCCCTGCTTTAATGGCCCCCAGAACACTCTGCCTGCAGCGGTCGCGGCCCTCGCCCCCGGCTGGGGCAGCTTGCTGCAAGAATGCCGCGTCGTCCTGTGCAGAAGGGATGAGCCAGGCGTGCAGCCTGCGCCTCTCCTCTGGGTGCGGCCTTGCCCAGGCGGCGCTGCCCCGTATCCTCCCTTCATCGGCTCCTGGGCGAAGTGGAGGGGAAAACAAAGAAGCCCGTAACCAGCAGCAGAGGCTGCAGCCCTCTGAAATGGCTAATCCCGCTCCTCCGTGACGTCACGCGCACCGGCTCCACCGGTGGGGAGAGGAACCTTGTTGGCGTCTTCGGATGGGGAAGGAACACAGCAGAGCCACGGAGAGGTGCCCCCCCCCTTCTCTCCCTCCGGATGTGTGTGTTCCACCTGGGAATCGGTGAGGACTGAAGGGAGCCATTCACGTTCACGTGGATGTGGAAGGGCTGGCGGGGGCAGAGCCTGCCTCCAGCGCCAGCCGCCAGCTCGCGCTCAGAGCATTTCCCAAGGCTGCATCGGGCAGCTGCCGGCGCCCGTCCCCGAGACGGGCGGCGACCGTCTTGCCCCCAGCGGCTTCATGCGGGCATGCCCGACAGGTTGCCGGCTGCACTGGTGTGCAAAGGGGCTTTCCATGTGTGCGTGCACGCACACTCTTCCCATCCCACCAAGCGTGTGCTGAACCCTCCCCTCCCTGCATACCGAGAGGTCTTTGCACACCCCCCCAATCAGCTGGGGAAGGAAGTGCGCCATTGGGACTGTGCCGGGTGCCTTCGCCTCTCTTTTCAGCAGGCTGCTGAGAGCACGGTAGAGCTGAGGAAGAGGGTGTGTGGGGATGATTCCCGGCAGGCCTCCTTCCGCAACAGGATCCTGCTGTCGGTGGCAGTGGCCGCAAGGGGCCTCAGCTGGCCCCCAGACTCCCCTTACGAGCCCTCAGCCTGCGCAGAGACGATGCCCTGTCGTTGCCGGGGAACCGTGGGGCACCTTTGGCGCATCACCTCCCTGGTTCTGGGTACCATCCGTGGTATGAAATATTTGTGCCTGTGCGCACACGCTCTCACTGAGCGCGCGGCATCCAGCGGACGAGCGGGAGCTGAATGTAGGGGCAGTGTTTACTTAAAAATCGGCCACCTTGCATGCTTCAGAGTCAGGGTGAAGAATCTATAGCCCAAGGGCTGCATCCTTCTCTCAGTCTCATCCACGCAGCCGGGGAGGGGGTCCTTGAGCAGGAGGGGGGGGCTTAGGAGAGGAAATAGAGAGGGGATGCCGAAATGGAATGATGGAAGGGGAAGTTAGACCGTCAGCGAGCTGTTGGTTCAGACCCACAGCCTGTCGGTCGGGGAGGAAGAGGAGAGGAGAGATGGCAGAGGGGGAGATGAGTCTTCCTGCCTGTTCCTGGCTAGGGTCCTGCCTACTGCTGGATTACTCCCAAGGAAACCGTGCCTTCCAAGGAACAAGACGCAAGTCAGCCGCTTCAAACACAAGGCACTTGTGTCTTGTAGCAGTGCAAGCAGCGGCTGTGCAGGGCCCTGGGCAAGGGAGACCTTTTCCATCCGCAGGTACCCGAGCCTTTTCCCCAGCAACTCGGTGGGCGAGTCTGGAGCCTTTTACAAGCGAAGGAGACGCATTCGTCCTGTGCTGTGTTCTCTCCCTGCACGAAGCGCCATGATCCACGGCCCGTACATCTCTTGCTCCTGCACAGACGCGCTTTCGGGGCATACCTCTCAATCCGGATGCCCGGAGGGGTTCCCCATGCAAAAGCACAACGGGTCAGCCTCCTCCTGGGCAGCCCTGCCCAACCTCCCTGCTCTCCAGATGTGTTTGTTTATTTTATTTATTTAAAACTTTTATATGCCGTCACCACATGCCTCGGCATCTTGGGACAGCTCACAACGTCCAATTAAAAGCAATAACAAAATCCATAAAATTATATAAAAACAAAAAACAAGTGACGGTTAATGATCAAATATTAGTTTTTAACATAGCAATTAAATAAAAAGGTTTTAGCCTGGCGCTGAAAAGAATATAAACTCGTCGCCAGGCGCACCTCTCCAGGGAGCGCATTCCATAATCTGGAGTGTGTTGTACCACGGTTCTCATTATCCCCGGCCAGTCGAGGCAGCGGTAGGCAACTGAGGGCGCCTCCGCAGGGCAGCTTCAGCCTGATTTTAAAGACTTCTGCATATGATTTTAAAAGCCTTCTGCACGTGACAAGTGCAGAGCTCTGGAAGGCGTGCTCTCTTCTCTGGCAGCACCCTGGGTTGGAGGGAGAGGGAGTGGGTGTAGAGAGAGAGAAACAGGGTGACCCCCCCCCCCAGGCTCTGCCACGGCCCGCTGGTTGCCAACAGATGAGGGGTTCTCCGCACCTTGGGCCATTTGCTTTGTTAGTATATCGGGGGTGGACCCCGACTCATGCATGCAGAGAGGGCGTAGGCAGCCCCTCCTGCCTGCGGGTCCTTCCCGGGGTCACGGGAGACCTGGCTGTCACTCACCACGCAGGAATCGCTCCCCTGCAGGCTCTGGCACCCAGCTTGGGAACAGACTGTCTTGGAATCTCAAGAACCTGGCAACAGCCATGCCCCGTCCATCCTGCGTCCTGTTTCCCACCGGGACCAGACAGACGCCTCTGGGAGCTCAAAGGCCAGACACAAGCTTGCTCGCCCTGCAGCTTGTCTCCTCAGCAGCTGGCATTGAGGGGGATACTGCCCCTGACCCTGGAGATCATTTAGAGCCATCTTGACTGCCCCCCTCATCATCGTTCCCCCTGGAAGTTGCCCTGGTTAATGGCCCTTCTTGCAGTTCCTAGTCTTAACTCCCTACAGCCTTGTGAAGAAATATTTGCCTTTGCCAGTTTCATAAATCCTTCTCACTGGCTTTCTGGAAGGATGGAGGAGGGCTTTGCCTGGGGGTGGGGGGCAGCCACAGGCGCTGGCAAGATATATTCCCCCAGATGAGCTTAGCGTATTGCTGAAGGGGACAGGAGGAACTTAAGAGCCCTTCCATCACGCTGGCGCCAAGATGCGTTTTGCATCTTTGACTCCATAATGATTTGTTCTGCTCCTTGTTCTGCTTGCTGAGCCCTAGAAGGTGGCAGTGGGGGGCGGGGGATAGTTGCTGGAGGGAAGGGGCGCGTGTATAATTGCTCCAGGTGAAATAACCGTTCATTTCATTGATATCTAATGTGTCTTGTGGCCAACGCTGAGGCTACGTCCAGATTCATAATGCTTCAGGGAAGTGAGAAATACTCCCTTTATGTTTCTCTCTCAGAGCAGTTTTGTTTCCATTCTCTGACTGGTTTTCTGCTCCCTCTGGCATCGGCATTCATCAATGGTAGAGCCAGATTAAGTCTGTAGAATTTCAGCCAATGTTTGCTTGAAGACAAGTAACACTCAACATGTTTGCTTTTCGATTCGCCGAAGCACTTTCAGGAGACCTGTTTGTAGGTCTGGGAAGGATACAGGAGGATTTGGAGAACCTACTGATGGTTCAGCACATCCTGCCCTCCCAAGAATGCCCAAAACAACCTTCCGCAGACTGCTGTCTTTCAGATATTTTCGACTAAGATTCCCATCATCCTAGGCAACTAGCTGTACTAGATGGAGCCAATGGGAGCTGCAGTCCAAAACCAGGGGGCCAGGTTGGGGAAGGCTGGCCTAAACATAAGTACAAACCTTATATTTAAGCACTCGTCCGGTTGGCGTGGCTCTTGTAATCTGAGTGGGGAGGCGCTATATTCTCCACATAACAGCCAGTGGCTGGAGCAACCCAGCACCTCACAGGTGAAGTTGCCATTGACCATGTTTGGGTCATCACAGTTTAATAAGCCGTGATCAGACCTCATGACCCCATGCTGTACCCGCTCTGCTTATCTCAATTGATAAACAAGCCGAGCTATTCTTAGCTATATAGTTTCCTGTAGCATCCAAACCAGGAAACTGTGGCTAAATGGCACCTGAACATATCCTGGGCATATTCAGAGGTTGTTAGTCCTACTTCCTCTGTTGAATGGGATGGGAAATGGAGACATCCAGGGCTGTTTTCCAGCTTGCCGGCAACAGCTACAGTGGGGGCTCATGAGGCGCAATTCATGGGTGGTTTCCCGGTGTGTGTGTCCCAACCTAGAAGGCTGAAATGCCTCCACTAGTAATTGGCAAAAAGAGCTTTAAGCTGTATTTACTCCCTCCCCTTTTGGTTTGAACCCTCCTATCAAGAAAAGTAGCCCTCAAAGGCTTATTTGAAATGAAATTTGGTCCTTTCAAGCAGTTCTGCCTCCCTGTCTTTCCCCGCTCTGTTTGTGAGTGGTTCTGCCCTGGTTAACATACAGCAGAACCACTCATAAAGCAGGAAAAAAGTTTTCAGGAGGGCCAGATCCGTGCCCTCCATTTGGCCTTCCACGTTGTAGAAAAAAAAAGGTGTGTCCTTTAAAGAGGAACATGTCTGGCACCTCTGGAAGTACAGCATTTTAAAATGCAGGTCCCATCCTTAGAACAGTGCCAGAGAACCAGCATCTGAACTAAACAGGCTAAAATTTGATTGCATTTCTGATCCATCTTCATTTCAGTAGCTTGCAGGCTCCAGTTGGTTCCTGCAAGCACAACTCCGTGCAACAGACACAAGCCAGGCCCCGCACTGACCCAGTGGCAGTATATTATGTGCCAGATAATCTTTCCTGACATTACAGTGCTTTTAAGGCCGCTGCGAAAGGCAGGGACTTGATGAGATTGCTGGGCCTGTCCATGTGGAGAGCACGGATGCGTCACCATCGCTAATTGAACCTGCAGATATTTATTTACTTATTTATCAGCCCTTGAAGGGCAAGAAGTGGGGATGGGGATTAAGGTCTGGCTCAAATCGACGGTCCCGACATGGAGCAAGGATGCCATGCTTGTTGGCCATTTGTGTTTTGCAGAGTAAAGAATGGCTTTATGCATATGGCAAGAACGTTCCAAAAGGCTAGTTCAGATCACAGCAAGAGCACGAAAAGACCCGGTGATGACTTGTGCGAAATGGGAATAGAAAGTTGGCCAGCAGCTTAGAGTGAGGAATCAAGACCAGTGCTAGCACAGTAAAGTTTGGCTTGTGTTTCTCAGAAAGGCAGTTCCTCCGTCATGTCTGTAGCCCAGATGCTTGGGCACTGGTGCCTCAACGGTAGGGCAGGCGCGCCAAGGGATTTCCCACGTAGACTATTTTCTATATTTGACATTCGAAGAAAATAGCAAGACAAGAAAAGGAAAAAGCTGCAGGACAAAAATTCCAAGAGGGACGAAGGGTGGCTAGTTGTCTAAGATGATGGCATTCCTTGAACACGAGTTGTGCAGGAGAGAGACTTTTGGCAGTACTCAATGCTTCACAGACGCAGCTGTTCAAAGGCATGGCACTGTAGACAGGAGGAAGGCAAGAAAAAAAAAAACTGTTTTTCATTTCTACCCCACCCTTCCTCCAAGGAGTTTAGGGTGGTGTACTTGGCAGCCTCCTCTTTCATCTTAGAAACCTTGTGAGGAAGGTACAATGGGGTAATAGTGAGCAGCGAGATGGGGATTTGTACCACCACGCAGGGCCAAAGTTGCTCCAATTCTCACAGTGGGGTTAAAGGCAAGTGGCCGGTCTTGAGAGGTTAGAGAAAAAGGCTCAGGGGAGACTCGATCTCTCCCTTCAAATATCCGAAGGGCTGTCATACAGAAGATGGCAGAGATACACCTGTATCGTCTGTCTCTCCAGAGGGCAGGACTGGAATGAAGAGGTGGAAATCAGGGAGGTGGATACTGGTTGGGAGAAGCTTCCCTGTGGAACAGACTGCGGTGGGTGCTCTTTAAGCAGAAGTGGAATGGATCTTCCTATAGATATTTGTCATTTTTATGTTGGGCGGTTTTCTGCTGGCATGCTTAGGGTGGCAGAATGAAATCGCGGTTGTCCAAGACAATTCTCGCAGCTCTGTGCAAAGTCATAATTGGGGACGAAGTCCAATTAGAATCACTCTCTGTGCTGGATCTAGTCCTCTCCCGTGGTGCTTATGTTTGGTGATCTTGCTGGCTCTCTGTTGCTGGCCTTCGCACCTTGGAATGTGCTGAAGGACAGCTGTGTTAGAGGTAGGCAACCTGTGCCCCTCCGCCTAATTTCAAAAGCTTTCTGCGTGCTCAGGCCAATGGGTGAGAGCTGTGCTTCTGCTCTCTGCTTGCTAGGTGGCGAGGGAGAGAGGACGGGATGGCAGAAAGAGCGTGGCGCGTTTACTGCATCAGCGCAGACGGACACTCTTTGGGTTTTCATCCTTTCTCACACACAACTCACACCTATTCATTCTGCTCACATGTGAAAGTCCCCCCCCCCCCCCCGTGCTGTTTTCTCAAGCATACTATCACAATCCGTTTGCCCTCCAGTAGAGGCACCTAGCAACTTCTCAGTTATCTGGTCCTCTCCCCTCCCACAGCCCCTTCTGTGCCTAGATTTTGTGCACTGCTAGATTTTATTTTAAATCTCCCAAAAGCTGGGATGCTCAGAAATATTCCTTAACAGCTCTGCTGAGCCTGTGATTAGGGAGGGCTCACTTCAAGTCAGCCAAAGCCAGAACTTTTGCAGCCAGAAATGTCACAGGCTTCAAAAACTTCACTGGAAATTTACCTTGGTTTCTGCCCCCGTGTTTTTGCGGTTTATCAGATTTGGCCAGTAAATTGGAGGGCAGTAAAAGGTGGATTTTTGCCTGTCCAATTTGTACGGTCCTCAGCACTGCTACTGAAGCAGAACTGGGCAACTGCTGGCCTTCCAGATGTTTGACCTACAGTTCCCATCAGCCTTGGACAGAAACGCAGGTGGTGAGGGATGATGGGAGTTGTAGAGCAGAACATTTGGAGGACCAAATTGCCCAATAGCAAGCCCTACCTGTGCATATCTAAATGCTTGTCATTCATTTCCAGGTGAGGAGAGTGATCATTAGCCGCACAACCAAGGGCCATCAAGTGACCTCCACCCCATCTTGGCCTCCTTAGTTAGCTGCATCTGTCGAAATTCAGCAGTTGCTCATTTTTGGTACACCGTGTTCCTTCTGTGTATGCTTCAGAAATGCTTTATTACCCCTTCAGGTTTTTAAGGAGCTAATTTATTCACTGCCGTTGGCATAGAATTGTTCAGGATGAATGGTGGGGATTGGAAACTCGGCATTCGGAAGCCCAGATTCCATGAGGAATCAGAGGGAACATTCCCTTGCGCTCCACCGGCTGAGGCTGTGCTGGTGAACCCGCTCATCCCTGCTCTTGAGTAAATATGCCTTGTGCAACTCGCTTTGGTGGCGTGGGCTTTCTGGAAGGGGCTGACACAGGCCGCTCCCCTAAAACCAATGAGATCTGAGTTGAGGTTTTTATTTAACATATGCTTGGTAAGCAGAACCTTGCAAAAGAACATGAAGCCATGCTGTCTTCTTAGGTGCTGTGCCAGCATTTGAAAAGGTTTTCAGTAGCTCAGTGCCCTTGTGATCAGCCCGGTGCTGCTTGCCTCTGATGGTCCACCTGGTTGGAGCCTGCAGGTCTTGTCTTTCTGCCCAGGTCAGTGCCGCAGCTCCAGCAGTTAAAAGGACCTCGGAAAACAGGATTTCTGCTTCAGACTCTGGGAAGCTGCTGCCAGTCCAGGAAGATAAGGCTGCCCTTGATGAACCATGCTGTGAGAGCACAGGGAGGAATGGAGCGTGGCCACACACACCCGCCCTCCTCTCTGTCAGGAGTGGCATGGAATGTGCAGTGGTTAAGGACTGGAGAGGAGGCAGGGAAGGGAGCAGAGGTGTGTGGGGCTGCAAGAGGCAGTGTTGTGTAGTGGTCAAAGCAACCAGAACTCCCTGCCAATCCCAGCTCCCGTGGCGAATGGTCAGGAATCTTGGGAGCTGTAATAGCTGGACAACTGGGTTAAAGTGTTGGACTGAGGAGACTCCATATTCTCATTTAGCCGCTAGGTGCCCAGTAATTCTTCCCAGCCTGGCCTACCTGGCTGGGTTGTTGTCAAGACAAAATGACGCAGTGCAGAGAAAGAACGCAGTCCCCCTTCTTGAGCTCTGCAGCAGAGGGACTGGGTGCAGCCATGTTAAGGGAAACAAACGCACACAAATGTATATTGTATGGTTAACAAAAGAAGTGGAGTATGTCTGATCACCTTGACATCAAAGCCAGCTCCAGGGTGGCCAAAACTGAAAAATAACTATCTATTTCAGTGTATAATTACCACTTTTTACAGGCTTAAAAATATCCCTGGCACAGAGACCTCTGCTTGGGGGGAACTCGCAGAGCAGAGGAAATGTCAAGCTGTGCTTTTACCTGGAATTGTGAAGGGGGTGCGTGTCTATATATAGAATCATGTAAGGGCTTCCTGTTTTATTTATGAGGTATCATCCCCCCCCCCCGCCTGACATATACTTCCATTGAAGCCAGCATCCTGGTCCCTGAGGGCAGGTGGGAGGGGGAGCATTCAAATAGGGTTTTTGAAGCTCTGGAAATTCCAGTGTGGTGATGGAAAAGGCTGCTTGTTGGTTCTTTTGCAAGGAAGAGGCAAGGAAAAGTTTAGTGGGAAAGAGTTCCCGTTCCCTGCCTGCCTTGGAAGGAAGGAGGAGAGGCTTGCCTCCACGTCTCGTCAGGAGGAGTCGATGCTGCTCCACTCCATCTGCAGATCTGCTCTCCTTCCTTCTGAGGGATGACCAGCACTGGGTGGTCCGATCTAGGCAGAAAACAGCCCCCTCGCAACGGAAGAAGCCGGACTTTTGAGCGTGGGAATGAAATGTGCTTCCCACCCACCCCATTTGCCCTGAACCAAAAGAGGTGTTTTATATCCTGAAGTGTTTTATATCCCTCTGGGCACAGCGCCCCCCCCTTTCCACCTCACCTTTTTTGACACAGCGTTTAGTCCGTTTTCCTTGTTCTTGTTCTGGCTGCTTCTGAGGAATGAAATTTCTGGGCTGCAGCTTGCTGCTGAGGACCAAAACTAGTTATGATGCAGAAGAGGTGAGGCTAAAAACTCTATTTTTTTTCTTTTTCTTTTTAAACTCTTAGTAAGTGTCCATGGCTCAGGCAGAAAGCAGGGCCGTGCTGCCAGAAGAGGAGATGTGAGCCCTTTCCCCAAGCAATTTCCTGAATAAAATCCACACCCCCATAGCTGCACCCCCTCGGAGCAGCTATTTTGTTTTGCCCACAGAACAACGGCCCAACTATCATCCAAGGATCCGTACTCTTCGCCTCATGGGGGAAGTAGCGAACGGCAGGCGGATTTGATCAGGAAGTGGGCTCCCACCCTTCTCTAGCGCCTGCCCCGATCCGAATTAAGGAAGGGCAAGATGGCTCTTATTAACACTGATCAAAAATGCCAGGGCAGCTACTTGGTCGCTTTAATCTTCCCTGATTTCCTCTTCCTTTCTCTTGCTTATGCAAACCTGAGTGTTTCTTTCCACTTGTCTCCAGAATGATACTATTTTTTGCATTCCCTGCTAATTGGATGCAGCCCCAAGTCCATTCCCTCAGTTGCTTATTTTGTCCATTTATTTATTATTTCATTTTACTTCTATGCTGCCCCTTAACCTGAGGGTTCTCTGGGCAGCCTGCAAACGCATATGATGAAATGGTTCTGATTTTTCAAAAAGATGCTACAGAATTGTTTTGTATGCGTGTGTTATAAAATCAGTAACATGAAAGAAAGTATTTCAAGCCTTGGGCAATAAATATATCTGCCAAGTTCCTGAAAAACAGGTAATACCCCAGGTTGAACAAAACATATGCCAAGGCAGGAAAAAGTGCCTTACATGGGCCTAGAAAAGACAATAGAATTAAAATTCTAATGCCCTGTTTAGGCTTTAAATCCCATGAGGATGTTGCAGATTACAGTGTACAGAGCTTTCACAAACCTGGTGGGATTATTATGAGCATATTGTCTTTATATCCTGCCATTTTCCCTCTTACAAGGTGGCTTAAAGTTTTCTTCCTCTCCGTTTTGTCCTTGCAACAACCACCCTGGGAGGTAGGTTAGGCTGAGAGTCTGTGACTGGCCCCAAGTCACCCAGGGACTCATGACTGAGTGGGAACTAGAACCCATTTCTCTTGGCTTCCTGTCTAGTGTAAGTACGTCCCACCACCTGCCTATTGGACCCTTGCCCATCTTGGCTACTTAACAACGTCAAGCGTGGGATAGGGACCTGGATCCTGGAGGTTGTCAACACCTCTCTGAGGGATGGCCGGGTACCCGCCCCTTTAAAGGAGGCAGTAGTCCCACCAGTCCTAAAGAAGGCATCCCTGGATCCAGAGATGGCCACCAATTACAGACCGGTGGCCAACATCCCGTTTTTGGGCAAGGTGTTGGAGCGGGTGGTGGCGGGACAACTCTAAGCACTCTTGGATGAGACTGATTATCTGGACCCATTTCAGTCCGGCTTCAGACCTGGGTACGGTACTGAATCTGCCTTGGTCGCCCTGTACGATGACCTGTGCAGGGAGAGAGATGGGGAGTGCGTCCCTGTTGGTCCTCCTGGACCTCTCAGCGGCTTTCGATACCATCGACCATGGTATCCTGGATAGGCTAGTAAGACTGGGGGTGTGGGCTGCAGAATCATCAGTATGCTGATGATACCCAGCTCTACCTCTCGTTTTCAACCAATCCAGTGAGGCAGTGGCTGTACTGAACTGGTGCCTGGCCGAGGTAATGGGCTGGATGAGGGCCAATAAACTGAAGCTCAATCCAGACAAGACAGAGGTCTTGTTGGTAGGCGGTTTGGGCTTTGGGGAAGGGGACCTTGACCTTGTCCTGAATGGGATTGCACTCCCTCTGAAGGACAAGATCTGCAGCTTGGGAGTGCTCCTCGATCCAGAGCTTTCGCTGGAAGCTCAAGTAACAGCAGTGGCGAGGAGCACTTTCTTTCAGCTTTGGCTGATTCACCAGCTGCGTCCCTACCTGGAGAACGACTGCCTGGCAACAGTGACTCACACATTGGTAACTTCCCAATTAGACTTCTGTAATGCGCTCTACATGGGGCTGCCCTTGAAGATGGTCCGGATACTTCAGTTGGTGCAAAACAGAGCTGCCAGGTTGCTGATGGGGACTGGGCGTTGTGCTCACATAACTCCAGTCCTCGTCAGCTTCACTGGCTCCCCATTGAAGTCCGGGCCCAATTCAAGGTGTTGGTGATGACCTATAAAGCCCTAAACGGCTTGGGACCTGGTTACTTGAAGGAGCACTTACATCCATATATGCCCGACCGCCCCTTGAGATCTGCGGGAGAGGCCCTTCTCTAGGAGCCCTCCATGAAGGACATTAGGAGGGTGAGTATCCGGAGGAGGGCCTTCTCTGCGGTGGCGCCCCACCTATGGAATGCGCTCCCCAGAGAGGTCCGCCTGGCGCCGGCGCTATTTGCTTTTCGGCACCAGGCCAAGACCTTTTTATTTAAACGGCATTTTAATTGTTGATTTTATTTATTGATTTTAGCAACTTTGGCCAGGACGTCTCCAACTGCATTTTATTGTATTAATGATATTTATTTATTTGTAAGCTGCCCCGAGGCTTAGGCGAATGGGGCGGCATATAAGTCTGCTAAACAAACAAACAAATAAAATAATAGTGGTCCGACGACCATGCCATATGGGTGCGGTTGGACTACAACTTCCCACCCAGTCCCACCCAGCATAGCCAGTGGGGAAGGCTGATGGCAGTTGCGGTCCAGAAACCTCTGAAGGGCACACGCGCTGCATCTCTGCTGTAATGCTGCTCCCTCCCTGGTATACATCTGCAGTCAGTGTTACGGCTAAATTGTGCATTCCAACAACCAGGTGTTATTCTTGGAACCATACTAATTCAGAGTGCAGATGCGAGGTTCGCTGTTTAAAACGTGCACTTCAAGAGTGTCTCACACACAAAAATCCAGCAAGGCAAGGTGAAGATAGGATAGGGCAGAGCCTTTCTCCTTGGCTCGCCTGCTGTCTGTGACCATAAGGTTTTTAAAGTGAGGAGTCATTTAAAGGGGGAAAGCACAAACACATCTGTATTAGAACCCACCAGTGTTCCAGTGCAAACGAAGCTTCCCGGTCATGTGGAACGTCAAAGGCTGGGTTTTGGTTTTGTTGTTTTTCGTTTTTAAACTTGCTTTCTCTTTTCCCTCCTTTTTACTTTTGAAGCCAACCAGTGACGTGGTCACTGAATCTGAAACTGACTGTCCTGCTAGTCGGTACTGATCAACCCAGAGTATGCAAAACTCATTCCAGCTGTGGCTGAAAATTGTGTTTTTAATTGTAGCCAATCCTGGTTATTAAGATTACCAGAGATGATAGGACATCACATCAAAGATCGTTCTGAACTTGAAAAGAGATGATCTGCACATGGGAGAGGAGGAAAGAGAACATGGGCTGCGTAAACCATAGCAGTACATCTGTGCAGCACCAAAGAGAAACCTCTTCCAGGTCTGTTAGCAAATCCTCCAGCCATGGAAGCCCCCGCTGCAGCCCTTCTGAAAGGCAGGCAACTTCTCTTAAAAGATGCCCCCTGATATGGGCAGTTTCCTTTTGTGAAGCTTGGCTTCAGGAGCAGTTATTTGGCCAAGGAGAAACCAGGCAATAGATGGCTTTGGGAAGCTTAACGCAGAGGGCCACGTAATCGTACTGCTGTTGCGCTCGCCGAAACACTGAGGCCTGGTGGCGTGAGAGGGGAGACTGGTGGCGGGGCCCATGCGCTCCACAGCTCAGGGTCTTCCATTCCGATCCTAAGCCTGCTTACTCGAGAATAAGCGCCACTTGGTTCAACGAGACTGACCCCTGGTATGTTTGCCTCGTGCGGCGATCTTTCCTTAACGACACCGGCTTTATTACAGGGTCGGAGGGAGTGGGGGACCTACAGCTCACCTGAGGTTGTTAGGGTTCAACTCCAGTCAGCCTCAGCCAGCATGGGCAACAGCCGGGGTGCAGTCTAGCAACATCTGGAGGGCCAGAGGTTCCCCCGTCCCAGTTGGTGGTGTGTGAGGAATCCAGTCTGGAGATGGGACCCCACTGGAGTTCCTCATCTCAGCTTCCCGGGCTCCAGCCCATTTCTCTCTGCTCCACATCCAATTCACCTGGACGCTTCCCCCAACAGGAAGCGAGTCCACGTCTTGTGTGGACATGGCTTGTGCACCAGCGGCCCGTGGGCCCGCCGTGCGAGCAGCGTTCTGCCCCTGCGCAGACGGCTTGTGCCTTCGTCTGTGTGCCCCATGTGTGTGCACGCTGGTTTAGCTGCCTCTGTATCTCATGCGCGTCTTGCACATAATGCCACTCGCCGCGCAGAAGGGGAGGGTTTTGCCAAAGCGGACAGGTGAGGGGGCAAGGCAGAGGTTTGGAGCAGCGCAGCGGATGCTGCCTGGAGAACCGGGAGGTGCGTTCATACGCCTGTGGACATGCAATATGCCCCCAGAGACATCACTGCCGCGGCGCTTGCATGGGTGAAGCACGCAAGCAATCGGGGAGAATGCTTTGCGCAAACGTTAGGTTCACAGGCACTGTGCACATGCCGTGGGTGGCGGTGGGGAGTGCATCCGCACACCTAGCGCCGGCTGCAGCTTGTGCCGTGCTGCTCGTCGTGTGGGGACCTCATGCGTTGCAAACCCAGCAGGCCGGACCCACAAGCGTCT
Source organism: Varanus komodoensis (assembly GCF_004798865.1). Lineage (NCBI taxonomy): Eukaryota > Metazoa > Chordata > Lepidosauria > Squamata > Varanidae > Varanus > Varanus komodoensis. Next base: position 3,663,916 of record NW_025335873.1, on the reverse strand, counting down.
CTGAGCGCTTGTGCATGTGCTTGTGGCTTGGCTCACTGCCTAGGTCAGGTCTGAGCGTGGGAAAGAAGTCCAGCACGTGGATGAGAGCTGGGTTCTTGGTGAATCTTCGCATTGCGTGTCCCGCTGTGTAAATACCAACTTTTATTACTTGGTGACCCATCCAGAGTAGTAGCTAGTGCCGGAGTGGGCAGACTCCAGGCTGATGAAATCTTTTCCTTTTCTGGAACTCTAGGTCCAGTTTTGGCACACTTGCTAGAGTTCTAGTGAACAGGCCTGCGGGCCACGATTTTATTTGGATAGGTGCAGAATAGTGGCCCGTGGCCAGAGACGGGCACAAAACGAGCTGGTGCGTTGACGTCCATGACGGCAGAATGAGCAACAACTCAGCTGGCTTGTCTTCGGATTCTCAGTTCAAAATCCGCCCTCCAATGTGCAGAGGGGCACTTGCTCCTGCAGGGTCTGGGCATTTAAACTGCTCCCTAACGTGAAACACACCCATTGCTGTGGAAATGATCTCTCGGTGGAACCAGCACAGGGACCACACGGAGTGACTCCTGCCCCCAGTTCTACAGACGAGCCAAACCGTGGTGTGTTTGGGAAACCGCTTCCTTAAACCGGAACCATATGGGTTGTGCCTGCAATCTGGATGTAAGGAAGTCTTCTCAGTAAAGCAAACAGAATTAAGTACAACAACATTTGGCACAAGGCATTTGGCAGAGTGAGAGACAGAAAAGAACGACGGAAAGAGCGAGAGGGAGAAGAGACTGGGAGAAAAGGGGTGGCAGAAGGAGAGGGGGAAGTCCAAGGGGAGGCAGGGGGAAGGGGCTCCTACAGAGAGCGAGAAGGGTGGCTGCGTCCGCCGCTGGCTCTGCTTGCCAGTTGACTTTTCCTTTGGGGCAGTTGCCTCCCATAGAAAAAGACTCCCCATCCTTACTCTCTAAAACTTCCCGGGCCGTTAAAGGACACGGGTTATCATGCTGCCACAGAAATATGCCACCCTCATTTCTAGCACTCCAAAGCCTTCCGTAATCTAGTGATCTGGACTCTGGCAAAACCTGTCCGGTACTGGGTGGAAAACTTGCACGTGCAGCTATTCACATTCTAGCTTTGACAGAACCCTTTCTGAGCAAGCTGAGAGAACGCACCGTCACCTCCCCAGGTGTAGGGAGGACCATGTGCTCCGCTGTAAGCCCTCTGGAGGATGGGAGGGTACACATCAGTGAATAGAACAACACATGAGCTCTTGGAGGTATCCCACGGCCAGAAAGGGCACTGTTGCCATTAGAGCAAGGTACTCGAGGGATCCAGAAGGATCTGGGTGAGAGGGGAGCGTGCTTACCTGCTCCGGCTCTTGGTGTTCCTCATCTAAGACTCGAGGATGAGATTCCGTTCAGGAGAAGGCTTGGGGACAGCTTTCCAGGGTTGGGCAGCCCCAGCGGCCAAAGTGGGCACAGCCTGGAAAATAAATCTTTCCCCACAATTCTTTTGTTACCAATTTATAGTAGAAAGCACTCTGAGTCAAGTAAAGGTGAGCGGCACACCTGCTCCCACATAAGCCGGACGGTCCTCTGCGTGTACTGAGGCGTAAACAGGACTGAACCGCACAGTGGCATTTTCAGATAGCACGCCAAATGCCAAGCGCATGCATGTAAACCGAGCAGTAAGCATAAGCTTGGTATCTGCTCACAAGTAAGCAGGACAAACAAGCACCTCCTTGTCTACATAGAAGGAAGCAGGACAAGCCCTTGCAGGGCAGTGCTCAGAAGAAAGCAGGGTAGAATAACACTGCAGTATTTCCAAAAAGCATTTCTTCTTGAAAGGTAAGCATGCGCATCGTGTCCACGCATAAGTAAGGAAGGCAAATCCCCACACCATCACTCAGAAGGAAGCAGGGCCGAATCATGCAACAACTTCCTCTTATGACTGTGCATTTTTTCCACAGGGAAACGCTCTTATCTTTCATCAGCACCTGACTGAAGATAAGAGCTCTTCCCTCTGGGGCACAGGAGGCAGGTTCAGGGGGTGAAGCTTCCTGGTTGGTTGGGATCCCCCCAGAGGCCTTATCAGGTTCCCCATCCCTGATCCAAAGCAAGTCTACTGCTATATTTAGGACTATTTTTCTTCATATGCAGATTTATTGAATTTAATTACTTAATCCACTCAGATTTTAGCAATTAATTGACTAAGATATATTTAAATGGGTGAATCCCTAGTGATCACTCATCTTTTGTTTTGTTGGTTGTGTCCTGTTGTGCATTTGGAAGAAAGGTGGAAAGTCAGCATCTTACAGAAGTTAAGAAGTCCTGAGATCCTCCTTGAGATAGCGGTGATCAGAGTGAGCTTTCCTTCCCGTTGTCCTCAGACCCTGCGGTATTCTTTTCCAACCTTGTGACTCAGGATGTGTTGGGTCTGTAACCCCCGTTGTTCTCGGTCAGCATGGGTGACAGGAGTTGCAGTCTCCCTAGCGCCGAAGTCGGGAGATACTGCCTTTTTTCTCCCTGCCCCCTGAGAATAATAACCCAGGAGCAAAACTGGCTTAGCCTTCCATCATGCAGCCTCGACTCCAACATTGCACAAATTCTGCCATTGTTTTAGCCACTTGATCAATTGCTCCTGGAGTCTTTGATTTGGCCCACCTGTCTCAGTGGCACAGTTCTGCTCTGTTTCACCACTGGCTCCAACTGGCAAAGGCCTCGTTCTGCTGCCTCTAATGACCGGGGTCTTCGGATGCAGCGGAAACTATCAAAGCAAAAATGTCAGGGTAATTAAAACCAGACCCACGCTCTGGTTGTACGCTCTGAAACGCTGAAATATAACGTAATTTCCAGGTCGGAATGGGACTCGGGCTGATAGAAACCAGACGCTGGATGGTCTGGTAATGTGAAGGCTTTGCAAACATGTGACATTTCTTGGCGCAGAGATTCAGTTCATACCATTATGACGGGGACCCAATTCTATTATGGCTACATACTTCGTAGCATTTCTGGGGTAGAAGGAAGCAAGGGGTGGAGACCTTGCTGTGCAGATGCTTACTAGGCATGCCTGATAATTTCTCGGAGGTTGGCCTTTCAACTAGAATTTACCAATATTCCTAAACATCTTCATAAACAGAACAGGAAGAGCTCGAGATCCGAAAACATAAGAGAAGAAAGAGCAACTGACAGGTTGGGTCACCCTGGTTGCATACCTGGATGTTTTCCCAGGGTCGTGCAAGCAGCTAGTTAGTTTAGTGCTCTGTCTAAACCCTCTAATTTACTTAAATTTTAATATGAGAGTGCCCTGTGTGGGAGCACGGAGTAGCCAAAAACAGAAGGAAGGCTTCTGGAAACATTTCTAGCGAGAGTGGAAACTAAGCTCCCTTTTCCATTTTTCTAAAGCATACTCTGTATACTTGGGTGAGTACCAGCTATTGAGGAAAACAGCAGGATCTGGTTCCTCTTGTAAGCAACCAGAGGCATGTGGTTGGCTGTCCCAGGAGGCAGAATTGCAGACCGTGGGGACGCTTGGCCAGAGAGTTCTTCTGACGAATTCCAATGAAGAGTTCCAATGGCATGGGACCTGGGCTGCAATCGCAAGCCAGCCCTGTGAAAAAGAGAACCAAGGCTGCCTCAGAGGGACAGACTTTCTCTGAAAAGCCAAATAAAATCGGTGCGGCGGGTGAAGTGGCAGCCGGGCTGGTTTAGGGACTGATGTGTTGATAGGAGCTGAAATGGCAGAGCTCTGGCTCCAGGCCTTTTGCTTGCCTCGGCCCGTCGCAGCTCAAGGGAGGCAAGGACAGGCCCGTCAGGACCCTGGAAGGAGCGCTGTGGAAGGTGCTGGCAAGGGTGTTGCCCACGGGTCTTACGAGACCTGCATGGTCTGCTCTTACGGCAGGCCCAGTTCCGGATCCGCCGGCTCCTGTAGTGTAGGCGCTGTGAGGACTGCGCTGACAGGGTGAGTCGCAGGACCAGGAGGTCCAGCAAGGCCATGCTTTCTGACCTGGAAAGGCCTGGAATGGGGAATGGTGCTTCCCCAGGTGGTTCTTCCTCTCTTCCATGTCTTTATCCAAACCAAGCGCAGGGTTGGTGCCAGAAAACATGACGCGGATGCCAGAATGCAGGATGTTGTGAATGAAGCGTTTCAGCACGTTGCAGCCTGTTTCAACTGAGCAAATGATGGTGGCGTTGTGGCAGAGGTCTCAGCAAGGTGGCCTTTCGCCAGTTGGTCCGGAGTGCCTGGAACCACGCCCGCGTACCGACTCACACCCTTGATTTAGGCTGCAGATACGTCATGGACCCTGCCCGGTTAGCTGTATTTGTGTTCAGCTGATGCAACCCAAGAGTCAAGTGCCTCCAGCATTAAATTGCAAGCTGCTGGCTGTTGAAGAGGAAGAAATGCCTTATAGTCTCTCCAATCACGTCAGGAACATGGGAACACAAGTCTGGCCAAGCAGTGTCTGGACAGAAGATTGACAGGGAAGACGGCTCAAAACCAGCCAGCCAAAGCATGCTGTGAATTCACCTCCAAACATAACGACACTTCTTGGCAAGCTCTCCGTATTCTTTTCCCAGCATTCTCCTGTAAAAACAAGGGTGACCCCCGACGGAGGACACCACACAAGCTGTGGGGAGGGGGTAGTGGTTTTCTCACAGAAACGGAGCCGAGTCGCCTTTGGGTGAAGGTCACGCCCTCCCTGAAGGGCAGTCCATCTGCCATGGTAATGGGGAGGCTCAGAACATCAGTGCAAATCCACATCCAGAGTGTGTTGTCCAGCGCGGAGCTCTCCAAGGCCAGTTGCTGGATCCAAGATGGAGCTGGCAGGAAGGGCTGCTCCCTTGGGAAGGTGCCCTGCCTTAATGGCAGAGCATTGTCTTACGTGTGTGTCAAATCTTGTTTGGGGGTGAGGATCTGCCGGCTACCCTCAGCTTGTTTCCTCGGATTCCAACCTGCTTTCTCTCTTCCCTAAGTGTGCCTCAAGCCAAACGTTTGCATGGACGTCTGAGAGGTTCGAGCAGAGTTCTGCTTCCGGACACCTGCCTTACAGGCTTTGTGTACTTCATGCAAATAATTATTTAATTTGCATATCTTTTGCAAAGAATTATATGCTTTGCATACCTTGTACCAAGAATCCACTTGTGTGCCTGAGCTTTCATGGACTTCATCTCAACTTGGCTCACTTCCTGGCTGGGGCCAAGCATGGGAAAGACATCCGACTTGATCTTCACATCTCTAGTCCCTGGTTCAGTCCTTGACATCTCTCAGTAAAAGGATCTCAGTTTCCAGGCAACAGGAAGGACTCTGGATTGGTCTTATCTATCAGAAGCATGCTGGATGGACAAAAGCTTTGACTTTCTGTGAGGCCACATCACATAAATATTGGTGTGTGCTTTTGTACGTGGGCTTCTAGAAGGCCCAGTCGCTGACCAGTGCAGAGTCCGCATGCCACCTGGAGAAGCCGGCCTTGCATGCTCCTCTTCTCTTGATGGTTGTAGAGGCCGAGAGGGGTTGCATGCATGCAGCCTGCAGGAGCTCACTACTTTCAAAGGCTGAATCCACCCAGCCCATGCCTTCGAGCTGCCCTGTTGTGCTCAGTGCCAGAAGGAACTTTTCTTTCTCGGAGGAAATGTAGCTCAAGCACTCCTGCTCGCATTTCCCAGGGAATAATCAGATTTTGACAATTTGATCTCCCTGAAACCACGTCTGATGTCATATACACCATAAAGCTTTTAGTGGAGTCATTAGTCGGCGTCTGTCTGTGGCTAAACCAGTCTGTCCGTCCTGTCTCTCTCGTTGATCTGAGTCCCTCTGCCTTGCACTCGATTATTCTTTCTCTCCCCGTGTCCCATTCATTCATTCATAAGCCCAGCGTCGATTGCAGGGTTGTCCTCTGGTTTTTTGGGGGTGGGTGGAGGGGGAGGCTCTCCAAGTTCTGCTTCGGCCCGTGTGGTTAGAAATTGTTGGCGGCTTCTGTCCACAGAAGGGCTGCAGTTGAAACCACAAAACAACCGCGTCGGAATGGCAAAACATTTCAAATGGCCGAGCCTTGTTACTGTCCCAGCTGCTGCTCACAGCAGCACACGCTGCATGAGAATGACGCGGGGAGGTGGTCTCATTTCCCGGGGGGAGCTGTTGGTAAGCTTTTCTCTTCCGTAAATAAAGCTTTGTTGGGCATATGAGGTGCCCCGGCTACCACGGTTCCTCTCTCCTGGCAACCCCATTATTCAAAGAAGGAAGCATTACAGGTGCTCCATTTCCGCATTAGCCCAGCTTGGCACATGCCTGGCTTTGGCAAGAGCAGGGGAGAGTTACGTCAGGCGGCCCGGGCATTGTCAATGCTTCCAAGCCACACTTCCCTTCCCTTCCCTTCCGGCCCTCGAAGGGCTTGGGGCGACGTGGGTTCAGCTGCCGCCACCACTGTTCCTGTCTCACCTTGGGCCCGCCCGGCCTCGCTGTGCCAGAACTGGCCACATCCCTGGACCAGCAAGCTAGTTGGTCCCGAGTTGCCCCAGTGGCTGCTGGCTGGAAGCCCCCTCGGGGATCGTGCGGGTGCTTCTGCACTGCGAGTGCGGGTGCCAAGAGTCGGGTTGTGGATGTATGGGGTTCGGATCCCCTCGCTGCCAGCTGTGAATTGGGCCTGACCTACAGGCACGCGGCTGAACGGGTTCGGGTTGGCACCATATGTTTTTAATTAACCCGCCAATTGGTGATCACCTGGCCAGCAGGTCCAGTCCTGAACAGCTTGGCTGGGATCCCACAGGAGGAATCCAGCCCCTTGAGCTTTGCTGGGATCCAGAGGGGGATCTGGTCCCGAGCAGCTTGCCTGGGACCCAGTGGGGGGATCCAGTGCTGCGTACCTTGGCATACACACCAGTCTTTGGAAGGTGGCTCTTCCCTGGCACACCCACTTGATGGAATGAAGCAGAATCTGGGTCTGGATCTCGGATGCTGCAGTTAAGGCGCAGTAAGTCCCCAGCTGCAGAGCTCAGGGTGAACCCAGAAGGGGGGGGGGGGACTGTCGCTTCGCCTGCCACACGCGCGTGTATCCAGATGTGGCCCACTGATTCCTACCGGAACGTCGCCCCGTCCAGTTACGGAGGTGCAGCTCGTGGCTGCCACTGAACAACTCCTGATGGACATTTGGACTCCTGTCCCTCAGCACTTTCCCATTCTCTCCATGCTGGCCAGTCATCCTTCCCACCTGATATATTTTTTTCTTCTTTTCTTCGTGTAGACCAGCATCGTGCAACTGTAGATGTGCCAGGGGTCACTTTTGCCTGCCCCAAGGACTGCACTGGGAGGGGCGTGATGGAAATAATTGGGGTCCCCCCCCCCCTTTTCTTCTTTTAAAACACTGCATATTGGCAGCAAATTGCTGCATAGTGCTCAGCAGAGCTAAAAGGGCTAAATTTGATAGCGAGCTAAATTTGTCTCTCCCAGCACTCTGGAGAGCCATTTCGTTTTGGAAAAATAACTCCAGGGCTGCACTGGGGCCGGCCACGGGCTGCAGTTCATGGGCCCACGTCCCCCGCTTCTAGAGGAGACCAAGCCTCAGTGGGCTCTCTGAAGACTGGCATTCCCGAGCGTGCTTGTTCCACCCCTCGTATTACACGTGCACCTTTGTTAATTGGCTTGGAAGCCGATCATAAATAATGGCAATTATAATAATGGTGCCTTACCTTACAGGAGTGTTGTAAGAACAGCGGACCTACTGTATACAAGTGCAGTGAAACACATTCAGCACCACGTGGGCTATAAAATGTCAGGGCCTGGATGTTGTTATCGCTTGGGAAGCTGGGGAGATGGCCGTGGAGTGGGGAGATACCTGGGGAGACGAACCGTAATGGGGCGGGCGCTGGCGGCAGCAGTCTTGCAAGGACAGCGGTTCCGGTCAGGCTTTCTCAGGAGGACGTGGTGGCAAAACAGACGTCGCCCCCGCTGGCCTGTGTGTGCGTGTGACGTTTTGAAACGTTCCTGGTGGACAGAAGGCCAGCGGAGCTGACAAAGGGGCACCGCCGTTCTCCCCAGTGTGCCAGCTGGAGTATGACATTCCCCAGGCCCTTCTCTCGCTTCACCTGTTGCCTGTCTCTAGATGAAGCCATGGCCGTCGCTTCTAAGGAGTATAAGCCAGCACATGGTGGAGGTCTGTAGAAGCACGTACGGTGCGGAGAACACGGGTACTTTATTCCTTTGTGAAAAGCAGAACCCCACGGGATCGTCAAGTGAAGCGGCACGGTGGGAAGTTTGGGGCAGAGAAAGGCAAGGGCTTCTTCAGATAATTTGTAGATGAGCCATGGAATTCTCTGCTGCAGGATGTGGTTACAGCCATCAAATTAAACAGTTTTAAAGGGGATTCGACAGATTCAGGAAGGATACGGTTGTGAATGTCTACTAGCTGTTTTAGCGACCTGCGACATCCCAACCCAGAGAGCACATACCTCCGAACGCCACTGGCAAGAGGAGGGGTCGCCTCCTTTGTTGCTTATGGGCTCGCCAGGTGCAGAGGGCCTTCTTATGCTTGCCCCCCTGCTCGGTGTTTCTTGCTGTGGGGGCAGCCACTCTTCTGTCCCCTGGACGAGCCACATGCCCCGGGGATGACAGACCCAAGCAGAGAGACTGCCACTGCCTTCTGTGGCCCAAGCCACACTGTGACAATGACAGCTGGCCTCCGTCTTACTCCCCAGATGTGCTCCTAAGGGTGAGGCAGATGCGACGGAGCCCTAATGAAACGGCACCTGGAGATGTGCTTTTCTAAAAAGCTTGTGAGGAACAAGTCGCTCTGGGAATGGCGGAGCGTTGCGAACAGCCGTTCTAATGTTCGTGTTTCTCCTTGTCGTGCAGCTCATCTCCAGCGATGCCGATGGAGCGATCCAAAGGGCTGGCCGGTTCCGGGTGGAAAACGGCTCTGTTGATGAGGTAGGAGAAGGCTTCCAGCTTGAGCCCCCCCCCCCCCCGCATTTGCCATGCACTTTGGTTAAGCATTGGCTTTGTAACCATGTGTAAGGGCCAGATGCTGCAGGTACGTGTTGAGTTTGTGAGTCGGAACGGTTCGTTGCATTGTCTGAACCCTCCTTGCTATATTTTTTGTGGCAAGCCCAGGTTTCTGTTTCCATTTCAGAATACCGATTATGCCCCTGGTACATGGCACAGAACAGATGTGCACTTGGAGAATCCGGAATACCACACCAGATGGTACTTCAAGTATTTTCTAGGAAAAGGTAGTTAAACCTTCTGATTGTGGGTGTGTGCAGGGGGGCGGGGTGCATGCACACCCATCCTGAAACATCAGTGATTGAAAAGCTCGCTGGGATAATGAAGCCGTGCCCGGGCTGTTTGCACCTTCTTCTCTTGCCTAGTTTTGAAGCAGGCTTTTCCCAGAGTGAACTTTTTTCTGATGGAAATGTTCTGCCCTTTGCCACCTTAGCAGATCCAGAGTTCTGTGTTGGCTCACTTCTTCGGTAGTCGTTGACCAAGCGCTGGAGCCCTCGGCCAGTCAGGACATGATGTGGCAACCTGCTGGGCTCCTGTTCTGGCCACTCGCGCTCTCCAGGTGGCTGTGAGATGGCAGCTCAGGGCCCACGTACATTCCCGGATGCCCGTCCTCCCATATTGTGGCCCAACAAGGTCCAAGCATGAGAGAGTCCCCTCTTCTAACCCCATGATGGGCTTGCCTGTTCTAACGGCTGCTGCTTTTCTTCCCAGTTCATCAGAACTATGTTGGAATGGACGCAGAAAAGAACCCCTTCTTTCTCTCTGTCGTGCTGTCTGACCAAAACAATCAGCGTGTCCCTCAATACCGTGCAATCCTCTGGAGAAAAACAGTAAGGGGCAAACTTTCTGTCTTCCGTCTGATAGTTACCCTAATTCTGTTGCTCGGTTTCTGTCGTCAGTGGGAGGAGCCATGCTAAACAGCACATTCTACGAAGGACCCCAAAATCAGACCCAGAAACTGGTCAGATGCAGCACCCAACTGAAAAGCCAGTTCAGGGTTTCTCGCATTAGCTGAACCAATGCCATGTGACCAGCCATAGTTTGTAAATGGCCACCAAGCAAGGTTCTGGACGCACGAGTCGAAGTTGGTTTCCAGACCGCAATTTCGGCAGCGCGCAGTTCAGCATTGCTTCTGCCCTGACAGACCGTTGCTTGTCTGCTCTTGCTGTCTGGGACAGCATTCAGGGATTCTTGGAGGGTGACGAAGGAAACGTCACAAACCAGGACTTTCTGGTGTATCTGAAGCAGCAATCATTGTAGCCTGTGCTACAAGCCAACACTCATGTTCGCGACCAGTATATATACTTTGTATGTGTTTGGCCACTTCTGTTTACATCTGATCTATCATAGCATCTGTTCTAATGCAATTCTTTTATAGGGTACTCAGAAAATATGCCTCCCATACAGTCCTACAAAAACTTTATCTGTGAAGTCTATTTTAAGGTAAGGATAATCGTACTTTCAGCTCTAGTCTTTGCTGGTCTGAGGAATGAATCACAGAGGGAAAAGCACAGCGCCGTGGAATCAGAAAGAAACAGAGATTAAGATGTGTTGGATGGACCGCAGAATTGTGTGCTCTCTCCCCCTAGACTCCCCGCTTTCTTCTGCAGGGCATATTTCCCGTCCCTTTTAGACATACTTCAACATCCTTTACTTTACAATATCCAACATACTTCAACATACTTTAAAAATGTTTTAATAAATAAATAAATAAATAAATCCCACCATGAAGGTGGTATCCACATTCCCACTTAAGCAAGGGTTATGAACCAGTGTCAAATGTTGGTTGAGGGGGGACCCCGGTTAGTGTGAATCTCGGTTCATGCCAGTATTGATGCCATGCTTACTTGCGGTGAAGGATGACTAGTGAATTTGTGCTGGAAATGCTGGGGGGAACACATGAGCCCTCCTCCCTTGAGAGCATTGCCCCATCAGACTGGAGAAACACGCCTTTAGTGTTGAAGACAAATTCCTCTTTCCCACCTAGCAGCTGAGACTTTTTGGAGATCTAGTTAATAAATCATTCCACTTGAATGGTAAAAGGTAAGCTATTCTTTCTTTCCACATGTCTGTTTATTTATGTTAGGTGTTCATGTCCCACCCCTCAGTATAAAATACATTTACAGGTAGGTTAAGCTGAGAGGCAGTGATGGGTCATTGTCATGGCCAAGTGAAGATGAGACCTCGGATCAACTAAGTCCCAGTCCAGAACTCTAACCACTAGGCAACATGGGCTCTCAGTGTGGAAGTGAAGGCTTCCAGTGCTGCATCACAAGATAAGATGAGGAAGAAACTTGCTGCTTTTCCCTATCATGCTAAACCATGGTTTATCACACCCTTCCTCAACCTGGTTCTCTCTAGATGTTTAGGTTACATCTCCCAGTATCTCTTACCATAACCTTGCTGCCTGGGGCTGATGGGATTTGGAAATCCAAAACATCTGGAGGACACCAGTTTGAGGAAAGCGATACTCAAATGTTACTGAAGAAATGGAAGAATTAACACAGCAGCTAAAAAAGATTTTGACGTGGACTTTTAAAAAAATCGCTGGTGAATATTCACTGGTACTTATATGAACAAATAGCATTGAGACCACAGTTTGCCTTGTATTTCAGTGCCATGAATCTTGACAAATTTGAGAAAGGCCCTAGAGAAATTCTTCACCCTGAAATTCAAAAGGTAAGCTATATAAAGCATTGGGGGTGGAGGGGGGCACTGGTTTCTCTGTTCTCATAGAATAGTAGAGTTGGAAACAGCCAGAAGGCCCTGCTCAGTGCAGGACGCCGAGTTAAACCATCCCTCTAAGATGGCGGTCCAGTTGCCTCTTGCGTGGCTCTAATGTGGGAGAGCCCACGACCTCCCTTGGACCCATTGCTGTACTGCTCTAACAGTCGGGAAGTTCTTCCTGACGTCCAGCTGGAACCTGGCTTCCTGTAACACTTCTGTGTCCTGCTCTCTGGGATGGTCAAGAAGAGATCCCGGCTTTCCTCTTTGTGACAGCCTTTGAGGGACTTGTAGCATGCCATCATATCTCCTCGCAGTCTTCTCTTCTCGAGCTGGAATCCAACATTGGCCAGAACCTCTCCTCTTCTGCCTCCCTTACTAGATTATGAGAAGGAAATTCCATTGTGAGTGGAGTGGGGTTGGCATACAAGTCAAGTGTGATCGTTTACCATTTCAAGGCTTCTTCTAGTACTTTCCTACGTTTTAGCATTCAGCATGAGGGAGATGGGGGCCTTCGCTGTCCACAGAGAGGAATCTGGTGTGGCGTTGTAGTGGTAGTGTTGGCCTGGGGCTGGGGGGATCTGGCTTCTAGTCCCCACTGAGCTAAGAAGCTTTCAGGAGACTTTGGGCCAGTCATTGACTCTCAACCCAGAACCTGTTCTCTGCTTCCCCAGAGGTCAGGATGAGAGCTAACATTCTGCAGCTCCAATGGAAGAGACTTCTCTTGAACATTAGGAAAGAAAATGGCCCAGTAAGAGCAGTTTGGTAATAGAACCAGTGGCCTAGCAGGGCAGCGGGCTCTCTGTTAATGGAAGTCTTCAGGCAGAGACTGGAAGTCATCTGTTGGCTTCCCATATCAAGCAGGCAGTTGGACTAGGTGGCTTCTAGGTCATCTCCAACTGTATAATTCTGAGGACTGTTTCCCCCACTTTTCAGTTTTCAGGAATAGGTTGATTCTGGTGAGTCATACTTTTCAGAGAATACACAAGCAAACATCTTGTCCTGAAAGGTTTACCCCAGACTGGCTCCAGCAGTGTCTCCACCCCTCACTCCGCACTAAATCATCAAGTAGCTTGTTCAGCCGCAGAATGAAGTAAGAGAAAGCTGCGGTCATTCCGAGAGGGCTGAACCACTGAAGGTTGCAGGCTGGAGCAATCATTTGTGATTGCATCCCCATGCAAAGGATCAGCTTAAGAAATCCACAAGCAGGGACCTACTGAATCATGGAGAAAGTCTGCAGCCCAGCCCTCTCTTGGCGGTGCTAGCTTTTGACGTGGAAGGAGCGCTTAAAAAAAAATCCAAGGTAGTGTTTAAAATGCAGTTTTCTCTTGTGAATCTTATGGATTCTAGCATTTCACTGGCAGGATGAGGTGATGTGCATTCAAACATCAGAAATTGCATCTGGGACGGCACTGTTTAAGTTAGAAATTTAAAGTGGCTGGGAAGCTGCGATGCAGGAATGGGTTAAGCTCAACCAACTAAAATTAGAGTGGGAGGTTGAGCAGAAGGCCCCTGTGTGCGCAGCTAAATCTGAGAGTCAGTAGCCTGGCTGAGCACTTTGTCTAGGACCCACTTCTAATTAAATTCCTCACTACAGATTCATATTCCAGTGATAAGTAGACTTCTAGCTTTTGAAACTTACTTCATTTTTTTAACTATATCTATGAAATCCACCAACCAGAGTTTGGTGCAAAAGACATACATGTAGAATCAAAGAATTCTAAGCCTGGGAATATGTTTTGAGTGCTAGAACTAACCACATGGCATAGTCCTTCCACACTAAAACCTACTTCTGTTCACCCAAGCTTTTGTTGGGTGAGCAGGGAAAAGTAATTTTATTCCTCTTGTTAAGCAATTGGGAGTCAAACGCTCTTATCAGTGCATTGAAAACCAGCCAGAGATCTACCAGGTGTTTCAACATTATCTTCTGCGCACACCCAATTTACGCATTCTCCCGCTCGCTTGCATGCTTCTGGGGGATGAGCCACGGCGGATTTTCCATTGTGCAAACCTGGATAGTTTCCTGTGGGGTGGAAAACAAGCCCCTCCGAGAAACACAGACTTGTTTTGCAGGTAGCCTCGCCCATGATGGTTTGGTGTGTTGTCCAGGCCCACATGAGCATTGCCGCTGTGAGTGAAGGGAGGCAGTGGCCGAGCCCCATGGGCAGAGTGGCAGAAATGCCCGCGCCACTGACGGCTGCCCCACCAGCGTGCAGGCCGCAGTGACCGTCGCTGGCTGGGTGCTCCCTGCCACGATCGCCACGCCTTTTGCACTTGCGGAAGCTTTGTTGAGCGCTTTTCTCCCCCCAGGTTTGTTTTTTCGACCAAAATCGCGTTTCATGATTTTCAGTGAGGTAGTGACAGCCCTGCAAGGTGCCACTTGGCCACTTTGACGGCGCCATCGCCAGTTCAACATCCTCTTTCCCCCTTTGGTGCAGTTTTTTCCCCTGCATAGCCTGTTTGCAGGGCAGGTTGTCCCGCTCATCCTCAGAGAATATGCGTGGAAGGTGGCTGAGCCAGCATCCTTCAGTGCCCTCAAGGTATCCTGCATGCAGAAGATCATCTGCAAACCAAATGCGCTTGGTTACTGCTGCTCTTGCCTAAGAACATGGGTGAGTAGCAACTGAGGTGGTGAAGTCTTGAGTGAACTTAAAAACTAAATATGTTTTCTTTTTCCTTTTTCTTTCCCCACCCCATCCCTCTGCGCAGGATTTATTGGTTCTGGAAGAGCAAGAGGTAATGCACAAACAAAGGTCTTAAGAAGATTTTTGAATAAATACTGGTTTCCATTTGTAACAATGCTTCCTTCCTCTTGGTAGGCTGTGTCTTTGGGTGTTTTAATGATTATTATTGCATCCCATGATCTCAACATGAGCACACCTTCCTTTTGTTAGAATACGAATGCTGATCAAAATGGGGCACAATGGCGGCCGTTCTTGATAATGCCACTTCGCAGATCTGTCGGGGAGCCTGGTCATTCCCGTCCAGAAAAAATAAAATGGCTCAGATTGCCTTGCAAATCAGACCTACCTGTTGCATGTGGCTCAGAGGAGTTGCTAAAAATAGCATTACAGGACAAGATGCCCCTCAGCCCATCCCCGTGGCATGTAGGCAGGGCTTACTTTGTGGCACAGAGCCCTGCATTGCGAGTATCTCCCCCTGTTGCCGTATCTCCCCCTGCTGCCGGCAGCCAGCAAGACGGAGATGGGCTGTCGCATCATTTTAACCCCGTTTGGGAACATGATGCTTTTTCCAGCTAGTTCGGACTTTAGAAAGGCCTGAGAAGCCGCCACGAACCGCCCGTGTGGCTCCAGCCAGAATCTTTGGGACGTTCCGTCCTGTCTTATCTCACCTTACTTCATCATCTTCCAAAGAACAAATTGGCAGACAAGCCTATAATTGGCCGACGATAAGAGGGAAGCACGTTTTAATTACAGTTGCATCTGTTTCCTTGTACTTGCTCTCGTGTTCTCTGGGTCCATCTATCGCTTTGCTTTGACTTGAGAGCCACAGAAGGGTCGCAGATGGATCTGTTTCGTTAAAGACTGCCGTTAGCCCCCCCCATGGCCCCTTCAGCACGAGCGGGACATTCATCAAAACAATGTGGCTTGTGCCGATGTGCGAGTGACTCACGGGAGCCATCCCGTCTCCAGGACAGAAAGGGAAGTCTGACTGCTGACTGCCTTAATGTCTGAGCTTCTGAAGCCTGGCAGAAGAATAACGGCAGCGGCCCTTAACATGTGAAGTGGAATGTCCAAGTTGAAGCTCTCCCCATCAGCATTATAAGGATTCACAGAATGTTAGATCACCACTTCAGCAAGGAGGGTGCTGACACCCACCTACCCCAGTGCAAATTGGAGTGAATAGCCAGTCCTTCTGGTCTTTGGAGGAGCTGAGGAAGGACAGAATTTAGAAGCCCAGAGTCCTTCCTGAACAGCCCCTTACTCAAAATGAGCACGTCGGACAGAATTGGGCGCGTTACAGCCAGCCAAAGCGTGGGACCTTGGCATCACCAGGTTTCCTGTGCCAGGAGGTGGCTGCTGCAGCTCAGACTGTCTGATCGAGGACTGCAGTGGTAGCGGAAATAAAGATTTGGTGGCCGGCTGACGGGGCTCCCTGCGTGAAACCGGCTGGCCTTCAGATGTGGCGAAATGAGAGGGGAAGGCATGCGTACAAAAGGAGAGAGAGTAAGAAGGGGGAATCTCAGATGCCGATGGAAAATGCGTTGCCTAATGCATTGTGGGAAATAGGTTTTCCTTTATCAGATGCCAAAATAGAGAAAGGTTTTTGTTTTAAAAACATGTGACAGGAGATAAACAGTCCTCAGCAGTGGAGAATGTGTTTTCTGAAAAGCATCAGGCAACAATAAAGGGCTTTCCATAGGTACCTGAGATAACAATTCTTTTTTTTTTTTTTAACTTTCTCTCATTTTTACACTCTTCCCCAGATTGCTTCACTTAACTCCCCTTTGATTGTAAAACCTTTCACTTTGGTTATTTTTTTTTTTTTTTTCTAAAAAATTTTATTTTTTTTTCCTTAGTTTTTTTTTTTTTTTGGGGGGGGGGGGGCTAAAGAAGAATGAGAAGGGGTACCCATATATGGGGAGGCTTGTGGGAACAGAGGAATTATGAGCTGCTGCAGGGGGTTTGCATGTTTATTTTAAACATGGGACGTTTACATTTGTAGGTGAAATAGGGGGAAAACCCAACCAGAAAATCATAAGAAAAAAAAAAAAACAAAGTTTCCTTGAACATTAGACTCTGTCTGATAACAAGAATGAGCAAAATGCAAATACAGGCAAATGCATTTTATTGGCCAATACACATTAGAAAATATTATTATTATTATTATTATTATTATTATTATTATTATAACATTTCTATGCCGCCCCTTGCCGAAACCTTGGGGCGGCTTACAACATGATAAAATACATTGAAATACAATAGTACATAATAAATTAAAAACTTACGAACTAAGTATACAGTGGATATCTTGCTCTCCACCTGTTATCAGGAAATAAATTGAGACTTCTTAAACATCTATTGCAAAACAGTAGCTTGATCGGACTCCGGGTTAAACTTGTGGATCCTCCTGAACTGAATTCCAGTATTGGAGTGGAAAAGGCTGTAGATCATAATTCTGATGCATGAATTTTAAATCCATGAAAAAACTTGAATTAGTTAAGGATATCATTTCTCTTTCCCAAACTGAGAAAGATCATGCATTAAACTCTGCCAGTGAAGACAGTTTGATGTCCTCTGATTGATTTGGACTACAATTCCTGTAATCCATTATCATTTGCCATCCTGGCTAGGCCTGTGAGAATTGTAGTCCAAAATACATTTTAGATTAATTATGCCAACCATCTCAACTATAGGTTGTTCAGGCCAGTTTTGTAAATCAATATTGAAGACGGCTTGTTGGCTCAACAAACCATAGTTAAGATTAACCACAGTAAAGTTGGAACAACTTGATAGCTTGTAATTAATAAGAGAGGACATAAAAGCTTTCAGACGTTCTCTCACAACTGGGTAAGAGAAGCGGGAGCCGGGCTGGGGCGGAAAACGTGAACGTGGAAATGATGACATTGCTGGGATAGAGAGCAGGCTTAAGGCAAAAACCCAGATTCCAAATTACGGATAGAGCAACTCCTTCATTTTCCCAATACACCCTGCATATAATGAGGCAGCTGCTTTCTTCAAGAAGAGCCAGCTTGGCTAAATGCTAAATAAGACATTCTTGTCCCTGTCAGGGCTCTGTCAATTTTAAGTTTGGAATCCTTTACGCCAAAGATGGACAGCTAACGGATGACGAGATGTTCAGCAATGGTGAGTCTGCAGATCTTTCTTCCTCCCTCTGGGTGGTGGGATGCTGCGTTTTTGTGTGAACCACAGAAGAACGTGGTGCTGGTCTTGATTGTCGAGATCTTGCTTGGTTGAGCTCTAGACTAGCCTTCCCCAAGCCAGTCCCCTTCAGATACATGTGACTACAGCTCCCATCACCCCCAGGCAGCAGTGGCCCTGCTGGCTGGGGATGATTGGGAGTTGCAGGCCTACATGGGAACCAGGTGGGGAAGGGCTAGCCTAGACCTACAGCGGGTATCTTTGTTGGCTCGGGGGGGGGGGGGCAGGTTTCCCTGGGGCCGAGCTGCTTCGTAACAGATCCCACCCCTACTAACATCCCCATCCAAACAGGAATGGCACTCATTGGGGTCCCTCTTTTTTGTGTTCCTCTCTCTTTCCCCCCTTTCCATAAAAATTACTTGGCACTAAAGCAGAAACACAGAATATAAAATTGCAAAACCAAGAGCTAGGCTGTACTGCGGGTGGAGAAAGGGAGAAAGCTGAACTTGTAGAAAGATAACCTGGAAAGTAAGATGCAGACTTTGAATTGCAAGGCGAGAAGTGCTGACGGATAGCATTGCTCAGGCGAAAGAAATCACGCCACCCAAAGCATCAGTTCCTGCCATGTTTCTCTGTGTCTCAAATCCCTCCTCAAGATCTACCTCTTGCCCCAGGTTTTTACGCCAACCTGAGCCTGACAAGAAAGGAAGCCACCATGTCTTTCCCTTAGCTTTTCCCTTTTTAAAATGGGGGGGGCCCTTCTGACTCACTCTGTTTCTTTGCTCCTAGGTTTTCATAGGGTTGTTTTGTGTGGGAGGGTGTTAGTTGCCTCCACTATTGGACAAGATTAGCAGAAGAGCTTCCTAATTGGATCCCACCAATTTACGATTTATTTAAAATACTTGCATCCCACCTTGCTGCCTGACAACAACCTCCACCCAAGCGGTTGACAATAAGCGGGAGCAAATAACCAGTAACTCAGAGCAACAGGATTTGTAAAGGCAGTGGTGGCTGATGCGTTTATTTATCACATTTCCATATTGCCCAGTAGCCACACTTCTTTGCGCAGTCCCCCCAAAAGGAAAACCCTCCAGCAGGACAAAACTTAAAAACCTGGGGAACAGTGGTGGACCGGGCCTGCGATATCAGCCGTTGCTGCATTGCTGTTTCCACTGCTGCTCTTTAAAGCTTACATCTGGACCACAGGGGAGGAGACACAGGCTAGGTCAGGTAGTACCAGATGTTTTATCTGCCTGAGGAGACAGGCCGTCTCTTCACACCTCTGGGCAATCTGCAGTTCTTCCAGAAGGCTGGTGAAGTCTCGGGGATTTGTGTAGGATGAACAGCCTGGTCCCCAGAGGAGCTCTGGGACAACACGCCTCGCAGCTGTTTCCCCCACCGTCAAGAATTTGCTGTGGCGAGAGCGGGCCTGAGGAAGGCAGTCTTTGTGGTCATAGTGCGCTCTCTCTCTCTCTCCTCCCCTCCCTCTTGCCTTGCACGATGCTATCCAACGCCGCATTGACGGCGCCACATTCATAACAAGAGACCCGCGCCTGCCAGTTGGCCTTTCCCACCAGAAAGATAAAATAAAAGCTGTGTTTCCATTGTGCACATGCTCCCTCTGTATGAACTCGCGCTTCGTTTTAGCACGTATTCCCAGGCAGCAAATAGCAAGGGTTGGCCAGCTCCTTGGGAACCGCGCGACTCTTGCATGCTTTAGAATCCCCCAAAACAGCGCTGGCACGGAGCCGTCCTGTATTCCTCCAGTGCCTCTGCGTGTCTTGGGGTTTGTTTTCTCCTCCCGTCTCCAAATGAAGACTAGAAATATTTCAACGGCAGGCACTTAGAACATTTTGTGTTTGTATGACTAAAAGCTCTGGCAGGCTCTTAATGCCTTGGTTATGTTTGCAAAGCCAGATTGACATATTTGTGTTCTCAGCAGCCAGAGTGAAAGAAAAATATGAATAGCTTTTCTTATTCTCTCTCCACTTGCCTCAGACTCATTTCTCATGCCTGTTTATCTCATTCTGAAGTGGAAGTTTTTCTAGCGCAACAATCTTCCGTCTTTCCAGAGGCAGCCTGAAAAATAGGGCTTGCTTGAACAATGCTTGAGCCTGTCACCCTGCCTGCCTGCCTTTCCCTTTCTTCTTCGCACAAAATATAACTGGCCAGGACAGGCAAAAGCTTCCTCCATGTTAAGAGGCAAGGTGCCGTTTGGGACCAAATGCGGCATTACGTACTTTCAATGCATCTTCTGTGTTTAACATGCCATTCATTCATTCCTATTATTTTTTTAAAAGATGAAAATAGAATCAGCTGGGGATGGGGGAAAGCTATCATTCCCCAGGCTTACAACTATCTTTCTTTGCCTGCTGAGAAAATCTCTTTTCAGCGCCGTTGGCATTGGAAAGAAACCCTTCATTGGCAAGGCCCCTCGCAGCTGCTTTCTCTTCCAGATAAAGCTGGCAACGTTAAGCACATGTTTAGGGACACAGGAACAGGCCCATGGGAGCTCTCTTGTCCAGCGTTCTGGTCCCACAAGGACCGTCCAGATGCCTCCATGGGAAGCTCACAGTAGAGGCAGGAGAGCAGCGGCACGCTCGTGTGCAGAGGCTTCATCCCCTGCTATGGGAGGCAAGGCTGAGTCACCTCCAACGGGGGAGTGTGCGAGGCGGAGAGGCGTGCAAGTGCTCAGAAATGCCGTCCTCTTGGTGCTGCGCCGTCTCGTGGGCCAAGACGGGACAGGCCGTCTGCCTGCTCCGGCACAGCTTCAGAGGAAAGCTCCTTCGCTGGCGGAGAGCGAGTCGGCCCACGTCGAGAGCTTTCCAATGCAGAGGAACACACAGGCCCGTCCCCCGTCTGCCCCCGGCCCACACGCTCGGATGCTGGGATGGGGAAGCCCAAAGGGCAAGGCGGGCGGCATAACCTGATCTCCACGAGCCCCTTTTGAACCAACCCTGCCTGGTAACTCTGTCGAGGAGGAGAAGTCACTGGTGATGCAAGGTGTGTGTGTGTGTGTGTGCGTGTGGGGGGGGTAATGATCTTTCTGCCTCCCTCTCCCACCCCCCTCGTTTTTCCTACTGTAGAGACCGGCAGTGAAAGCTTTCAGAAGTTGTTGGCTCTCCTGGGGGACACGATCACACTGAAGGGATGGACCGGCTACAGAGGAGGGCTGGACACCAAAAGTAAGATCCGTACTGGGTCCTCCGACCAGCTTGCGCCGACCAATGCGCGGAACCTTTCTGTGTCCCCTGCCTTTGCAGCCTGTGCGCTCTTTCCCGTTCGGTCATGCGCTGGCCCATGCTGCCCCGGGGCCTGGGCCCCACCTCTGCTCCAGCCTCCCAGCCATGCCCAGGAGGCCGTTGGTTTGCAGATCCCATAAATATGGAGCGCTTCCTCTTCCCATGGCTGTGTTTTGCATGCTCATCCAGCCCTAAATGGGGAACGGCTGACCGCACCGTCTTCTGTCCTCCGAATGGTGACTCAGGCCCATGGAGAGGCGGTGCATTCTGCTGCACAAACCGATCTCGCTCCCCGAAGCGGCTGGGCTCTGAAAGACAATTGATGTCCCCTAACAGCAGCAGGGATGTGCCCAGCTACAAAATACACGTATTTAGGCCTCGCGGGGCTTGGAAATGGGTGCACGGACCAGGAAACTCAGCTAGAGGTTCTCCAGAGTTGAAGGCTGGCGCCTCTCCCACATTCTCTCTTCATTTGTTCAGGGTTCAGTCCTCTGGGTTGCTCCCTTGGAGCCTGAAAAATGGGGCTCGCTTGAACCATATTTGGCACGTCTGTCAAACGTTTACCTTCCCAAACTCAGACACCTATGAGCATCCCATGCATGGTGGAAGGCGCTACAGATGCCGTCTCCCCCTCCTTGCCTTCTTGTCCTGCTCTTTGCTTAGCTGGACCCTTTTGCCCACCCAGTGAACGTGTTTTGGAGGGGTAGGGGAGGGGGGCTGCCCTTGCTCGTCTACCCCCCTCTTGCCACCAAAACACGCCCTTTTCCCTGCGGTCTCTGAGTGTGAGAGAGTCCAGAGCTGGGAAGGGGTCGGAGCTCCAGTTCCAAACGTCCCAGGACTCCCAGGTACATAAAATTGCTCCCTCCAGTTCTGGGAATTGGGGGTCATTAATAGTGGATAATAGCATCAGGGGTTGTTTTCTTCTTCGGCAGATAATTCATGCCACTTCATTTGTTGGAAAATGTGGCGAGCCAGCCTTGCTGTACCCGGGGCTCCTGCCACTGCGCTGGGCTCCAAATCTGCTCCAGAAGGGGCTCCGCTGCACAGTGGTTTCGACACACAAGTACCACACGCTTGTTTCCTTCACACCTGCTGCTTGTTTTTTTTCATCTGTGTAGATGACACCACGGGCATTTCTTCCATCTACACTGTCTACCAAGGACACGAGATAATGTTCCATGTTTCGACCATGCTTCCATATTCTAAAGAGAACAAACAGCAGGTATGTGATTTTCCATATCGATTTTTCTTAGTGGAACGGAGGCAGCTGCCAAAGAAAGGCCAGAAGAGACGGAGGAATGTGGCCCTGCTTCAAGGAGGCACATGTGCCAAACGTGAACCTTGAAGGACATCGCTGGGCGTCGTGTGGAGGGCACAGTTGCTAGTTCTGGGCATCGCATTTTTAGTGGGACACTGACGAACTGGAGTGTGCCCAGGAGGCGGGTGCTGGGTGTTTGCTTCAGCATCCGCCTCCTATAAAGACCAGCCAAAAGTGCTGCGTATGGGATAGAAGGTGGAGGGGCAACGTGCGAGCACTCCGCTAATTTGAGAAGAGCTGCGTTGCAGCAGGCGGGACAGCTTTGCTCAGCGTTGCCCCAGAGGGCAGGACTAAAACCCGGGGCAGCAGGATTGCAGGGAAGCAGATGCCAGCAGAGCTCGGCTTCACAACGCTGCTTGGCTGCAGAACAGCCTGCCAAGGAGCTCCTTGAGCAGAGCTGAATGACCGTGGAAGAAGAGAGATGGAGAAGAGCTCCAGCAGAGAGGCTCCTGTTTCCCTCCCTGTACAGATACATCTCAAGTTCCCACCCATTATCTGAAACTGCCCTGGGGATGTTGCTTTGCAAATGTCTCAAGTTTGACATTTTTCCCGGCCCTCTGGAAAATGGATGTACCAACGGAATGTTCTGGTAACTTGGTGTCCAAAGGTGTTGTGCAAACACATGGAATGCCAAGCGAGTGAGTTGCAGCGAAGGCCCCCCTTCTAATCCCAACTCAGTGGAACAGGCTCAGTTGCATAATTTTCGGAGCAGCCTTTTCCAACTGAGCGGCCTCCAGATGTGCTGAGGAGCAGCTCCCGCCATGCCAGGACTTCTTAGCCGCAGGGCATCTGGTGAGGGCAGGCTGTCATGGAGCATAGAAACACAGAAACAGAGCAAGTCAGAAGAGGTCTCCCGGGCCATCTAGTCTGACCTCCGGCTCCAGCCAGCTCCACTCACGACTTGCCCACCATGTGCACGTCCAGCCTATCCTTGACCACCCGCACTGATGGGGCCTCAACAACCTCTTGTGGAAGCCCATTCGGGGTCCCGACTGTCAGGAAGTGCTTCCTGGCATCCAAATTGAACCTTGGTTCCCTGAGCTTGGCTCCATTGGAGCGCATCCTGCCTTCCTCTGCAGGGGAGAACTGCAGGCTGAAAATACCCAGTTCCCTCAGTCTCACCTCATACGGCATCGCCTGCGTACCGGCCACCAACCTTGTGGCCCTGCGCTGCACTGGCTCTAACCTGGCTATATCCTTCCCATAACGAGGGCGCCAAAACTGAGCACAAGGCTCCAGTTGCGAGTGCACCAGAGTCGCATTGGGTGGTAGCAATACCTCTCTATAGAGTGGAGGAGGCTGGGATGGATTTTGCAAACAAAATGGTTCCCACAGCCATGTCCGGTTCTCCCTTTCCTTTACAGGTGGAAAGGAAGAGGCACATTGGGAATGACATTGTCACCATCGTGTTCCAGGAAGGAGAGGAGTCTTCACCAGCCTTTAAGCCATCCATGATCCGCTCTCACTTCACACGTATCTTTTTCCAGTCCCGCGATCCTGGTCCGCTTTTGTGGGCCTGTGCACCTGTGTTTGATCGACGGGTTCCCTCTCCGCTCTTCATGCTGCTTTCTCAATGCTGTTGACAAACAAACGTGCAATTTCGGATTGCACGTTCTGGTTGATTCTGCAGGCTGGTCTCACGGATGGCCCCGGTGCAAACACACAGGGTTTGCTTTCTCGAGGCAGGGCTTAATGATCGCGCCTGAATATCTGAACCCTACTTATGGACTCGCTGCAACTCAGTCTTTTCTCCAGCAGCCATTTTGGGTTCTTTGGAATTTAATTCTGTGTAAGTGATTCATCCTTAGAAATACAGTTTTGGTCACATCTGTGATTCGAAGGTGCATGCCCCAATTCAAAGGGGTACTTTGGTATTTGCATTGCAACGTATCTATCAGTGCCTTGGGGTTGGTCATTTCAGGGTCCCAAAGACATCTGTGAGCTGGGGCCATGCCTGCTCACAGATTTATTTTTATTTATTTATTAAAACATTTTTATGCTGCCCCATTCGCCGAAGCCTCGGGGCGGCTTACAACAAACCAACTTGTAGAGATACACAAGCCGACTTGTAGAACTGCATGCGGGCTGCATGCTTCTTCCCCGCAGTGCATTTCCTTGAACCACGGGACTGCATCTGCACGCTCGAAATACGACCGAGGGCTGGCCACAGGCTCGGTGTGCAGTGAGCTTGCCTTCACTGTGATTAGGTGCCATCCCTGTACAGACTAACCAAGGCCTTTTCCACCCGTTCTATGAGGGCTCCACTAGAAACCAGCCCTTTCCAGGCCCAGTTCAGACTGTGTCCTTGCACCCAGGATAACCGTAGGGACTGCCTTCCTGCAGACCAGCCGGCCTGTGCCCTACGAACTGACGGACGGGACCTTCTCCATATCCCACATACAGTGGAGGTTTG
The DNA here is from genome assembly GCF_004798865.1 of Varanus komodoensis. Classification (NCBI taxonomy): domain Eukaryota; kingdom Metazoa; phylum Chordata; class Lepidosauria; order Squamata; family Varanidae; genus Varanus; species Varanus komodoensis. The sequence continues at coordinate 3,639,409 of NW_025335873.1, read as the reverse complement.
GCGGGTGGAGATGAGAAAGATCATCTTCTGTGTGGCTGCAGCTGAACTGTGGGACCCTCTGCTTCAGCCGTTTTAGCTGCACCCCACTCTTGCGGTGTTTACAGGAATGGCAAAATGCCTCCTGTTCAACTAGGGACTGAGCATGTATTTTTTCCCCCGTGCCTCCATTTTATGTTTTTATTATTCTTGCTGCAATTCTGTTGCATTTTATCATGAGTTTTATTGCTCGTTAGACACCCTGAGTGGTGCATAAGCACCACAAGGGTGGGATAGAAATTTCGCATACATAAATAGATGCATAATTAAAGGAACACGATGAAGGCAGCTTCCTAGCCTCTCTGCTCACAAGGGGACTGATAGGTCCCCCTCTTGTCTCCTTGTCTACATGTCCTTCAGGAGGTAAGCCTTGTTCAGCAAGCTAAACCATGGTTTCGCCATGCCGTTGGGGCTTCAGCCAGGCTTAAGGCTACACATCATGGTTAGCTGTTATCATCTGCTTTCTGCCATACTGTATTTCTGCATCTGCGTGCTGTGATTCCAGCTGTGAAAAAAGTATTCCAGTGCCCATTAGAAAGCAGCCTAATATTCTAACACAACCACATTTCCCTTCTCTGCTCTCCTTTTCGCCTCGATTTCCACCAAAACGGGGATGGGAGGGGCACGATTTTCCAGGGACAAGAGATTGCCAGTGGTGTGGGAGTAGATGCTTTGATCTCCTTAATTAACACCGCAGATATTTTTGCCTTAGTGAGATATAATAAGCAAAGCGATAGTTACAGGTGGGTGTGAACAGTGCACAAACCATTCATTCCATTAATTTGACATGGCATGTTATGACTTTAGCTCCATGTGGTATTGCAGAAAATACACCTGATTCAGGGCAGGGGCGGAAGTGGGAAATCCAAGGCTGGAAAAAAGCAACAAGAATGATTTCCTCAAAGTGGGGAAAAGGAGTAATAAGTCCTTGGCATGAACATGCTTCATGCTTACAGAGTTGCCTGTGAGGACATACTTTGACTGTCAGGACCATATGAAGTAAAAAAGGCATGTTTCTGAGAATACGCAGAGTGCATTTTGGTGGTGATCAAGTCCTTGCAGCCGCTCTCCTCACCCTCTGGAATGTGGTGCCTGTGATTCTTGGACAAGGTGGCTTTTGGACTTAAAAGTGGCTCCAGCACCCTCTGTTTTATAACTGGGAGCCCTCCATCTCTTTCTCCCAGACGGTCTAAAAATAAAGAATTGTCATACTGCATCACTCCAGAAGTTTTCCCTGTCTTGCCATCAGTGCTTGAAAGCTGATTTTTAGTGCGACTGTCTGGTGATAGGTAGCATGTGGAATAGCATTTCCCTCCCCAGATCATCCTGTGTCCTCTCCGCTAGGTTGAAAATCTTCTCGGAGGAAAGCGTACCTCTCTTTGGGCCTCCTCTTCCGTCCCCGCCGGTGTTTACGGACCACCAGGAATTCAGGGACTTTCTGCTGGTGAAACGTAAGTGGAATTCTCCATTTTCAGACTCGGAGCGGTCCGTGGATCAAAGCAGCCGTCTCTCCAAATATGTTGGACTCCAGCTCCCAGTACCCCTGACCATGGGCCTGAGCTAGCTGTGGCCAGTGGGAACTGAGGTCCACCACGGAATGGAACAGGGTGCAGAAGGCCAAGGCTAGAAGAATCAACCTGTTACACAAACGGTTGGTTTCTTCGATAACAAGAGCAGCAACAAACGGTCGAGTTTTCCTCCTAGCATATCCGCCTGTTCCGTGACGCGCGACTTGATGCGCAGCCTTGGGATGAGATGCTGTGCGGCACACTTCTCTCGTTCTCACTGTGCCCTTGTGGCGCTTTGCCCTAATCCGGCTCAGGGCAGGCTGATTGCAGGGGCCTCGTCTCACAAGTGGAAGCTCCCCTTCTTCTTGTATTGGAACGACTGTGGATGCTGGGAGATGTAGGACGGGAGGCGTGCGCACATCTGCCCTCCTTCCGAGCCCCTCGAGTGGGCCTTTGCGAGCGATGCCCCAGCCCTTCTTGTTCTGCTGCATCAGTGACGGGCAGGTGTGGGGGCTCTGAGGGCCAGTTCCAGCCCCTGGACCCTTCCCCCGCGAGCCCGCATTCCATGGGGTGCTGGGAATCCATGACTGAAGGTAGCCTGCAGTGTTCCAGTCTCACTCCCTTTTGAGTCTGGGTCTGGCCATTTCGAGCTTCCGGGCAGCGGGGGCTGCTTGGGCTGCATCTTGCCCACCGTGTGCTAAACCTTGCAAGACGCAGCTCTGGCTGGGGGAGGCAGGAGCCGAGCCCCGCTTCCCCACGCAACACACTCTTCCCGTGTTTGTCCCTCGCAGTAATTAACGGGGAGAAAGCCACACTGGAAACGCCAACCTTCGCTCAGAAGCGGCAGCGCACCCTGGACATGTTGATTCGCTCCTTGTACCAGGACCTCATGCCGGACATGCACAAAGTAAGTTCCTTCTCTCCCGGCTTCTCGGGCGCTCTTCAGCCGGGCCGCACTTGGCCTTCTGTGCAAGCCGGGGCGGTCCCTTAGCCAAGATGGCCAGGTGGCTGGGTGGATGCTGCCCTCTTTGGCAACGCCTCCCTTCCGCTCTGTCCTGGGTGAGGTTGCCGCTTCGACTTCCTCCCAGTCCCCCTCGATCACCACCCTTTCCGGGGCCTCGTGCACGTTGCGTCAGCACACGCCCCCGGAATCCATGCCTCCTCCTCCCACTTCTCTTCCTGCCTCCCGGAGGCGCCTGGGGGAGGAGCATGGTGGTCTCAGTGTCAGAGAGCGCCAAGGAGCACCCAGCCAGGTGTCCTGTGGCAGGCAGACGGTTTCTCCTACTGCCATTTGGTTCTGCCTGAATCAGGTTTGGCGTCTGCCTGAACATGGGGGCTCTTCACTGGGCCTGATTATATACGAGTAGCAAACCCGATTCCCCGGGGAGTCCCATCCATGTGGGAAAACTAGCATATTTCTCAGCGGTTTTTTTTTTTAATAGCTCAGGATCAGAGGCTCTGCATTAAAATGCTAGTGCTTAAATTAATTAATTCATCAATTATATTTATTTAAAGAACATGCTTAACAGGAGATCCTTCAGCGACGTCTTACCCGAGTCCCCAAAATCAGCCCGGAAGAAAGAAGAGGCTCGGCAAGCCGAATTTGTCCGTCTTGGCCAGGTGTGGTGTCCGCGTGCGCATGACTACGAATGAGTGAAGCGGGCCTTCCGGGGCGAGGCCGTGGGGCCGCGGGGGCCTGTTGAGCGGCCAGGCCAAGCACCCGGGATCGCCCCGCCACCACAGCCAGGCGGCAGCCATTGGCCTGGTTTCAGACCCCCGAGGGTGATTCCAGCGGCTGGGCGCACTCTTCCTCCGGTACCACCAAGTCTTCGTCCCGACCTGCTGGGGGGAAGGCAGAGAAGACTGGCTCAGGCCAGCGCCGGTTGGAGCGATCAGACCATCCCCGGGAAGCCTCCTCAGTAGGAGAGTGGAGTGGGGGGAGAGGAGCGGGGGGAGAGGGGCTTGGCAGGAAGAGGGAAAGGTGGTGTCCTTGCCCGGTTTGCATTCTGGTCCCACCCGCCACTGGCATGTGCCCCCCCCCCCAATACGATGCCTCTGAGCAAGTGTGGCCCTTGGTGGAAGAAGGCCTCCTGCATCTTCTGCTGTCGCTCCTTCGGGTTTCAAGCCAGCCCAGCCCTCGGGGGGCCCTGAGAAGCGACGCCAGTGTCTCCGGTTGCCTAGCTTCCAGCATGTTTTAGTCCTGCTCAAGCTTGTCACTGAGCGAGGCCACAATGCAGAGTAGCACATGGATACAAGCAGGCAGGGAGGGTGTCAGGTGGGCGCTGACCGCATCCAAAAGCCGCTTCTGAAATTTAGGTGCACTAGCATCAAGCTGGCATGGGGGGGGGGGTGATAGAGATGGTGGCCCCACGGCCCACTTCTGATCGGAGCTGGCTCTGGATTCGAGGGGGCCCTAAGCGAGTCGCTCTCCGTGGTTCCTCTTGGACATTTGTGGCCTCCCCGTGATTCCCTCGGAAGCTTGTCTGGCTCAGCTTTGCTCTGGGGCCTTGTGGGGGATTGGAAAAGGTGCCTCAGGGCTGCCCCATGCAAAGGTCCAGGCCGGGCATCGGTTGTTCCAGCCCCGATCACTTGCTCCCAATTTCTCAGTTGCCACCTCTGTAGTGTTCTGTATATTTTCACAGCTTTAAAAAAAAGAAAGAAAGGGAAAGGGGGGAAAGGTGCCAAGTCCTGCAACACCAAATAGATTCCGTTCTCCCCATCCAGAAAGAAAAACAAATTAACATGTGAAGTGTTAGAGAAACGAATATTACATCAGGTGCTCCGCAGAAATGAGGCCAGAATGTTCGGCAGAGGAAACAGGGTTCTTTCAGGGCCACGTCACAGGCACGGGCTGTTACCAAGGGATCGGCTATAACAAAAATCAATTTGAAACAAAGGGAACGGGCAGCCGCGGAGGAGCTCGCTGGAGTCTCGTTTGCGGAGAAGGAGGGAAACCACAGTATGTGGGGATCAAACAGAAAAGTGGGACTTGAAAACATCTAAAACCAGACGGCTTTTCTCTTCCACAATTCAGAAGCGCAGGTTACATTCCTTGGGTATCATGAAAAGAGGCAGCTTCCCAGCCTCCAGAGAGAGCCTTCAGCTGATGGAAGGGCCCAGATCTGATGAGAAAGATTATAGTGTTTCTTCTGACGAAATCGAGTAGTGCTCTTAACGGCCGTGCCAAGTGCATTGCCGTAGCTTCCCAGAGGTGGCTTGCTTTCGTGTGCGGAAATGCTTGCCTGTTACTGGCCCGTCGGGGATAAATGCCCAGGGGAATGGTTGGGCTGGGGAGCTCCTTCACCGCAAAACGCCATTAACTCCCGGGACCCGTTCCTGTGCGAAGCAGCTCTGCGGCTGCCGGCGTGGATGGTTTCAAAAAGAGCAAATTTACGGAGAAGGCTAGGTCAGGCCGCGGTCATGAGTCCTGATGGCTTGCTGGAGGGCAAGAGGAGGTCCCCAAGAAAAAGCAACCAGGGAATAGGCCTCTAGGAACGCGTCAGCTATTCGACCCTCCACATTTTGAATTGGCACTTTCCTGCAGCGTCACAATAAGAAATGAAGGCGCTGCAGGGAGGCAGGACCTCAGGCTCCGGGGACAAATCTGCCCCTCCGGGAGGCGTCTCCCGCCTCGCCTCGCCAATGGTTTAGCTGCTCACGGGAGGCGCTTAAAGGGACATCCTACTGGTCGTGTTTGCACTGGACCCTCTTCTTCCCCTGGAGCAGAAATGAGTCCTCAGGCTGAGAGAGGCTCCAGGTCTCCTTGAGCAAACCCTGCGATAAAGGGGGATGCACTGTCAGTATCACATGAAGCATGCCAGGCATCCCTGCTTGTCTTCTCAGAAGAGGTCGTTATCGTCACTAGAGGACGTTTTATTTATTTATTTAAAGTTTTTGTGTGCCATCCCCTTGCTGTATAGCTATAAATGCCCATATGACTGGCACTGCAGTGTTAGGGTTAAGCATTTTATTCCCAATATTCCGAACCTTTAATTTTTTGTGTGGGCTTGTCCCACTCGACAGTAATGTTCTTGACCTTGTGGATATATTCTGATTTATTTATTTTTTTAAAGCTCGCGATAGGTAGAGCATGTGCAAAGATCACTGGCACCAGCGGCTAAAGAGGGTCCCCCTTAGGACAGTGGGAAAGACCCTTGCCTTGCCTAGAGCCTGTGAATTTGTATTGGGTGGGGACCCTGCTGGGCATGTGCAGGAGGGGGCAGGGGTTTCCAGCCGAAAGAGGTGCAGGGTCCGCATTTGTGACCGCACAGGGCTTGGCTCAAAGAACTACCTTTACAGGAAAGCAACCTGTCCTCCTCTCTCTTACTCTCTCTCTTTCTCCCCCCCCCCCTTTTTAAGGCACTCAAGCTCAAAACCATAGTGAGAGGTGACGCCCCAGCTATTCTGGCTACCACAAGCCTTTGCAAAAAAGAGGTGAGTGAACTGCTGGTGGAGGACGCTTGTGCAAAACCCCGGCGTGGTTTCTGTGTGCTGCAGCTCTAGGCCTGACGGGGCAGATGGGGGCCGCCTGGGGCCCGCCTGGCAATGACCTGGTTCACACAACATCATCAACCGCCAGGGCTAATCGGTCATGATGGGCTGTTGCGTTGTGCACTTGGCAGGGGGTGGCTGCTTCTTGGCTTGCTTTCCCATCGCACATTCAGCAACACATGTCCAGTGCTGCGGGGAAAACAGTGCATATCAGGCCTCGGAGAAATGGCTGAGGTGGTGGTCAATCCCCCACTCCCTTTTGTAGATCTCCGGTTCCATGGTAGCTTGTTTCATTGTTTAATCCTCTACAGACAAGTTTCTAGGCCTTAGGGTAGGCAAGGTCTGCTGACATTTCAGAAGTCAGAGAGGTGGCCACACAGGGTTGTTAGCACCCTGCATAGTTCCTTGTCCCTCCCAACAACTAGCAAAGCCAAGATAAATGACACAAAAATTTGCACAGATACATTCAATAGCAATACAAATTAACTTGCATGAGTCCAGTGTACAAAGGCGAACCCGGATCCAGATGCAGTTGGAATCTGGTTCTGGGTTTTCCTTCATGTCTCAGTTCTTCCTATGTCTCGGTCATTTTCTAGTTCTAGGTAGTGGAACAGATAGGAACATGAGTCTGAGAATGCATCTGTTTCCGGCAATTTGTCCATGCCTAGGTTTTTAGTGGTTGTGTTCCTTGAGTATGTCTTTTTCTTTCCTGGAGGAGAATCAGGATCCAGATCCAGGTCAGAATCCAATTCCAGGTTTTCCTACATATCTGCCTTTTTGGTCGCTGGGGTCCTTTTCTAGGTTGTCTTCAGTGTATGGAGGTGAACCTGGATCCAGATCCAGTCAGACTCCAGTTCCGGATTTTCCTCCATGTCTCAGTTTTTTCTATGTCTGGGTCATTTTCTAGTTCTAGGTGTGTGTGTCGGGGGGGGGGTGTTAATACAGATTTTTATTTCACCGTATTTAGCATGGAGTACAAAGGGCCTTGGCCTTGTCTTCCCCAGTTACTCCAAAGGGGAGGGTTCTGCTCCTCCGAGGAGAATGCAGAGCCACCTCTGCCCCCCGCCCCCGTCCGAGCAGTGACAAGTCCTCTCTGCCCTCTTCCCGCAGCCCTGGGAGTCGCAGTGCTTCTGCAGCAACTTCGCCCACGACGTCGTCTGTGCCGATTCCTGGGGCCAGTCGCTGCTGGTGTCTACAGACGTTGGGGTGCTTCTCTTAGACGGTTGGTACACGGCCTCGTCCTGTTGGGAGTGGCTTGGCACTGCGGCTAAATGTGCCCGGGACCCATTCATTCTGAACCATCTCGAGGCCGTTGGCAGCGGCCTCATTGCTCCCTAAGGGATCAGCTCCGCAGTCATGCTGGAACGCTTCCCCACGCAGGTGCCTCCTACCTGTAGAACTCTAGCATGGTAGGAGCACAGCCAAACGAGAACCTTCTCCCCCACTTGCTAGCTTTCCGTGATCAAGGAGCTTTTGCTACAGATAAACATCCGAGGTAATTCCAGTCCAATCCGAAACCCGGCCCAGGGGAAACGAGGATTTCTATGAGGGAACAGAATTGGCTTTTCTGCGGAAGGGTCAGGTTGGGAGCTAAACGGATGAGCAAACCTACGGTTCTCTGAATCATCCGGCGCCAATTGAGGTTGGAGAATCTGCCTTTGCTTTTTGCTAGAACCAACAAGGCCCAAAAACTAGGGCCTGGCACAAAGGATGGAGCTTTAGCGTGGAAGGACAGGCTGCCTCTGAGCCCGGGACCTTTGGTTCAGAACCAGAACTGAGTGGAGGTCATGGTCCTTCCACACACAGGCCCATACCTAACCACCCGACTGTGCCTGGAGATGATCCAAAGCGTGGAGCCAGAAACTTTGCTGATAGCACAGAGCAGTCCGAGATCTGCCAGTAGACGTGACCACCGCCCGCACCCTCCCCCCGTTCAAGAGGGCTTCCTAGAAGGTGCGCTTGGCTAGTTGCCACCTACTGAACATCCTTGCTCTCTCCCTCCTAGATGGACAGCCTTCCCTCCCTGTGTTCGACAAAACGTTGCAGGTGAAACAGATGCACGTGCTGGAGACTTTAGGTCTTCTGATTACCAGAGCAGACAAAGGTAAGGAGCATCCTGGGGCCCCTGGGAGAGTAATTTAGTGGCCTGCCATGTTGTGAGCTAGTTTGCAACAGGAGGCGAAGGGAAGTGTCATTTGTATATGTGCATAATAACGCTCAGGATCAGAATGTGCGCACCGTTGCCCCTGTGCTGGGGAGAAGGGTCTCTCCCCCAGTGCCCATCCCAGAGAAGGGATCCTTTGATGCCATCCTGGCTCAGGGTTGTTTCTCCCAGGCGCCTGGCCCAGTCATGTGTCCGCATGCAGGACATTCTTTCTTTGTCGGACGTGTCTGTCTGTCTGTCTGCTGCCTGACAGGGAAGGATGCCCGCCTCCTCGTCTTCCGGCTGAGCGCGGTGCGGAAAGGCATAGAAGCCAGGCAGGTCAAGAGCAAGTGCGACTGCAGAGAAAACAAGCTGGAGAAGACGAAAGGTGCGGAGGGAAGCGGTGCTCGGGGCCACGGCCCTCCGACGCTTGGGAGCTGGGTCGCCCCCGGGCCTCCCTTGGGCCCCATTGCTTTGCTGCTCCTTTTATTCGCTGTCTCTGGTCCCGCCTCTCTTGCTCTCCCTGTTCCATCCCCGTTGCTTCCCCTGTTCCCACTCTCTCTTGCCCCCCCCCCCCGATCATTTTCTTTCTCCTCTGGCCATGCGGGCACCGTCAGCTGACCGTGGAGGAAGCGAAATGCCCCCACGGCCCACGCAGAAGTGCAGCAGGGGCGCGGGAGGGGAGGCACGGCATGTCTTCTTCCCCAGCTGCAGCCTGGCGGTCTTCTTTGCTCATGAGAGAAGCCTCTCTCTAACAAAAAGAAGCAACGGGCAGTCCAGCGCAACGCAGTGCTGGCGACTTGGGAGGGGCCCTGGTGGCTGCAGCGAGAAGGGCGCAGTAGTGCTCTGTGTAAGCCCAGGGCCACATGGCTCTGGCCCTCCCCTCCCCCACCCATTGGTATCCCCAGCAGCTCCAGGGGAACAGACAGAGGGGTGGTCCGCACCGCCAGCACCACCAAGCAGCGAGGGAGGCTGGCCCCGGCCATTCGCCCACAGGGTCCTCCGGTCCGGGTCCAGCAGCCATGCTCCGCCGTGGCCGTCCCCTCCCTTCCCCCGAGGCAGTACTGACCTTTGGGAACGGCCTGCCGGGCCACGCTGAATGCCGGCCCACCTCTCTCGCCCCAGGCTGCCACTTGTATGCCATCAACACGCACCACAGCAGCGAGCTGCGCATCATCGCGGCGATCCGGAACAAGCTGCTGCTCATCACACGGAAGCTCAAGCACTGGGAGGGCGTGAGCACCGCCCCTCCGACGTCTCCTCAGTCAGAGTCCCCCGTGGAAGAATTCCAGTACATCAGGGTAGGTTTGAGGTAAAGCACTAGCACATTACCGTCGCCCACATCCGCTCGCTTCTTCGGAAGGGGTTTGGGGAGGAAGTGCCAGCTGCCGTTCGACATGCTAGATCCATAAGACTTGCCGCATCCTTGAGGTCTCCCGGAGGCAGAGGATCGCGAGCTCTTAGGGGTTGCCGCTTCTGATATGCTGGGGGGGGGGGGCACGCAGGGGAGGGACAGTCTGGCGGCCCCAGATGCTGCTGCTTATCATCCAGGGGGCTTCCAAGAGTGAAGCAGTGGCGCCAGCAGGTAACTTTGGAGCCTGAACTGAGCTCCCTGTCCCGCCCCTCTTTGGCGCATTGCTTCGCTTGTGTCACACCGTGGGAAGCTGGCCTGCTGCGTTCGGGAGGGCCCTCTGGCTCATCCTGCTGGGCCGGCCCACAGCACCCCGGCTCGAGCCAGCCATCCTCTGGCCAGCACCGCTGCAATCGGGAAACGCTGGGGTGATCCTTTGGTAAGGGAGGCATGGGGGTGGGGGGAAGGCTGGCATCAGCTGGTGCACCTGCAGCGGTTGCTGCAGCTCAGGCGAAGGGGGAAAAGACAAGCGACGGCGCTGGGCCAGGCTGTCCGGCCGAGGGGGCAAGGGGCTCGGGGTCCTGCAACAGGCCAGCGTCAGGCCCAGGGAATACGTCTGGCCTGATGGATAGATGAGGAGGCAGGACTGGGCGGCAAGGCGGGCGCAAAGGGTACACTGGTCACGCAGGGGAGCGGGGCCTTTTTAGCACGGTTCCCTCACCTGCTCTTCCGAAGCCCCTCCGTGAAGTGGTTTTCGGAAGTGCTCTGTCTCTGGGCACGGAGGGCCTGCTTGGACCTCGTGGTCAATTGCCTCGGACAGACAGACAGATCCTCCCCGACTTGGGTGGGTGCCTTCCCCGCAGCCCGCCTCTTTTGGTCAGCCCTTCCCCTTGAGTCCTTTCCTTAGCTCAGCGCTCCCACTGAACCTGCCTTCACTCCAGAGCCCCGAACGGCTCAAGACCTCAGACGGGCGCAGCTGCTCTTGTCCACGCTGGCTCGGTGTCCCCCGTCACGTGCCGAGTTCTTCCCTGAACGCCCGCAGAACGCCGCTGCCCCGGCCTTCTGCTCCCTCCACCTGAGCGCTGGCTCTCTGTGATTTAGGAGATCTGCTTGCCGGACCCGCCTGTGGTCATGACTTTGGTGGATGGCCCCACAGGAGAAAACGACAACCTGATCTGCGTCGCCTACCGGCACCAGTTCGACTTGATCAGCGAGAGCACGGGCGAGCCCTGCAGGTTGCATCACGTCGAATCGAGCAGGGTAGGTTCTCGGGCCGCGAGGGCACAGGCAGAGCTAGCCCAAGTGGCCATTCCGTGTGCCTGGCCTGAGGCCTGGGCGCCGGCTGAGCGAAAGGGGCTGGGGCCACGTCCCAGGGAGCCCCCTGCGCACCCCGTGGCGCACTCAGGACGTTTCAGAAGAAGCCGGCTCCCGGCGACCGCATTGGCCATTTTTGCCCCGCTCTTCTCGGGCGACCGTGAGGGCTGTCAGTAGGCCGGATCTGGTGCAGCTGCATCTGTGTGCCAGGGAAATCTTGACTAATGGCAAGCAGAGTAGACGCACCTGCACCCGCAGGTGTTTGCCCACCTGTATGCTCCAGTGATGGAGGTGAACCATAACTTCTGCAGCCACACGCCGGGGCCTCGCTCCCCAAGGTGCAATAAGGGGGCGTGCACCACAGTGCATCCGGCAGGGACTCTCGCCTCTCGGCGGGCTCTTCTCTCTCGCACGTCGGGTACCTGGCTGTGCCAGGGGCACCCCAGGGGCACACGGTTCTTGAGGCAGGTGCCCGCCCCGAAAACTGGGAAGGGCCGGGGTGGCTGGGGAAGGAGTCTGGGCAGTCCCGAGCTGGCTCGCAGGGCAGAGTCCAGCCTCCAGACGTGCAAATTAGGCTGGGGCGTGTGTGGTATGCGCCTCATTCGTGCGTAGAATAGGTAACTCCATCAGGGAAGGTGACCGGGCTGAGGCAGGTGCCGGCACGTGGCCGTCCTCGTGGGTCAGCGGGAACGGGGCAGGGCAGCCCTCGGCGTGTGTGGGCAGCTCGCCCTCCAGCCCGTCCACTACCCTTGCCCGTTATCATTACAGGTTAATTTTGTTGCAGCTATTGATGTGTACGAAGACGGAGAGGCCGGCCTGCTCTTGTGTTACAACTGTAAGTACCGCGGGCTCGCCCTGTGGAGGGAGCTGGCCGGGCGTTTCTCTCAGGCTGCCCGTGGGCTTCCGCCTCGCGTCGGCCCCGCAGTTCGGAAGAGGTGTGCTCGGGGCAGAAGGGGCCCTGGGGAGGGGGAACCAGCCCACAAACACCGGACTGTCTGCTCACTGCACGGCATTCTTTCCCACTCCCGCTGCTCAGGAACGCCTGGCGGTGGGAAGGCACCCTCTTGGGCTGCTCCAGGTTCAGGCCTTGACGCACTGGATGCAGTCGCTAGGCAACCGCTGAGTGTTCCCTTCCATCCCCTCTTGGCCTCATCGAATGGGCTGCTTGCCAGGCATCCTCCAACCGTCACCCACCCTCTTCCAGAAGTGGCAGAAGAGCCCCTAGAGGGGGGAATAAGCCCTTGGCTTGAGCAGGGAAGTTAGAGAGTCCTTGAACCCGCTAGCTGCTCTCACCCGCATTTCCAGTTCTGGTGAAGATGCGACCGAGCAAAGACAAGATCCCTCAGCCCAGCCCTCGGGGTCGAGCAGCTGAGGCCCTTCGCACAAGGGTGGCCAGCCTGGAATGGGAAAAAGCTGGGCCCCTTCCAAGGGCCAGTGAAATAGTTGGCCACCGTAGATCTGTGCTGTTTTCCTGTCTGGTGTTGAGGTTTAGATCCATTTCCCATGTGAAGTAACGGGAAGTCTCTCATTACAGACGTCTGCTGCTATCGGAAAGTGTGTCCCTTCAATGGGGGCTCGCCTCTGGTGCAGCCGTCGGCATCCGACTTCCATTTCAGCTGGAACCAGGTTCCTTATGCGATCGGTAAGAAAACAGGGTGGCCGGCCGGCCCCGGTCTGGGGCCGTGGGCTCAGAGTCAGCAGTCCTGGGGGAGGCTTATTCCTGGGCACGCTGGGCCTGATCACGTTCGTTCGGCCCCTGCGGGCAGCGTGGATGGCAGGCTGCCCCGTGTTCGGGAGGGCGTTGGAGCAGCCTCCCCCAAGTGCTCCCCCCCAGATGTGTCAGGCTGCAGCTGTGCTTCCAACACCTGGAAAGCCACCTTGGGCCTGGTGGCCAGATGCCCGGGCTTATCCACCAAATGGCCCCTTGTCTCCCCTCCCCTTGCAGTTTGCGCCTTCCCGTATATTTTGGCCTTTACCACCGACTCCATCGAGATCCGGTTAGTGGTGAATGGGAACCTCGTCCACACAGCCGTGGTCCCTGCGCTTCAGCTGGTGGCATCCAGGGTAAGGAGCCCCGGGGAGGCCGCCTGGCTTTTCACGAAAAATGCTCGCCCGTCGTCTGAGCAGCTCTCCCAGCAACGCAGAACTGGAGGAATCCCCTTTTGTGTCAGGGCTGCCGCATCTCACTCAGCCCGAGCCAGCCCGGGCCGTGCTGTCTGGGGACGATGGGATCTGCAGTCCAGCCCGTCTGGAGGCTGTCAGCCCAGTGAAGGCTGCTTTAAGCCGCCCATCAGTGGGAATGGCGGCAGAAGGCTCCCGAGCCAAGTCCTGGGTTGGCTGCTTGATCAAGTCGGCTGGGCCATGAGGCTGTGCTCCGTTCCCGGGCCCCGTGCACAGTTGCGCCTTCTCAGTAAGCCTTGCTCCCACAAGCCGCATCTGGCACGCTACCCCCGAGGTCTTCCCCCCTGTGTGAAAGACATCTCTTCTAGGACGAGGCCTCCAGCTAAGATTCATGCACAGCCTTAAAAATACAGGGAATTTGCTCTCCCCACTACCCATGTGCCTCGACAGAATCACTGTTTTCTTGGCTCTGTTCCAGATCTGTTCAGGTCGACATCCTATATACATTTATGACAGAGTAAAAGTATACAGTATTCATTTACCAGGGTGTGTGCCTAGGAAAAGTACTCTTTTATTCATCCATTGGGTGGTATTCAGCAGATCTTGCTGCATTTACTCAGGAGTAAACCCCCTTGAGCAAAGCAGGACTGATTTCCCACTAGACCTGCATTAGGATTGCTGCGTAGCATTTTTTGTTTATTTTTTTCTCATAAGCAAGCCGGCAACTTGAGTCTTGGGTCTGCTCCAGCAGAAGAATTGTGAAATCAACCCATCAGAAGCAGAGATGCTGGGAAAGGAGTGGGGCGGTGGCAGGGGAGGGGTCCTATTAATAGATCTGTATAAGTCCTGTGGAGAAAAGGGGAGAATGCTTGGCCTTCATCCAGAGACTGTCTTAGGAAGCTCTTTTGCTAAGTTAACCTTCTTTCTCCTTCCAGTCAGACATCTACTTCAAAGCTGCCACTGCCGTCAGTGAACCATCCAACATCAGCTCAAAGGAGACCAGCTCGCCCAACTCCCCTCAGACACCGTCGGTGCATGAAATTCCTGTTTTCTCCCCTTCCACAGCAGAAGGTAGGGTAGTGGTGGGCCCAGGTGGTAGCTTACTACCTTTGGGGAAGGTCTTACGAACACGACTTGCCTTCCACCTGTTCAAGACCTGACATCCACCTTGGATCACAAAGCAACAATATGAGAGCTTCACCTTTGATTCATGTACTCGCCACTTTATGTTTCGTTACCGAGATGTACCCATTTCTCTCTCTCTGTCTGCACGGCATGATCCCTGATTGGCTGGGATCTGACCGAAAGACGAACAGGGCTCATTTCATAACTCTCGGGCAAGCTTCTGTGGGTACATTTTTAAAACACTTTTGGCTGGTCACACAGGGATAAAAACTGTAGTTGCTGCAATTCCTCCTCCTATACAACCATTGAAAAGCAGGACATGCATCTCAAAAATGCTCTTTGGGGTGGGGAAGGCATAAGTGGTAGGGGCAGTTGGCCCAAACCTCACCCATGGCAGGGCTCTGGATCAGCAGTGCACTCCGAGAAGAGAAGGCAGCTAAATCACACTCGGTAGTGTGGAAAACGCCCCTTCCTTGTTGTCCAGCATAAGGTCGAAGGAAGGCCAAAACCCATTGAGCGTGAAGGCAATGCTGCTTCGTTCCTCCGCAGCAACGTCCACGCACAGGCCCCTCTGGCTGTGCAGCCTTCTGGCATCATTCCCTTTCCTGCAGGATCCGCAATTGGCCATCCTGGAAAAAAAGACCTCTCTTTTTTAACGTGGAGAATAAAGGAAAAAGGAATCACAATATTATAGGCATGCAAAAAGTTAATATTCTCGTTGAATGGGGAGGACTGAATAATCCGCCCCCCCCCCAAGAGTGCTATTTTTGCTTGCCCAAAACGAAATAAAAAGTTTGCACGGCCTGCACAGGAGCGACAAGTTGTCCTTTGCACGTCGCTCTGAGTCACTCTTCCCTTTGTCGTTTTCTTTCCCCTTAAAACCCACTCCGGATTTCTGAAAGTGGCCGCTGCAGGCCACCCGTTCACAGCCCAGTCGGTCTGGAAGACCGTTGAACTAAATGTCGCTCAGGGGAGCGTGCCAGAGGCAAAACTCTGCTTCCGTCTCGCCAACTGGTCTGCGTGCGCTTGCTTCGCGGCGAGTCAGTCAGGTGCTCCAAGGCATGGCGGCAGCTCGTGAGCGCTCCTCCCCCTGCTCACCAGGCGCGATTAAAAGCAGGCCCCAGGCAGGCAAAGGAGGACGCTTTTGCAGAATCGCCCGGTGGCTTGACAGTGGGAGAGCTGAGCCAGAGGCAGCGATCGCGTGGGAGCCGAGAGCCTGTGACGACACTTGGCGCGGGCGAGCGAGAAGCGTGCTTCGCCCTTCCTGGTGTGGAGAGCATCTCACGCCTGGATGAACCACGGTGGGAGACAAATGGGCCTGAGACCCTTTGGGGTCAGCCGAAGGGCAGCTGTCCCAGGTCCACGAGGCCCCAGAACAACCAGAAATCACCAGCGTAGCCCGTCGTGGGCAGCCAGGCTACTACAGACTTGTTGCGTCAGATCACAAGGTCAGCTCAGCCAGCTTTTGTTCTTGGTCTTCCTCTTCCTTGTTGTTTCAGGGGAAGCTTTGTGCAAAAACATTTACAAAATCCCCCTCAGCAACTTGGTGGGCAGGAGCATCGAGCGGCCACTGAAGTCCCCGCTGGTCCCCAAAGTCATCACCACCCCAACGTCGGCTGGCAGTGCCTCCATCCCGGGGGCTCCCTCCCTCTCTTTGTCACGCATCGAGATCAAAGAAATAGCGAACCGAACACGCAAGGAGTTACTGGGTAAATCTTGCAAGACGCAGCAGGAGTTTCCGCATCACGCCGTGTGGCTTTCCCAGAGAGAGCTTGCCGGCCAGGTGTTCGGAGACGGTGCTGACTCCTGTCTCAGGAGAAGGCTTCCCGAGCTGCTGCTTAAAAACGAGAGCTTGCCTGTCGCTTGCGAGGACCGCCGCAAAAACTTTCCATGCCTTTAAAGGCATCCAGTGCGAAACAGACAGCCTTAACGGGCACAAACTCCGGCCTCCAAAGAGCCACAAGCCAGTGTTGGCGCGTGTGCTTTGCACGCAAAAGTTCCTTGGTCTCTTTGCGCCAGTTTAACTCAGCCCTTCGTTCAGAACCAAGAGGACTGGGACCTTTCTTTACTTCTAGGTGAGGGATGACACCTCAGTGGTAAAGCACCAGGATCACAGAGCAGCAGCACCGTTCAAAACTCACGGCGGCTTCAGCCAGGGCCCTCGCCCTCCCTCTTACGTCAAGCTAGGGAAGGCCTGTGAGGCTCTCCTGGCCGGGGCAGAAGGGCTGGGGGTGAGCCAAATTCAGCCCCCCCGCCACCACAACGGCTGCGTGATTGTATTTCACCACAAGCATAGGCTTCCGTGGGGGCTGCTTTGGGCCTGTGCAGCACATGGAGTAGCAGCGTGAAGAAGCAGGTGCCTTCTCTTCCCCTTCCCTGCGAGATCCAGAATCTCATTTCCGTTATGCAGGCCTCTTAGATGAGCCGTCCCCCAAGTCGGAAGGAGTGCAGAAGAAGCAGAAGGCTCCCTCAAAACTGCCGGACTCCAAGCAAGGAGCTCTTCGGTCCACAAGCAGTGACAGGTATGCAGAAACCAGGGCCGATTCTCCAGCAGTTCCCTTTCCGGTCTGGCCTGGTCTGGTCTGGTCTGCCCTTCCCCTTCCCCTTCGGGGGTCGGGGGGAAGCTGTTGGGGGCAGGGAGCAGTTGGGTCAGGGCTGCAAGGAAGCCGCATATGCCTTTCTTCCCCTGTGCTATGGCCCTGATCCAGATCCCTCACACGCTTACACACCTGCAAACACCCCTGCAGATACTGCCAGCTGCGGAAGGAGAACCCTGCAGCTGCAACCCTGCTGGCTTGCAAGCTTTGTGTTCTGGAGAGAGTGAAATCCGCCAAGGGTGGCAGAAGAGGGTCTGGCTGTAGCCCCTGTTCCCCAACATTCTCCATTTAGTGGTCAAAGCAAATCTCCCCCCCCCCAAAAAAACTTGCCACATGCCCGGCTTGGCCTTTCGTCAGACCTCTGGGCAGTTGCACCTGAAATCCCGCTGCAGTGCTTAACGCTACCCTCCAAGTTCCATCACGTCTCCGTAAAAGAGAGAGGGTGCATGGGAGGAGGTTCCCAGAGGAAGCGGCTCTCTGAATTACCCTTTGATACAAAGGAAATAAAATAAATACGCAAGTGGCGGGGCTGAGGCTTTGGGCTCCCGCACTGCTCCGGCCTCATTTCTGCCTTCCCCTCCCCAGACTGGCTGCAAGCTCTTTTGAAAGCACCTCGGAAGGACGTCACTTCTCCACCAGTTCAGACCCCGACACCACCACCCAGGACGAGACCCCTCCCTCCGGCAGCCTCTTCCAGCTCGGGGCTTCCTTCGACGAAGACATCATCGACCTGAAGTGAAGACAGTCGGGACGAACGCAGCACTTCCATACATTCCCCCCTCCGACCCTCTCCAGTGTTTTCTCTCTCGCTCTTTCCCCGTACTTTGTCTGATGCTCGAAACAGAGTAGGAACTTCACACCACACTTACTAGCAATCCCGGAGGGACACGGCACAAACGATCCGACTCTGGAATGCCCGACATTCCCAGCTCGTTGGGGCAGGCAGGGCACGTGGTTCGGGAGGAGAGGGTTCTTGCTTGAATCGTGGCGCTGTCACCCAAGGAACGAAGCCTTCACGGGTGGATCAGATAAGTTTGGATCAGTGGCATCAATCTCTGTACATCTGCACGTGGCGAAAACAGTCTGTTTCGAGGATAAAGCTGGCTTCCGGGGCCGGGTGGTTTCTCCCCACCAGCACGATCAGCTTATCCGAGATCGGCAGCCTGGGCTGAAGCGGGACATGCGGCTTGCGAGGTGGAGGGCGTCAAAGCAGGACCGGGGCTTCCTGCAAGAGGGCGGGAGCGTAGGGCGCTGCTGCAGCCAGAGGGGAGAGGGCGCCCTGTTCTCTCCTGTATCACGAGGGGGGCAGGAATAAGTCCGAAGGTGGAGAAAGGAAAGAGGTGGTAAACCCCCTCCCGACCCGGAGCAAAAGCGATTCCAGGTTTCGGCCACCTGTCCTCCCAGCAGCTCCAGCCCCCCATTTTGCCGTTCTCTGTGGTGGACAGTTGGACAGGACCTCTGTGGCGTCAGGGAGCCATGGCTTCGGCCCCAGTCCACTTGGGGGTCACGAAAAGTGCAACCTTGTTGTTTCTTGCTGGTGCTTGGGTTTTAGAGGATGCAAGAGGGGAGGAAGGGGCATGGCCCTCCTGAGGGAGGTGTCCAGCGATTCGGGTGGCGATGGTGGAACGGGATGGAGGACTAGAGAGGCCTTCCGTTTGATTCAGCATCAGGGCGCGAATGTTCTTAGGTCTAATTAGAAGTCAGTGACTTTTTTTTTTTAAATGCATTGCCCAGTTGATTATGGGCACCTTTTCAGTTGATTGAAAGGCTTTTAATCACTTAATCAGACTAATTTATTTAAAGGTTGCAGCCCTAATAGGCTCTTTTTAAATCTCTTCTAGCTACTGTAGCAAATACCCTGGGTGGGTTTTCTCAAAAGTTCATTTCCCGTTCTCCAGTCTGAGTGCATTACAGTGGGAGGAGGAGGTGGAGGCGCGAATGCCGGCTCCTTCCCCACGGTCATTACTGCTCCTACCCTGTCCCCCCCCCACCCCGCCCGAAAGGGGTCGGGTGAGCCCATAGCACGGCGTCATCTTTCTCTACTCCACAAAAAGGCTGAAAGCCAAGAGTGTCACTGGCCGAGCAGATGCCCCTTTCCTTGGCCGTGGGACTGGAAATGCAGGTCCCGACGGGCTTAAAAAGCTCTCTGGGTCCCAGAGAAGGGCTGGAAGCAAGAGCTGAAGGCCCTTTGGACAAAGGGTCGCCCGTCCCAGGCGCGGGTGCTCCTCCTCCTCCTCCTCCTCCTCCATTCTGCCTCCGCTGCGTAGACCTTGCGGACGTTTGCTCTTTGCGCACTTGTCAAAATGTTTCCCCAGAGATAACGCTGGGGCAAAATGAAGGGGAAGTCTCTCTCCGACCACTTTCAGTCCTGTCAAAGAAAATTATGGGTTTTTGTCTCCCTGGTCCCGTCGCCTGGTTGAAACCGAATCTTGCGAGTGGAAAGGTGACACGGCAGGGGAAAGGCATGCGGGAACCCTTAGATGCTAGTTCTCCGCCTGCAGGGGAGGTGCCTGTGCCACCGGGGAGGCGCTGAGGCCAGGACGGCGGTCCGTTTGCTGATTTCTTGCTCCGATCTGAATGTTTCCTCTCTGCCAAGTAGTTGTTTCTGACTCGTTTGCCTGCACAGACCCAAATAGCGAACCGCTTGCCCCACGAGGAAGCCTGTCTGCTTCTGGGGATTTTTCTTTCATTTCTCAATAAACGAAGCAATACCGCCATGTGGCCAAGCACTGGACTCGCCCGTGCCGTTCAGCAGGGCGTGGGCACGTGTGGAAGTAGCTGGGAGACTTGGCTTGCTGTGCAGCGATCGCGTTCATTTCCAAACACAGGTCATGTCCCTGGCCCTCGTGAGCGCGGGCTATTTTTGTTTCCAGGCGAAGGCAGTGTCTGCTTTGAGACTAGAAGCGGGGTGGGTCCAGGAAGGGATTCCAGCGGGCAGGTGGCACCGTTTCTCGCTCCCGCTTGTGGGTCCCACGTTCCACCTTCCTTTCTCCTACCTCCTTTGCCCACCAATACTCCATGAGTCCAATTCCTTTGTCCCTTCTGTAACACAAATGCCTTATTTTTACTACTACAACAGAGCACTCAAGCCGCCCTGGCGGGGAGGGTTACACTGAAAAACCGCTGGACATGGACACGGCGTCCGGGGAACCTGGCCTCCCGCTCGCGAATTTTGCTGCTGCCTTAGCTCAGTGGACGGACCTTTGCAGAACAACAGGCTGTTCAGAGACACGTGGGAAAGGGGGGGCAACCTGGCGAAGGCAGGGCTCGTTCTGGGGGAAAGCGGCTGCATGGCAGGAGGCAGTGTGCGCAGCTCTGCCACTCCGGCGTCGGCTGTGGCTGGTGGCTGGTGCCAGCACCCAGCCCGACTCTGCCCAGGCCTGGTCTGTGAGTCCCCGGAGCACGATCCCTGCCTGGCTGCTTGGAATGGAGCATGGACTGCGCAGTGTGGGCCTCGTCGACAGCCAAGGGAGGAGGGCCGGCCGTTCCCAGCAGCTGCTCCCCGAGTAGGGCCTTGGCTCTGAGGGGCACTGGCCCTGCGGCCAGGCGGGAAAGTGGGGGCAGCGGGTGGCCGGGCAGGGAGTTGTGCTGGCTGCTTCAGACCCTGGCAGTGGCGGCCGGCTAGCTTTGCGACAGAGCCTCTGCTTTGCTCGCGGAAGGGCTCGGTCCTTGGGGCCTCCAGCGAAAGAGACAGCTGTGCTCCAAAAGATGTTGGCAGCACGACGCTGGCACTTCTGCCTGGATGGTCCTGGCCGAGAAAGGAAAAACAGGTCCGTTCGTTCCTCCTTCGCCGCGGCCTCCCTCACTGCACTTCCCAGGCAGCGGCATTTCCCTCCAGCGCATGTGTGCATCGCTCTCTCCTGGGGGCTTCTCGGAGGTTCTGCCGGGAGGTTCAGCGTGCCGAGAGCGAACCTCCTTTGCCTGCGTCGCCAAGCAGCCGGCTCCCCTCTTCCCAGTGCGACGCGCATGAGCCTGAGCCGCGTGGTGCAGCTCCAGTGCATGCCGGCCCTCCTGCCTGGTGCCGCCAAGCTCATGCGTGCGTGCATGCGTGGGTAGAACGCTCTGCGGTGTGGAGAAGCTGTGGCCACCCTTCCCCAACGTGGTGCTCCTGCCTCGGTGTCCTGGACTGCAGCTCCCACCATCCACAGCCGGGCAGAGTGGTCACTGCAGCCAGTCTAGTCTCAAACCACAGAGAGCCAAATTCTTGGGCTCTTCAGGGCGACCCGTGTCTCTCTCCTACGCTGTGGCTGCCTTGCCTGAGATGCTCCACAGCTGCTTGGACTCAAGACATTGGACCTCCTCTTTAGCCGGTGCGGTTTTGCATCCATTGACTGCCCGTTCTGTTCTTCGGATGTCCGGGCATGTTGACGATCGGGCGCCACCTGGCTTTTGCTCTCTGGGCCTGCTTCTGCTTCAGGTAACAGTGGTGTTTCCCCCGACTGTCTCGTCTTCCATCGCGCCCCTCTCATTCGGAAAATTGCTTTTCCGATGTGGGACAGACGCCTTTGCTGTGGTGGGCGGTCTGCATGCAGCTGCAGCTCGGCTCCGTCTCGCGCCGCCTTCCGTCCCTGGCCCCCTTGACCCCTCTCTGCATGCAACTTAGGGGCTGCAGTGAAACTACTGTGAATGTGCTAGAGATCCCGCTGTTCCAAGCATGTGGGGGTGGCCTGCAGGAGTCCGGGGCCTCCAGCAACCACCCAGCCCTTGTGTCCCCTGTTCCTGCGTCCCGCCACAAATGCTTTTGCGTTCTTCATTTAAGGAATGTGGCTTTTCCGGTGGTGGGTTGGGGGGGAACAGAGGAGACACATGCCAGGCCTGGCTTGCCCCACAACCCGTCCTCCACTAAGATGTACTGTGTGGGGCCAGCAGGTAGGCCTGCCGGCCCAGTGGCATGGCCAGAGAGGGGTACCTGGTCAGAGCGAGCTTTCCCAGGCAAAGAAAATTCATGGGGAAGGTCAGCAGCCGGCGAGGTGAAAGCCACGGTGTCTTCATGAACGTGCTCAATGGTTCGAATCTTGCTTGGGGCCAGAGCTTGATTGGAAGGGGGGGATCTTTTTTTTGTTCTTTTAAACCCTTTTTTCATGCAGCTGAACCTGAGGGACTGAATTGGACTGAGTCAGCAGCATCCTGCAGTCATTTTTCTGGTTACACTCGCACAAACGCTGGCAGGAGCAGGGAGTTACTCCAGTGCTGGCCGAATATTTTCTGCCACGGGGCTAGTAGAGAGAAGTTTTCCATTGGAGAACCAGGGTGCCCTTTCCTGAGCACGGTGGGGTGAAACCAAGCCACTCTCCTGTAGCTGTGACACACACACACACACACACACACACACACACACACACACACAGAGTGACCATGCCCAGCAACTCCCAAGGGTAATAAAAGTGGCGCAACTTTTGGGGCGGTTCCAAGAAAACCTTTGTCGCATTGTCAGCGAGCGCTAAAAGTGATGATGGTCCTCACCCAGGGGCAGCATTGCGGCAAAGCCGATGTGGCACAAGCACCGCCCCACTTCCATGTGCATGTGCCTGGCAAGACCCCCCCGCCACCGCAGAAACGAGGGAGTGCTGAAAGCCCCACGGAGGGGCTGGGCATTCTTCCATGCCCACTGAGCTAACGTGTGCCACTGATTATCTCCTGTGTGGAAAGGTGCCGTCCCGGTCAAATCGCATCTGCGCACGGCTTTTCTTCACTGGTGAAGGGAAAGGAGGGGCTTGATTGCTTGGCCTGCAGTGGTGGCTCAAGAGACCCTTATCCCCAGCGCGGTTCTAAGGGGGAAGTCCGCTGCTTCCTTCTCCCTGCTCTTAGTCCCGTCAACCTGCTCTTGCACATTAGTCCAGAAAACCTCTACTTTTCTGCCTTGTCTTCCTCTTCAAAAGCAGTTTTGGGTAGGCGGAGGGCAGGCATCCGGGGCGGGGGGTCTCTCCTCCAGCAAGAGCAGCGGCTGCTCCCAGACCGTCCACTGTTGCAAAAGGATGGGCACCTTAATGCCAGCAGGGCAGGGTAGCCCTTGAACGGCACGCAGCGAAGTTGGCTTCTGAAGCAGCATCCTAAGGCCATGATTGTAGCATCAAGTCTTTCCCCTTCTCTCTCACTCACGAGCGCATCCGGTTCCCTTTGCATGTTTGACCTGTTTGAGCTGCTCCAGTGCCCTGAAACATGCATATTTCCCCACGACATTTCTGTGTGTCTCAAGTGAGGTTTTTATTTCTTAAGAGGTGGGGAGGGGACAATTTTCTGCAGGTCTGACTTCCTGATATTTATTAAGTATTTCTCTCGCCAGATGGAAGGCACTCCGATGCTAGCGTTTGTACAAAACAGTTTGTTGTCGACCCTGGTTGCTTGTTTCCCCTAATCCCCTCGAGCAGAATCCAGCACAAGTTAGTCACCCCGAGAAGTTGCCGTGGAAGGCCGCCCGCCAGCCGCGGGGGCCTGGCCCTTTCTGGGGCTTTGCCCAGAGCAGGCAGAGAGGGGGACTTGCTTCTGAGTTGTCTTGGCACTTGCTCAAATCACGAAGGTGGGGCGGCGCATCTTCTCGATGGCCTCACCTTGAAAAAAGGATGATGGAGGGACACGATTGCTCAGAAACCGAGTCAAGGGTGGGGTTTGTGTGGTTCATTATCCCCCCCCCCCCCAAATCTATACACTGCTGGGACTCAGTGCAGAGTAAACAAGCATCGGGTCGGACTGTAAGCACAGGTAAGAGACGCCCCTCGTCACAACCAGGGCTCCGATTTCAGCGGAAAGGGCAGGCCGAGTCCCGGCTTCGAGCAGCCGGGCTCCCCAGGAGGTGGCGTGAGGGTTGCAGCTACACGGGACCATCCCATGCATGTTTACTCCTGAGGAGGCCCCAGTGGCATTCCACGGAGCTCCGCTCCCCCATCCATGTGCATAGCACTGCAGCTTTAGGCGTATGCCTGACTTTGGCTGGATCGTGCCCTTTGACTGTTACCTGCTGGGGTTTTGTACTTTTCAATGATTCTGTCCTGTGGGGCTGTGGCTTACCCTCTTGTGAGTCTCAAAGTTTAAATTATACCACCAAGTGTCTTAAACTCAAGTGTATTGCCATTGTTTTTAAATGCTAAAGTAATAATGTATTGGTTTTTTCCTCCTCTTTTTTTTTTTTTTTTGTGTTTTCAAATGTAGCCTGTAAAGGAAAATCGAGAATCGAGATATGAATATAATGGCAAAATTCTGTTCTGCAACTTCCATAGATCACAGCTGTAAAATGGACTGTAGGTTCTTTTTCGCCTTCCTTGTTATGTAATAAATATTTATGATATTTCATCCCCCCTCCCCCCCTCTTGAGGTGCGATGGTGGAATGCTTCAAAGCCAGATTTAGGCTTCCCAGCCCTTGGCTCCCTTTTGGTTAGGCCTGATTCAGCCATCCTTAAAAGAGTCAGTAATCCGTCTCCACTCCGTGGATCCACTGAAAGTATGACTTAACTCTGGATCCAACCCATCACATCTCTCAGACTGGTTGTTCTTTACAGGCCCCTGAGCAAGGGCCCTCCAGATGGTGTGGACTACAACTCCCATGATCCTCATCACTGCCCATGATGGCAGAGGCGTTCTTAAAGCATGAAATTGCAAACGGTTTATTCCATCTAGCACCATCTGGACAGACATCCCTCTCATTGGTTCTTTATTGCACAGAAAATAGCATAAACTTTTGAACAGAAAGCCTTTTGAGCAGCAGTAACAGAATTAAGTGTGTTCTATCTTATCACATGCCGTTTTTACCTTTTTTTTCCTTCCTTCTTCATTGGAGTCACCTTGGGGTACAGAATCATGCAAAATGAAACCTCAGAAATGAGTTTAGCAGCATCACGAATCATGGAGTATCTCCATGGGAATGGCTAGATGAGGTCCTTTATCCACCGCTTAGGTGTGCTGTCAGTAGCTTTGAAGTCAGCCCAATATAGACAAGGCACCTTCAAAACTAGAAATACCAAAAATATGACTCCTGATGATATACGCGAACGAGTCCAAATTGGCAGTGCAAGAACATATGTGCAGTGAGATCCCTTCAGTATATCTGTGCTCAATTTAAACATAATTTAAACATAAAGGAACTATACACAGTCTGTACCCACACAAAAGTTTCAAGTATATCACTCATTTTTAAAAAAATCACAAGCCCATTGATGGCTGTTCAGCTGAATGGAAGTCCTTCTCAGAGATAAGAACAACCACAAAACAGAAGAATGCAGGGGATTCCCCCCCCCCCCCGAATTTCTCTGGGGGGAAAAGTTTCTTTCAACGTTTTCTCCTTTTTCTCTCTCCCACAGTTCTAGTGCCCCGCTCATCTTGTAGACTTCCAGGCCTTCAGCACACAGTACAATGTCTTTTCAGCCGTATCACCCCTTTTCAAGTTTGATAAAATACACACGCTATTTGTTTAACATCATTGCCGAGAGCCATCCAAGGCTAGTGGACTTCTAGCCCAGAAACAGACTGAGATGCTTGAGGAAGCAAGCAAAACCAGAAGAGGTTGTTTTTAAGCCTTGATGGTTTTACCTCATAGGTGGTGCCTGCAAAAGACATCCAACCTTTTGGACATAAATTGCATTCTTGATCTCATTCCAGAGCTTCCGGGATTTAAAAACGTTAAGGCTGCTACACACAAAGGGAGAACATTTACACCAAGAAAGAAAGATACATCGAAGGAAAGAACAGTAGCATCAAGGGGCAGAGAGAGTCATGGAGGATTCGCTTAGAGTACCAGTTTTATTTGGCATACGAGGAAGAGCATCAAAGAGAAGGAGTTAGATAGAGACAGAACGGCACAGACTTGGTAAGGGGCAGTGCAGATGGGTGGCACTGGGCAATTTTTATCCTCAGCTAGATCACTGTTAGGCGTGTAGAACAAGACACATTTTACGTCGTCTTCCTGGTTCTGCCCCTGCTGTCACTGAAGCAGGACGGGTGTTCCCATTAAACAAGACTCCTTTCCTGCCTAGCCACAACCCCGTGGGACCCTAAAAGCCGGCGCACGTGTCCCCCGTTCAATAGCAGTAGCGCAGCAGCGCGGTGCGGCAAGGTGGCATGGAAAAGCAGCCCGAATGCAAATGGAGGATACAGGGAAGGCACTGACGCGGGGACAGTCATGCCGCACATTAGCCTAACTTGAAGGATGGAAGGAGTAACCGTGCAGTGCAAACATTACCAGTTTCAGTTGCTCGGGCACCCATCAGCCCCAGACAGCATGGCCAGCAGGGACTGGATTTGTAGTCCAGCGAGATCGGGACTGCCACAGGCTCCCGGCAGAAGGACATGCCCTGTTGACAGACCTTTTAACAGGGTCCAGAGGAAAGGGACAATTTAATGTGGACATTTGCGGCCCCATGGACATGCCTAAGAAAGCGGAGAGGGAGGCTAGTGGTTATAGTTCATTCTATTGAATTTTAAGTAGGCTTTCTTTGTCGTTCACCTCTGCCCAAAGTCTGGACGACTGGAGCAGGTCGACTTCTGAGTGCGTGAATGAGTAAAGCCGGCCGGCCTCCTATCTCGATGTGTAAAAGGCCTAGAGAAGCTCTCCTGCTACGCTGGACTAGAAAGCATTCCCAGGCAGGATGGGGCAGAGTGGCCAAGCTCCTTACCGTTTAGCATAATCGTTTGAAAACGGAAAACACAGTGAAAGAGCTCGATCTATTCCCTGAGGGAGCCGGTCTGTCTGCAGGCCGTTTCACAGCGGCGGGCACTGTAACTCTGGAAAGCTCTTCCATTTTAAGGCAGCGCTCAACCGGCACCCTTCAACCGGAAAGCACCGTGTGGCCGATGCCAGTCTCGCAGAACTCGCCACGGCTTTCTGCACGGTAAAACTGTGATGGGCTTGCCATGCAAAGCACCCTGGCCCAGACGGTTGCCCGTTCCCGTACTGGTTCGAGAGAAGCTGAGCTGGCCCTGGCTGGGCCGCGCCACCAATCAGTGTGCCTGGGCATCTCCTTGAAAAATGCAAGAGTCCCGTTTCCCCCCCGCACCAGCCAGTACCACCACCAACACCTTGGTGAGCTGCCAGAGGGGCAGATTGTCCCCGGTAGGTCCCGGCAGCTAGTGTGATCTCCGGAAGTAAGCCTCTATCTCTTCTAAGCTCTTCCCTTTCGTTTCAGGAATGCAGAAAATGGTAAATATTATGCTGAGGAGGCAGGTGCCAGAGAACAGCCAGAAAGTACCGTACGGTGTTAGAAGTACCTGGACGAGAAAGAGAAATATATGAGTAAAAGCGGAAGCTAGGCTCTGGGATCGTGGCCTCAAGCAGCCTCACTGAGGTATTCGGTTTCTGCCTGGCCTGTGGCTGGAGGCTCGCTGAACCCCACTTCACCGTGTCAGTGGCATCCCTCCCTCTGGAAAGGCAGCATGTCAGGGCGGCAGTTCGGGGCAGATCACGCCGATCGCTTTGACGCTGCGAAAAATAAAATCTAAAAACAAGCACAGCAAATCAACCTCCCACACCTTGGCACCTTCCAGATCTTTTATACTTCCATTCCCATCAGGCAGTGTAGCCAGTGGCCAGGAATGGTGGGTGTTACCGTCTAAAAGATCTGGATGGCACCAGGTTGGGGAAACACAGGATAGACTACACCAGTCTAGATGAACCAACCACCTGATTCCCTTAAGAAGGCAGCTGCTTACCTTTTCATATGGACTAGAAACCTTTTAAACAGATCTTTTCAAATAAAGCAGCAAACAAAGCAATATGTGAAAAAGTACCAATTAAAACAGGCAAAGGAAACAAAGCTGAAAGGCAGAGCTGTAACACACCCTCCCTTTGCTCCTGAATCTCCTCAGTTTACAGGCAGGACAAACTCTTACAAACCAAACTGATGTGATGCTTGCTTACCATGAGGTCGTGGAACCCTTTGGTGATCAGAAAGGCCATGAGCCAGTTGGTTAGAACAGAGGCCCCGCTGGCAACCCCTCGGGCTCGGAGAGGGAAGATTTCAGACATCACCAGCCACGGGATTGGGCCCCACCCCAAGGCAAAGCCTGCAGGTGGCAAAGGAAGGCAGCTTGTTCTGAACTGGGCAGGACAGATGTGAACCCGCAATCCTATTCTGCAGCCAGGATGCTACGGCACAAGCAGAAGCCGGCCCTGGGACTCTGCCCCAGCCTAATTTCAAAAGTCACCTGCAAGTGATCTGCTTGGGAGTCGGGTACCCCCTTCTTCACAGGCGGGGTAGAGGAGGAGGACCGGGAGAAAGAAAAGGGGCAGCAGAATGAAATGGCCCCTCCCACTAAAATTCTGGCCCTGCCCACTACTCATTTGAGCTCCGCCCATCCCTTGGGCCCTTGACGGAAAAGACACTTCGAAGCACAGGCTTTAAGAGGTCCACCCCTGAGGAAGCCTAGCTCCAGGGCCAGGCATCCCTGGGCATCTGTCTGGGCCCATCCCTCCGCAGGAGCCCCCGCCCTGCAAGACCTCCCCACTGCCTCCTGGGCTGACCACCCTGCCTGGGCAGGCAGGCAGGCAGGCGAACGAAGGCGGGAGCTCGGAGGCGAGGTGGCAGTGGTTCCTTGCCTCCCAAATTCTTTCTGGGGTACGGCACAGACTGAAGTGAAAGGGAGCGAGGAAGCAGATGGACAAAGCGACAGCGAGGAACTGGTGGGAGAGAAGCTGGGCTTCTCTGGGAACACGACAGCATCCCCCAAAGAGATCCCGAAAACCTGGCGCAGCAAGTCTCCCCAGCGGTCACTGGCTGCCAGCAAACGGGTCCGTTCGTTCGGCCTCAAATTCCGGCACCGAACCAGGAAGAACGGCAGGCCCTTGGCATATGGGCCCGTCCCCACTGCTGTGACGGAAGAAAGCCTCCAGCACGGTGGGGCAAGTCCCGCCAAGTCACAGCTTCTAACCCATGTTGCTCAGAAGCCCCCAGGGAAAGCCCCCAGAGAGGAGAGCCCCACACAGCCCTCCCTCACCCATGATGAAGAGGCCCATGCTCAGCACCGCCAGCCAGGCGAGGCTGTGCTCGTCCGGGACGGGAGTCGGGTCCAGAGGGGAGCTCAGCGGCTTGACATGGGAGGCGTTGCTCGGGCTCGGGAGCATCATTCTGAAGTAGAGCCCGAACACGGCAGCGCTGGCAGCCATAATGAATCCTGGGACCATGGAGAGAGAGAGACAAAAACATCCTCTGCTGTATTGTCTGGAAGCACAACACTCTCCTTTCCGCACCGTGGGCATTCCAGTAGTTGGCCGTCAAATTCCAGAGGGAATGAGTGCCCCCTTTGCTCGGATAGGCGCATCACTCCCTTGCCCCTCAAGCGATCCTGGGGGGCATTTCCAAAGGGAAGCAGGCCTGCCAGCCCCACCCTGAGGAAGCCGTGGCTCAGGCGCACTCACGGCAGCCGGGAAGCGCCTGCGTCCGCCTCCTCCCACGGAAAGGGGAGGCATCCTATGCGGGAGGGGAAGTGGTGGGGCCCTTTCAGCACAGCAGCGATGCTCTCACGGGGAAGAGGGCAGGAGTGTGCCCCACGTTGCCCCAGAGGGGCAGGAGGGAAGAATGCCCCTCGCAGTGGTAAAAGAGCAGCTTGGCCCAGGGCAGCCGCTTGTTCGGGGGTGCCCGGCCTCCGGATTTCCTGCACTGAGCAGACATGTGGGGAACCTGCGTCTCCCCAGATGACGTGGCAAGCCAGCTCCCAACAGCCAACTGTTAGGGATGATGGGAGTTGCAATCCCAGCTTACAGTGCCGTGAGCCTTGTGCTTCAAATCCTTCAAAAGGCACCCTTGGTCGAGAATGAAGCACCCCTCGAGCCTTCAGAGCAGAGGGGCTGTTTATTTCTGCAAGAACACGTTGCCTTTCTGGAACTCGTATCCAAAGAATATGGAATGCAACTGCTTGTGGCTTTCCACATTAAAGGAAGGTATCACTGGAAGGGCTGAAGTCCCACACCCAATAATGGGGGATTGGGCATACCTGATATGACCAGGAGGACTTTTCGTCCCGTTCTGTCAATGATAAGAGCAGCCAGTGCGGTGAAAAAGACTTGGATGGAGCCCACGATGACAGAAGCTGCACTACTGTTCTGAAAAAGACGAGACAGAAAGAGGAGTAAGAGATGTGAAGCATTAGGAAAAGGATTTTAAAAATGGGTTCCAAACCAGTTGTTCAGCAGGAGCACACCCCACACGGCTGCTCCGCCACCTTAAAGCCAACAACACAAACACACATGTGACCCCCAACATTACCCTTATTGCTCATCTGTTGCTTTCAAAAGCTGAGGACAGAGTCTTAAATTATTATAAAAGGGCTCTCCTGCCTGTTCAGAAGCTTTGAGTGGGAAGCCCACAGCTCCTCCTGTCCAGGAATGGGCAGTATTCACCCTCCACCCCAATCGTAGCGCCCAAGCTCCTGCGTGCCTCGAGCCGCATGTGGCATTTCACAGGATCAGGGCCACAAGCAGCTGACGGCTCACCTTGAAGTTGGCTGCCTCAAATATGGATTCCGCATAAAACATGATGGCATTGATCCCGGACACTTGCTGGAAGACCATCATGGCGACGCCGATGATGAATGGCTTGTAGATGGCGGGGTTCTTGAACTCGGCAATGCTCAGCTCCTGCTGCAGGGGGAGATTCCGAGAGCGATTTAACGACAGCCCTTTGGGCGGCAGATGGAGAAAGAAGAGCGAGGCTTAGAGGCGGCGGCAGCAAGAACAGCTACAGAATGAAGCGCTTCCTGACCGGGATTCCGGCCTCCTCCCTCCAGACCCCCTGCAGATTTCTGTTCCAGGACAACCTGGCGGCTGGTGAGCGTAGGCCTCTTAGGGCCTTTGCTCAGAGGCTGTTTTCCGCAAATCCTTGCTTGGTGGGTCCCGAAAGCCTTGGGGTTGCAGCAGGCCCGCCTCTGATCGCATTGGTCTCTTAGCCCCAAACATCCGAAATGAAGTGGCAAGAAATCCAGCGAGAGCATTCAAACAAGGAAGTGCCCCAGTGGATTAATCGCAAGTAGTTGCAGATGAACCAGCCGGCCAACTACAGTCCCCTTCTGCTGCTGCCTCGCTTCCTTGTCCCTGCAAGGGGCCACCAAACACGTCCAGGGCAGCTCCACATCCGGAGGCTTGGCGGTCCTACAAGGAGTGTTTGAAGGGATTTGACCATGTAGCCTGGAGAAGGCCTGGGCCGGGAGAGGGCAATAGTACCCGCCCTGAGGTGCCCGTCACACAGAGATCAAGGAATCGTTTTCCGCTCCCCTAGAAGGCAGGTCGAGATCAAATGCGCTAAACCAGGGAGGAGAGCGGATTCCCGTTCAGTGTCAGAAGAGACTTGGCGGGGTGGGTTGGGAGCGTGTGCCTCTTCCAGCACAGGAAGCTGCTCAGGAGCTCCCCGGCTCTGGACCACTTGGTGCCAGCGGCTTACGTGGCCCTCTCCAACTCTGCCTGTCTACGGAAATGCTCTTCTGCACTCAGCCAAGGAATGCAGCCCTCCAGGGTGAGCCGGGGGCTGGCCTGCAGCCAGCACTTCATGCCCCAAGAACACAAGGGGAGCCCCGGAAGGCCTACTAGAAGCCGCTTCCATCTGGCGCCCTCGTCATCACCACGTGCCTGGGAATGGCATGCTCCCCGGCACCCCAGCGCTGCTGCAGCCCGAGGACAGCCCGCCCCTCACCTGCTCGCCGGCGTTGGCTTCGATCTCCCGGCACTCCCACTCGTGGTCCACCAGGGGCCCCCGCAGAAACTGCAGCGCAGCGATGGCCTCCGGGCGCCGGCGCCGGCTCAGCAGGAAGCGGGGCGTCTCGGGCATGAACACCACCAGCCCCAGCATGCAGCAGGGCAGGACGGAGCCCAGCACGGCCAGCCAGCGCCAGCCCAGCCCCGTTCCTGGAGGGAGCAGCACAAGAGCAGAGGCCGTGCTGAGCACTGGGGCAACCCGCGGACACCGCAGGATCGGAAGGGGACGTGGAGGAAATGCCGCGCTCAGGGCAGTCTGGAGATCTTGCGGCTCCCCGTCCCAGCAGCCCCAGCACAGGCAGCCCAGGGCCAGGGATGGTGAGGAGCACCGTCCAAGGCACGGGGTCCACCAACTCCTTCCGGCCAGCCCTAGCACGCCTGACAGAGAGCTAGTCAGCCCTGGTTGAGATGCTTCCAGGAGGAGACACCCTGCTGGCTCCCCAGGCAGTCTCTCCCACTGCCAGCAGTTCTTCCCCTCCATCTTCACCGTCGAAGGGCCTTCCAGGGCTCTGCACGTGTAGCAGCATCCCCCTCTTGGTTCAAGTCCTGCTGTCGGCTGCCACAGGGAAGCGCCTGCTCCTCCTCCTCCTGCAGCACCGCCCTTCCGATATTTTAAGACAAGCCTCCGAGTGCCTCTTCTCCAGGCTAAGGCATCTGCTCTCCCAACCATTCCTCCAAGGACAGTTTCCTGCCCTCTCCCCCTCACTGCCCTCATACCCCCAGTTTGTCAAAGTTCTTCCGGGGCCCAGAACGGATCGCGGTCCTTGGCCTGGTGGGTGGGGTGCAGCGTGGGACTAAATGAAGCAAAGTGAACCCCAAGGGGGTCCAACCCCCCCCACCCCCCCTACCCAGCCAGGGTGTGGCTCAATTTAGTGGTCCAGCAAGGTGGGTCAAAACTGATGAGCTGCCCAAGGACACAATACAGCAGGTGCCGTACCTGCCACATAAGCTCCCAAGATGCCCGTCACCACCATCAGCTGAACGCACGATCCAAGCATTCCTCGGACCTTGGAGTGGGCTATTTCAGAAATGTATACCTAGGGCATCAAAGCAGGAAGAAAGTTCTGTTTACAAGGCAGTCAGAATGGGGCGGGAGGAGAAGCACCTGAGGCAGAGACACTGGTGAACCTGAAGCCCCGGCATCTCCAAATTAAAGGATGGCAGGGGAAGTAAACAGAAACCTCCTGTGCCTGAGACCTGGATTGCTGCTGTTAGCCTGATATCATTTGCACTCTCCCAAAATGGCGGCCACAGTGGGCACTGCCAGGCACACCCTGCCCATTTCCCAGATGGCAAACCGGGCAGGCAAAGAGGAGAGTAATCCACCCTCAATCCTGCGCACCAGGCAGAAGTGAGGCCCGAGGTGCAAAGCGCGGAACGGCTCTTTTGAACCCAGTTTTCAGCTCCTTCGTGCATTTCAACAGAAGGCAAAGAAACGATGCTCAAGGACACAGCGGACAGAAGCAAAGCGCCCCCCTTCCTTCCTGGCTTCCTTTCATCTTTTCCTCGGGCCACCGGCCATGCCTCAGAACAAAGCACCCAACTTTTTTATTTCCTGGGGTTGCAGCAGTTTAGAAACGACTTAAAACCTCAAGTGAAACCGTTAGGACAGGCAGAGAACCAGATGGGTACCCAGAGAGGCATCAGGCGGAAATTTGGACCCAGGAATGCAATGCTGGGACCCCTGGATTCCACAGTAGGCACTTCGGCTTTTACTCCCTACAGAACTGCAGTGACGGAGCAGTGCCGCCGGGCTCTTACCGGAACCACCAAGGACGTGACGCCGCTGGCTAAGCCGCAGAGCAGCCGACCCGCATAAAGCATCCCAATGTTCTGAGCGGAAATGATGGTCAGAAAGCCAAACACGTACGGGACCGCACAGAGTAGCAGGCTGAGCTTCCGGCCAATTTTATCCACCATGTATCCCCCCAGAATCCCCCCAGCCGCAGCGCCCAAAGTGACGATGGACTGCAAAAAGAGAAGAAGTCAAAATGAAAAAAGGGGAGAAGCAGTTCTGCAAGAGGGGCAGTGGAGCGAAAACTACCAGGGGTGAACAGTGCCTGTTCAGATGGTAAGTTCCTTGGGGCAGGGAGCTATGGATTTTGTCCACGTTGAAGCAAAATCGCCATACGGACAGAGGGCACTGTCTCAGTGCCTTAGTACATTCATACCCAGCATTCATTAAAAAGGTTAGGGTAGGCATATATAGTTCTCGTTCTCTCTCTCTCTCCCCGCTCCCACCAGCCAAATGATTTTATCCTTGCAAGAGCCCTGTGAGGCAGGTTGGGCTGAGGTCATCCAGTATACTTTGTGGCTGGGCAGGGATTTGAATCCAGCTTCGTCTCAGCCCCGCTCTCTCCGTCACTGCACCATGCCGCCAGGCGGTGCGACCGAAAGAGGTCTGAAAGACCAAGGGAAGCAGATTCTGGCTCGCTTCCCAGGCCTCACAGCTCCACAATGGAGAATTCAGGAGGTTTGGGGGACAGGAGAGCAGCCTCCGTCCTTGGCAGTATCCCAGTCGCACTGTCCTGCCCAGAGCATCCGAGAAGGCCTATGGCCTGCTCCCTACTTCCACACCCTTCATCCTTCAAGTTAAGAGGGTGGCGATGCCAAACATGTCCTTTCTGAAGGCTTTCTGAATCCCAGAGGCTGCCTCCAATTCATGCGGTTTGGGGAAAGAAACGGACACATTGTTCACCCAGGCAGCTCCGGAGGCCCCCAGAGCATCTTCTGGCCTCTCCAGGGAACCGATCCAGCCCCAGATAAGGAGAGCCTGAGCTGTCCTTTGCTTGCTTATGTTGTGCATTCACATTTC
This sequence comes from Varanus komodoensis, assembly GCF_004798865.1. Classification (NCBI taxonomy): domain Eukaryota; kingdom Metazoa; phylum Chordata; class Lepidosauria; order Squamata; family Varanidae; genus Varanus; species Varanus komodoensis. Next base: position 3,605,239 of record NW_025335873.1, on the reverse strand, counting down.
TCCACCACGCTCAATCAGCCCTAGATCAGCTTTGACACCAGAGGTTTAATCTAAAGCGAGGAAGGACGCATGGCGGTTCTTCCGGCAGTTCCTTACCCCAAACCAAGATGCTTGGCTGTCTTCCAGCCTCAGTGCTGGGTTCCCGCTCTTCTTCAGGCTCGGGATGGCTGGAGAGCTGTAACCAAGGACGAAGCCACAACTGAGTGGTCCCAGCACAACCGCAAAGGCTGCCAGGTAGACATTCCGGTTTTGGACTTTGCTGCAAGAGAAATAAGAATGTGGCAGAAGAAGAAAAGAAATACCTTCTCTGGGCAGAACTGCAGCGAAGCAGAGCAAGGAGAGGCAGAAAGACGGGGGCCGTGTGGGGAAGGGGGTGCGAGAAGTGGGCATTTCAGTGTCGAGTAAAGCAATGCACCTTTGGCCGAAAGAAGGACCCACCCCACCCCATCCTGATGGGGTCCGCACTGAAGGCGCTCAACTGGGGTCAGTCCAGGTCTGAATCGCGATGACTAACCAAGAGTTCGAGGGCCTCTTTGTGCATCGGGAATAATGCTCTTTCCATCACACGTGGCACACACAAGTGGCAGAAATACCATCATGCACTGCCATGGAACGGGCTTCCCCGGGAGGTGGTGGAGGCCCCATCGGTGCGGGTGTCCAAGGACAGGCTGGACATGCACATGGTGGGCATGTCAAGAGTGGAGCCGGCTGGAGCTGGGGTCAGACTAGATGGCCCAGTAGGCCCCTTCTGACTCGCTCTGTTTCTCCACTTAAGAATGAGGCATTTTTTCCCTCCAAGAGTCATACAAGCATCACATTTAAACTTTCTGGGCAGCAATAATAAAATCGGCTACTAGTCTGCCACACTGGTGAATTTTTCTACAGGTGTTAACTGGCTTTCTGTCCTTTCAGTCTTGATGCAGAACCAAGATCCAAAACCACACTTGGATCCAAACTGATTCTTTCCTGCTGTTCTGCTACGTAACCTCCGGGGGGCACAAGAGCAAACTGGATGTTCACAACTGGACACTGAATTTTCTGCTCCGGAAAAAGTTTGCCGAAAGTGCTGGTTACATATAAAAGCAAACCTGGAGTGTTGCGAGGTTGTCTAAAGAACCCACAAACAATCATGAGTTGGAAATGACAAGTGTGGCTCGCGTAGAAATGCCCAGCATCACACCGTGATGCAGCAGTTGGAGCAGAGGTGAACACCTGCCTCTTTCCAAATGATGGCAGATCCCATCAGGCCCAGCCAGCAGGTAGGGTCCATAGCATCTGAAGAAGTGAAGCCGGAAAGGTGAGTGCCATAGACCAGGGCTGGGAGAGAGCCAGGTTCAAATTCCCACTTGGCCATGAAGCTCACTTAGACTAGCCTACCTTACAGGGCTGCTGGGAAGATAAAACTGAGGGTGGAGGAAGAGGAGACCCATATATGCCAGTCCACTTTTTTGCAGGAAAGGCGCAATAGAAATTCACAAGAAAGGAACAGGTCACTGATATCTGCTAACTTGCCCCAACTGCTTTAAATGAAAAGAACCATGTCATACAAATAATTATATCTCCCCAGCCCAAGACAGAATGCACACCTTAGATAGACGTCCAGTTGAGACGGTCTCTCAGGGGCAGGCAATTCTCCTTCTGCTGCAGTGTCCAAGAGTGGGCTGGATTCCCCAGAAGCCATTTATCCTGTCCACAAACCGAAGGGGACAGTGCAGGCACACTTGGTCTGGAGCCTTAAAAGCATGAAAAACAGAAAGCTCAGGAGGAAGAGGCAAAAGAAAATCACATGACTCCAAACAATTTTGCTTCCTCAGACAAAAGCTGCAGTGTTCCCTTTCGAAAGAGGACTACAGCTGACCAGCTGCTGCCATACCCAAGAAAATGCACACACGAACTCGCCTGCAGGAAAATGCTGTTCTAAGCACAGGCTAAAGGTCTCAAAGCAGGGATGTTCTGCAATTTGGCTGGGTCTTGAGCAAAACAAACGTGCATGCAAGGCCAGCGTGGGACAAAGAACAAATCTACTCTGGGTCCACTTTGGAATACTGCATGTAGTTCTGGTGGACCCGTATGAAAAAAGATAATTTATTCATTTAATTTCTGTACCACATAACAACTGAAGCTTTCCGAGATCTCGAGGAGTTACTCAAACAATCACAAAAAGCATTTTTTTTTTTTTTTTTTTTTTTTTGGTGGAAAAGCTAGTGGTTTGGAGGATTTGCAATTTAGAAAAAAAGGATGAATTAAGGCAGGGGAGATAAAATGGATGGTCACAAAATTGTGGGGAGAAAAGGTGTTTCTCCACCACTCACAACACTTCAATGGAATTGACTGGTTGCTGACTCTCAGTCCAGCCTGCTTCGCAGGTTGTTGTGAGCATAAGGCAGAGGGGGGCGGAGGAGGACTCTGCAAGCCACCCTGAATTCCACGCAAGAAGAAAATGGTCACGGGGCGAATATAATCCATCTGTAAATCCGGGTCTTAGGCTCAAACCCTGAATTCTCCAGCGAAAAGGATTTCCAGGAGCAGTGCCAGGACACAGCCGCACCCAGGGCGCCAGCGGGGGCTGCTTCCGATCATACTTGGCCAGTCTTTCCCAGCCTGGCGCCCTACAGGTGTTGCGCTGCAATGCCCATCATCCCCGGCAAGCACGGCGGGCACCGATGCGGGAGACAATACCGGGCGAAGACGGAGAAACAGCTCGCGCCGCCCGGTCAAGGTCCCTCGAAAGGAGCAGCAGAGGGCAGAGCAGGATCTCCCGGCCGGACGCTCCGAAGTCCCAGTGACGGCGGCGCCCACCCGGGTCAGAGGCAGCTGCTGCTACCGCGGGGACCGGCCGCGCGTCGGAACTAAACGAAAACGCGGCTGTATTTTCATCGGGGAAGCAAAAGTAGCACCGGACCGGAAGGTCCAGAGGCTCCCTAGACCCCCTTCTCCCCTTCATGCAGCTACTTCCGATTGCTTCACTCTAGGCAGAAGCGAACGAAGGTCCTTGGGCACAAGAGATAGAAATGAAGAGTGATGCACCATACGGAAGTAACAGGGGCTTCCGGTTCTTCTCCACGCCTCAGAGTCGTGTAGAGGGGTAGAGCGACAGAGAAAGACGAGCTTCGTGATGGTAGACGGGAGTAGTGGGAGAATAATCACATCTTACACGCAGCTGGCAAACTCGGAGCGACACTCAGTCTCAGACAGTCGGATGCTTCCTAAGCTACCTCCACATGTAGTAGCTCTATATGTAGTAGCTCTATATGTTCCTGTCCTCCATTGGAATGAATGAAGGCCTTTTCGGTTTACGAGAGGAAGGTAGGCGGCGCGAAGGGATGACGTCGGCTGCCCGCGCCGGAAGTGCTTGGCGTAGAGTCTTCGCTGGGAGCCGGCGGCGGCGGCAGCAGGTTGGACCCCGGAAAGAGAAAGTGGCCGGGAGGGAGCGGGGGGAAGGCGGGGGAGGGCGAGGAGGAGGCCATGGCCGCCGGGAGGCGGCGGGGCACCGGAGCGTTGCCACGGGGACGGGCCACAGCATTGGGATGGGCCGAGGCCTTGCAGTGGGGGCTTGCGGGGGGCGGGTCGATCTTAGGTCTTGGAGCAGCCTTTTCTGGCGCGCTGGATTGCAATTCTCATCATCCCCAGGCAGCCTAGGCAGTGGGCGTGCCGGCTGCGGATGGTGGGAGTTGCAGTCTAAATAGCTGGAGTGCACCAAGTGAGGTGATGTTGCCTTGGGAGGGACAACTGGGGTTGGCGTATTGCTGTACGTTCAGGCGGATTGGTGGAGGGTCAGATTCTGCACCCTGTCCATGCCGTGAGACCGAGCATGTAATTCTCTGCCTGGGCCTTTTCTTACTGTTTAATAGTCTGTCTGTCTCATTAATGATCTCTCCACCCTGCAAGCTTTTAAGAGGAATTTTCACATGGGGGCATGTATCTGATCACAGCTTTGCTTTTTACAAAGGCGCCAGTGGGGTAATCCCTAAAATAGGGAATGGACTGTAACTCCATGGATGCAAAAGATTCCAGCCAGTTTTAATATGCATAACAAAATCACATTGTTTAAGAAGACAGATTATTATGTGCAGCTATGGGGAAGGCTGTCTGCCTCAGACCCCTGAGAGAAGCTGCCAAAGCTCCATATGCAGATAGCCCAAAATAGCTACATGTTTTGTAGTGTGGGAAGAGAATGCAGACAGGCATTGCTGTTGTTTTTAATTGGACACACTCCCAAGAAAGGTCCCCTGACTTGAATGAAGTTGGACAATTAGGGAGTGTATTTTCAAGAAGGAAGGCTTGGGATCGGATAATAGCAACAGTGTACCCAAGCCATGAGTTAGCTGGTTTGGGACCACGGGGAAGCGCACTGCAGAGATGGGATGGGAGAGAGCTGTTTCTTCACAGAACCCTTAGTTCAGCCCACACTTACAGGTATCTTTCTTTTTACTTCTACAGGAGAAATGGCTGCAGATGGATCCCAATCCTGGTTGGGTTCCAAGGACCAAAAGGGGCATTGGCAGTTACCTGCTGAGCAGCACTGTAACACAGACAGCTACCTAAGGTAAGTGTGTCCACTTTCCCGTCCAGCTGTAATGTAGGGAGAAAAGAGGGGTGAGGGAGGGGGGTGCAAGGTTGGATACAGTTGGCCTGGCTGCCTGCTGGAAAGCAAGGCCACCCATGTGCCAGTTTTCTCTAGAAAGGATCAGTCGCTTGCATTATTTCTCATAGGACTGAGATTTGCAGTTTTTCAAAGTGGTGGCAGTGCTTTGCAACCGGCTCTGCACAATTTTTCAAACGCTTTGCACCATTTTTGGCATGCTACTTTCATGTGGCTTTCTAGAATACCTTGATCTAACAGCGGACTCTGCATTTCTGGTTTTAAATATTAACCATACTGGGTCCCGTTATCAGCGCAGGGTCAGAGCATGGCAAAGACTGTGATTGCATCGTTGTTTAAAAGTGTTGTTTGTGTTTGATTTTGAGCAGAACTAATACCATATTTTGATGTACCACAGGTAAATGTTTCCATAACCTTATGGAGAGAAAGGACTTTGAAGCATGGCTTGATAATATTTCTGTTACGTTTCTCTCTCTGACGGACTTGCAGAAAAATGAGGCGCTGGATCACCTGATTGGCTTGAGCGGGGCCGCCCAGCTCAGGCACCTCTCCAATAACCTAGAGACCCTCCTCAAACGGGACTTCCTCAAACTCCTCCCGCTGGAACTCAGTTTCTATTTGTTAAAATGGCTTGACCCTCAGACCTTACTCACATGTTGCCTCGTCTCTAAGCAATGGAACAAGGTGATAAGTGCCTGTATGGAGGTGTGGCAGACGGCTTGTAAGAACCTGGGCTGGCAGATCGATGACTCTGTCCAGGATGCATTGCATTGGAAGAAGGTGTACCTGAAGGCCATCCTGAGGATGAAGCAACTGGAGGACCACGAAGCCTTTGAGACCTCCTCGCTGATCGGACACAGTGCCAGGGTGTATGCACTTTACTATAAAGATGGACTACTTTGTACAGGTAGGATGGCCTGACTGACTTGGCACAACATGAGCCAAGACGTCCCTGGTTCTGATCTGACCTTGGGCAAAGTGGCCTTTCACTAGCTGCCTTTCAGCCTCCATCAACAACGCAGCCCATCTTTCAGGGCCGTTGGGAAAACGAATGCAGTGGTTTATTCCCCAAAAGGAGTGCATGTGCGAGCGTACAAAGCTGTTTTATACCCAGGCAGGTCATTAATCCTTCTAACTCTTTTTGTATCCTGACTGAAAATGGTCCCTTGAATTCTTCCCCCATTTTACCTGAGGTCTTTTTTTTTTTAAAGCTGGAAATGTCAAGAGGAGAACTGTCCTCTGCATGTGTTCTGCTAGGAAGCTGTGGTCCTTCCTCTTTTTGAAAATGGTCTTAATTAAAATTACAGGCAGCTCATTCTTACTCCTGAAGTTATTTGCTTATAAAATGTATGCCTGTCCCTGTCCTCTCGTTGTACCTGCATGTCACTCTCTGATCTGGATCTGGACGAAGCTTTTGATCAGAAGGAGGCAGGTGCAAAGATGCTGGGCAGGGGAAGCAATGTACTTCTGGCTTGCAGGAATCTTTTGATCCTAGGATCATCGAGTGGGGAGTGACCTCAAAGATGATCCAGCCCACCTCTGCCCCGTGTAGGCTCTCGGCCGCATGGAGTTGCTACAGCACCCCTCGCAGACGGCCAGCCAGCCTCTGCTGGTTTCTCCAGCAAAGAAGACAGTCTGTCTCACTCATGGGAGATGTCTCCAGAGTTTTGGTCCCAAACTCCTGTGCCCTCTGCATGCAAAGGGTCTAGTCTGGCCTTCTAGAGCAACCAAGGGCAATTCTTTTCCTCTTCTGCGTGACATGAAGTCCACTGTCATTTCCCCCCTTAATCTTTTTGAGGCTAAGCATATTCCATTCCTTCAGCGGTTCCTCACGGGACTTGGATTTTACTTCCCTCGCCATTCTGGTAGCTTTGTCTGGACATGCTCCAGACTGACCATGTCCTTAGCTCATGATGCCCAGAACTGGGCAAAGTGCTCCAAATGCACCCTAACTAATGCAGAAAAGAGCAAAAACATTACTTCCTCATAATCCGGGCACAATACGTCTGTTAATGCAGAACTTCTTAGCTGTGGCATCGCAATGCTGGATCATATTCGGCTTGTGATCCACAAAAAGTGACATCCAGTCAGCAACTCTCCAAACACAGGGGATTGTGGGTATCTAGTAGGAAGCAAAAGGAGCACAGAGATGGGGGTGCCTGGAAAGCTTGCATGGATGCGGGTCTGAGCTATCTGTTTTATCCTGTTCATGCGGAGGTGAGGCTGACACAGTGCTTCATAAGATAGGTCATATCCTGGTGGAGCTCTACGCCCAAGCACAAGCGCTGGGGTTGCTACTGAGAGAACCACAGCAGCTGTGGGAGCAGAAGGAGGGCGCTCTGAGTAGAGGTGCAGCTCTCACCTGGACACACGTTTCCACGAGCAGAGCTGGAGTTCCAGTGTTTCCCGTGGTCATCTAGGCAGCCACAGGATTGCCAACATCCCTTTCAAATGCACTGCCGCCTACCTAGGTCTCCCACACGTTGTTCTTACATCTGTGATGTAAATGAAAAACTCAGCACAAATTTCTGCTGAATATCAACTTGTTAGGGCTCACTCAGTGTTCCAGCCTGACTAAATTCTTCTGAGTCTTATTTTCTCTGGTGTTGGCTATCGCTTCTAGCCAGAAGTGTGGCATCTAGATCGAGAGAGGTATTACTGCCACTCTATAAGACTCTGGTGCGCCCGCAACTGGAGTATTGTGTTCAGTTTTGGGTCCCTCGTTACAGGAAGGATATAGTCAGGTTAGAGTCAGTGCAGCGCAGGGCCACTAGGTTGGTGGCCGGTTTGCAGGGGATGCCGTATGAGGAGAGGCTGAGGGAACTGGGTCTCTTCAGCCTGGAGAAGAGGAGACTCAGAGGGGATCTGTTGGCGACATGCAGGTATGTGAGGGGGTGTCACACGGAGATGGGTAGAGACCTGTTCTCTCCTGCAGAGGAAGGCAGGACACGCTCCAACCAAGCAAAGCTCAGGGAGCCAAGGTTCCATTTGGATGCCTGGAAGCACTTCCTGACAGTTAGGACCCCGAGGGTGTGGAATGGGCTTCCACGGGAGTTGTTTGAGGCCCCGTCGGTGCGGGTGTTCAAGGATAGGCTAGACATGCACATGGTGGGCATGTCATGAGCGGAGCCTGCTGGAGCTGGAGGTCAGACTAGATGGCCCGGGAGACCCCTTTTGACTCGCTCTGTTTCTGTGTTTCTCTGTCAGCTGCAAACCTGATAAGCTATCCCTCTGCAACCTTATCCAAGGTTGAATGCAGCAGCACTCCAGTGAGAGATCTCGCTCCCAAAGAATCCCGAGCTTTCTATTAGCATTGTCTAATGGTTGCTCAAAAAGCTGCAGGTCCACCTAATTGTGGACAGTCTGACCCACAATTTGCCATCTTGTCAGCAATGGTATCACTGAAAATTTTGTCAAAGGCTTGTTGAAATCGACGAATATTATGCCCATGGCTTTTCCATGAGGGTACCAGATTAGTAACACTAGAAAGCAGATAAGGCTATCAAATCTTGCTGGCTCCTAGTCATAGAGTACTTTTACAGGCTGGCCTTACGTACCTGTTTGAGAATTTTGCTTGATATTGACAGCCTGATTCATCTGTAGTTTCCTGGTTCTGCCCTCTTTTCCTGTTCTTGGCAATGGAGACCGCATTAGCCTGTTTCTAGTTTTCTGGCACCTCTCCTGCTCTCATACATTGGATGTTACTGATTTTATGTTTACATGCTGATTTTTCGGTTCACGTGGGATCCCAACGCAGCTATCAAATAAAACAAAATGAATTTTAGAAACAAAACAGAAGTAAATATCTTTGTAAGCTTATGGCATCATAAACAAAACTCGGGGGATCAGGAAGTATACAGATGCATCTAAATAAAACTGATATACAAATGCATCTAAATAAAACCAACTAAATAAAATGTAGTCCTTTGGTAGACTATGGGGAGGGGCTAAATGAGTGAACTAGTCCCAGTGTGTACATGCCACCACAGGGAGACCTCGTCCGAGGTTCTCTCCATGCTCTTCTCAGATGGTGACAGGATAAGATACCTTCCATAAGATCATAACTTGCAGGTAGGGTTGAGCTGGAGGAAGACAGTCCTACTGGCATCTCAAATTATATAGTTCTTCAAAGGTCCTTCAGCACTTTGAATTTGACTTGAAATCACATCTGTGAAGAATAAATAGCAACAAAACTGCACCTGCCCAATAATGAGCCTCCATCAGCTCATTATTTCGGAATGGTTTTCAAGAGACAAGGTCGGCATTGAGTGGGAGCAGAGTGAAAAGTGGCTGGGCCCCCTTTCTCTTTCTACCAGCCCATTTCCCCCCTGTAGTGTAAATTTTTGTGGACTGGAGCATATGCCAAAGCAGTGCCAATATTTCGAAATGCCAGAAGGGTCTTTTATTTTACTGTAGGAAACTAGAACAGTCACCCTTCCAGAAATTCCTTTTTTCTTTTTCTGCCACTCCCTGTTCTTTCCTCCTACCCTGATCCTCCCTGCCCTGTGGAATTCTGGGTGGAAGGACAGCTCCAGCTAGAAATTGGAAATGATCCCTTGGAGAGAGCGGTCAGAATTAAAATGAGGCCTCACCCTGTGCTCACCGGGCTCCTTTGAATTCTAGAGCCCTTTCCAAAGAGAGGGATTCTGCTGGCTGGCCTACAAATCCCGCTCCCATTGTGGGTCTCTCTGTGACAGTCGCTTTGTTGTGTTAAAGCCCAACAACATGCTGCTGCCTCGTTAAAAGGACTAGAGGAAGGGATACTGATTTGATCAGGCCAAAAGCAGATGGTTCAAAACCAAGCTCTTTTTCTGTCCAGAAAAAGCAGGTTCTTCACTTCACTTGCAGGGCAGCGTTTTGAGGATCTGGGCTACACGTTCGTTTGGATTTCCTTGAGATGGGAGGTCTAATTTTCATGGGACATACGATGTGGGGGCACAGGCTTAATCATACGCATCCAGAATTGGGGATTAAGGGTTTTCGTATGAATGAGACTCTGTGTTCTGCATGAAGTGCTTCACCTCCCCAACCAGAATCCAGATCCTTCAGCTGGAACCAAGTGTGCACGAATTAATTGCTTCATCGCATGTACTCCTCCTGTGTCAAAGATTGAGATTTGGAATTTGTGTCAAGGCTGCCCACTTTGATTTTCTGGCCACTGAACTGCCTTTCCTTTCCCCCTCCCCTCTCCTCCCCTCCCCTCCCTCCCTCCCTCCCCTTGGGGCTGCAGGTTCGGATGACTTGTCCGCCAAGCTGTGGGATGTGAGCACCGGGCAGTGCATCTATGGGATCCAGACCCACACCTGCGCGGCAGTGAAGTTTGACGAGCAAAAGCTCGTCACAGGCTCTTTCGACAACACGGTGGCCTGCTGGGAGTGGAGCTCCGGAGCCAAGACCCAGCACTTCCGGGGCCACACGGGGGCAGGTGAGTCAAGGACTCCGGGAAAGCCAAAGACTTTGGGACCTGCACGGGCCAGCCCCACTGAGCGTCCCCCAGGCTGCCCGGCCGGCCTCCCGCCTGTTAGCTGAAGTGGTCACAGCCAGTTTGTCTCTCCCCCCACTTCTCTACTTTTTCCAGAAAGCTTTTGGCACAACTAGATGACCATATCCTGTTTCCAGGGTGGGCAGCACATGCCCTTCCAGGCTGCAGTACTATTGGCCATGCTGGCTGGGGGGCTGGGGGAGCCCTCACAGGTGTCACGTGCCCTACTGGGTCAGACAAAGGGACTCTCTGATCTCGCGTCCGGTTTCCCAGGCACCTCCATGAACCCCAGAAGCAAGGTCCGGGGTCAAGGCTTTGCACCGTGTCTGCCTGTGAACTGGTAGAGAGAGCCAGTCTCTGGAAGTGCAGGCCTGGTGCAGCAGTCCTCGGCTCTCCTCCCCCGTGGATCTAGCCTCCTTTAAAGCCCTCTTTCCTCGCACTGCTTGCCACGTCTTGTGGCAGCACTTCTGCCAGCCTGCTCCGAATCGACTGGCGATGGCTTTCGTTGCCTTCTGTGTTGTGGGAGCAGGAGGAAAGCGGCTCAATCAGCCGCCTCTGCCTGATGCACAGTCACGTGATTGCATTTGCCTAGCCTCTGGTGGTGGCTGCTTGCGTATGCAAAACAACACCTCCCCCCATATGCAAGAGGGAGGCATCAGCCAGCAAAGAAACTGTCCTGCATCCCTCTGCACATAGCATATAATTTTGGTTCTACTTCCACGAAAGGGGAAGCTCTAATTTCTAGGAAGCCAAACTGACTGTAGTTGCAGAGCAGATAACAAATTATCTGTGTCTGTCTTAGTTTCAGTAGCAAAGAAGTACATGATTGGTACTTAGCCAGTATGGCATAATGGTTAAGGGACTGGGACTGGGACTCAGATGGTCTGGGTTCTAGTCCCCACGCAGCCATGGAGCCAGCTGGGTGCCTTTGGGCCAGTCTCAGACTCTCAGCCCAACCTACCTCGCAGGGTTGTTGTTTTGGGGACACGATGGAGAGCAGGAGGAGGAGAAATTACTCAAGCGGCTTTGAGTGCTTTAAAAACGAAAAAGGTGGGATTTAAATCTAATAAATAGGTCAATTATTTTCTGGCCATATCAGTCCTTTTCAAAGTGACCTTTTCTCTCTGTCAGTTTTTAGTGTGGATTACAATGACGAGCTTGACATCTTGGTCAGCGGCTCAGCGGATTTCACTGTGAAAGTCTGGGCCTTATCCACGGGAGCGTGTCTAAATACGCTGACTGGACACACGGAATGGGTCACGAAGGTAGGTGTGGCTGGCAGCCCAGAGATGGCAGCACCCTCCCTTTGCATAACAAAACGCTGCACCACGTACCACCTGGGAAGTGGCTGCTTTGTCCCAGAGTGTTTTTGGGGACATGTGGCATGTGGGGAAAACTGCACTGTGAAGCCGGATTCCTGTGATTGCTTGCAGGGCACCACCAGTGTGTTCGGTCCTTTATTCCCCGAGTTATTTATTCCTGTACTGCCCAATAGCTGAGGTTTTCTGAGAGATTCACAGCAATTCATCAATCACAGCACAGATTGCAGGACAGCGCCCTGCCCCGGAGAGCTTGCAGTCTGGTATTTGACAAGGACAACCACAGGAAAAAGGGACAGACGTATTGGAGTGCTCAGATCCACGCCCCAAAGGGCTTGCAGTCTTAAATTCGACAAGGCAGGAAAACAGGAGCAATGGGAGAGCTTTTTCCTTTGCGTGTAGGTTGGCTTAGTGACAGTCTTGAGTTGCTTCCATTGTCTGCCACCGACACAGCGAACGGTCAGGAGTTCTGGGAATTGTCTAGAACCATCCGAAGGCGCCAAGCTGACGAAGGCTGTGGGAACTAGCCCGTTGTGCAAAGAAGCCGCGTTTGAATGCATCTGGCTTTGTCTTCAGAACTTGAAGTGCCCCCACCCACAGAGAGAGCGCTGGTCCTTCAGACACAGCATCGTTTACTCTGAGCAGCCGTGGCGTTCCAAGGCTTTGCAGGGAGCACCTTCCAGCCTTCCCGTCTCATGTCCACCTTGCCCCGTTAGGTCTTCTCGGACTGGACTTTGCTCTTCGTGCTCTTTCCTGGACTTGCTACTTGACTAACCATGTTGCTTTCTGCTAAGCTCCGAATTGTGCCCCCGCCCCACAACCCTCTTTGCATCTAAGAGGTAGATAGAATTCAGCGAGTTCTTCTGTCTTCAAGTGGGCAGGCTGAATGTGTGCAAATATGGGTCACAGCTGAGTCAGTTTGAGGTGCCATCATATAGCTTTGGTGGCCTGCAGGTCCCCAGATGTGGAGGCTCTTGAGATGCCTGTGCCCTGCTAGGGGGAAACCAGTCCTACAGATTTTTCTAGCCAGTCACGTCTCCTCCCGCCCCGTCCCCTCCCTTTTCGCTGGCACACCCGTTACCCCCCTCTCCTACTCTCCAAGTTCAGTTTCCAAATGACAGAGGCAGCTAAGTGGTTCTCCCCAAGCTAGCCAAAAAAAGGTGCATCTCCATCCTTCTTTCAAGATTGAAGAACTGTCTCTGATTTCAGAAGAGATTTCCCAAGCTGTCCCTCAGCTCCAGGGACCCTGGCGTTGCTCTTTCCCAAGTACAGAGCAAAATCTCTCTCTCGGGTCCTGTTTCCTGGGCAAAATGCAGTCGGAATAAGAAATGTGCGGCCCGAACGACCTTGCAGCATAATCCCCATCACCAGCGTCCATTGGCCGTGAAGCTGGGACTCAGTGGGAGCTGAGATCTAACCATTTCTGGAGGATGCAGGTTGCCCACCTTTCAAGAGAGCAGGAACCGACAGAGGAGCTCTGCTTGGGCATCTGTTTCCCCAGGGGATTAGAATCATGTGGCGGGAGAGTAACATGGGCCACCTAGCCACCCCCCCCCCACCCCAGCTCTGGGTTGGACAGGGTGCCCCTGGAACACAGAGGAGGCTTTTTTTCAAAGGCTCCTTGCACAAGGTAGAAACCTGGCCAAGCCCTCAGTCTGCCTCCCTCAGCTCTAGCCACGGGGGGGGGGGGGGGCAGAGTCAGGGTCCAGATGTAAATGCATCCAAACCTTGCTTTGGTGATTTGCCTGCATGCCTCCACCTTCATGCCGCCTTCCTTCCAATTGCAGGTTGTCCTGCAGAAGTGCAAAGTCAAGTCCCTCATGCACAGCCCCGGGGACTACATCCTGCTCAGCGCTGATAAGTACGAAATCAAGGTGCGTGGCCTCTCCACCTCGCCTGCTTTTGGATGCCAAGAAGCAGCAGGGCTGCGTGTCACAAGAAAGGGAGGCCTCCGGCCTTCTTGCGGCAGATGGCTAGCACCCCCGTGTGTCTCGTGGTATAAATCGGGGCCCAAAGGGGACTCAGCAGCCGCCTGCTCCAGCATTTGGGACACAAAACCCCCCACTCTCCAGTTACAATAAGGGTACTTTTAAATTTTAAATTCTGAGATGGCTAGTATGTTCTGGATTTTTTTTTATTTGGTTATTTAAAACTCCTCTATACTGTCCCTTGCCAAAGTCTCGGGATGGTTTAACAATACGATGCTTTCTTGATGTTGATTCGTTGAGTTACTTCGTCAGGTACTAATAACCTACCAAAACCAAATTACAAACCTCCAAATAATTTGAGAACTGGTGGGGTTAGAATGTCAGTCCAGGACTGGGAAACTCACTCACTTTCTCTCCACCTAAGCTCCCTCTCAGAGCTGTTGGGAAGACAAAATATTTAAGGGGGCGGGTGAAATGGCCTTGCCCGCCATGAAGGGCAGGTGCAGTCCAGATGTGGGAGCTCCTACTCTGAGTGGGAATTTGCAGCCAGACCCTGCCCTATGGAGTGCTCCTATTTCAGGATTCCAGCCACTACCATTCCATTCCTCCTGTTCTGGGTGTTCCGTTTCCCTCTCCACAACACTCCAGTAGTAATTTCCGGCCACTGAACATGCTCAGTACTCATTGGCATGTTTTGCAGTTCCCCCTCCCCGCTCTCAGGAATTTTTTCTTTGGGGAAGACTGCAAACCTGAGTTCCTCCATTGCAGGGATGGCGCCATTTTGCCTACAGAGCAGAGAATGGTGTGATTAAAAAAAAGAACAAGCGAGCATGAAAAAGTGGATCAAGAACCTGAAGTCCTTGCGTTTGTTTGTGTGCTCCCCTCTTTATTCTTGCTGCAATGTATCATCAAAAGCATGTACTTGTCCCGAGGAGCTTGCAGTCGAGGTTTAAGGTGCATGGGAGCAGAAAAGCAGCCATGAGAGAGAAGGGTGCGCTGAGTGACGGAGTCACTTTGTCGCACGTACGTAGGGCAGGGGTGGGACACGCAAGACCCTCCAGATGTCCTGGGACTGCACTCCCATCAGCTCTGGGAAGCTTAGCCAGAGGCGAGGGATGATAGGAGTTGCAGCCCAGCAGCATATGGAGGGCCAAATGGGCCCCATCCCTGATGCAGGAACTAGCAGGTAAACCTGAGGCGGACAGGCGTGCATCGAGCTTTCCTTCAGGAAAGGCAGCTCTGCAAGGATATTTGGGGAAGGGCATACAGTCAGCACAGGTGGATTCAGAGAGGGCCAGGTGTCCTGCTGCCGCAGGTGCCCGAATGCCTCACCCGCTCTCTCGTCTCGTCGCATCTCAGATCTGGCCGATCGGACGAGAAATCAACTGCAAATGCTTGAAAACCCTGACGGTGTCCGAAGACCGCAGCATCTCCCTCCAGCCCCGGCTTCACTTCGACGGGAAATACATTGTGTGCAGTTCAGCCATCGGGCTGTACCAGTGGGATTTCGCCAGCTACGACATTCTCAGGTAAAGGCCCTGGAGGTGAAGCGGGTATTTGCAGAGGACCTCTGGCGCCGGCGCCGGCTGTTCCTCTCAGGGCTGCGCAACCAGCGTGCAGGTCAAGCAGATGTCTGAAAGGACCATCTGAGATAGGCAAACCGGCTTGCCAGCAGTGGCCTTCTGGTGTCTTGCTTTGAGTGCCTAGTTTCCCTACACTGGCGTCTGCAACAGCCACCCCTTAGTCTCCCCGTCTGGCCTGCTTATTCCCTCCCTAATCCCATACATTTCTTCTTTGGATAAAGCCTTCTCCCTGTTCGGCCATCTCCTCTAAACTCTCAGGCGCTCAGCCAATTGCAGGCAGAGGAGCTTGCGCTGGAAACAGAGGAGCCGAGAGACCCACTTGGCTGCCTAGTATCACTGTGGCAGAGAGGAAGCCCAGCCATTTCTTGCTGCACTACAGTCCAGAATATCTACTTCATTTTTTAAAAAGCCAATTCCTCGAAAGTTTAACTTGTCTTGTGTGCTCTTTTCTTCTGATCTCTCTGCCTCTGTCTGTCTGTCTGTCTGTCTGTCTCTCTCCCTCTCTGTCTGTTTCTCTTTCCTGCTGCTGCAGGGTTATCAAACCGCCTTTGTTTGCAAACTTGTCCTTGCTGGGCTTTGGTGACATTTTTGCTCTCCTGTTTGATAACCACTATCTGTACATAATGGACTTGAGGACAGAGAAACTGATCAGCCGTTGGCCACTGCCGGAGTACAGGAAGTCGAAGAGGGGCTCCAGCTTCCTGGCAGGAGAAATGTCTTGGCTCAATGGTTTGGACGGTGAGAATGACATGGGCCTGGTCTTTGCTACCAGCATGCCAGACCACAGTATCCACCTGGTCTTGTGGAAGGAACATGGCTGAAGGGAGCTGTTGGCATACGTGGCGTGGCTCTTTTTAAAAAAACAACAACACACAGTAAAAACACACAACGGACACTGCCAGTGATGGTTCAGAGAGAGGAGACTTTGCATGAACCAAAGCCGCACATCTTAATGGATCCCATCATGCAATGCACAATCATTTAAGCCTTTCATTTTCAATGTCACGTTGAGAAACGGGGGGTGGAGACTACAAGTTGGGGAGAGGAAGATGTTTGGGGGGGCTTTTTTTCCTTTTACACATAATGCACCATAGCATGGCGATTGCCTCCCCACCGCTCACATATACTCATGTTTAAACATACACTCGGGCACACTTCTCGGCTGTATTTTTACTTCACTTGCCGGGGGGAGGCTTATTCAAAGGGCATTGAACCTGAGACGTCTTCTCTTCCCCCTGCAATCTCTCTCGCTGAAAGGATTAAAAGGAGGTGGTTCATGAAAGGGGGGGGGGATCTGATCACTCTAAAAAGGGACTGTGCCCGTAGATAATTTATTCAGAGCTGTTGCTCTCTCCCCCGCTACCTGCACCTCACTTCCACACACTCTTCCCCCTGTCGCACTGGCTTCACACACTTCTGCTCCTGGCCATGGCCATGCCTAGCTGTGAGGAACACCTGAACAAAGAGATGCGTCAGGTATCTATGTATTGTTCTGAGCGTGGATGCATAGGGGTTTCAGTACCTGGGGTCCGAGCGAGCCTGAGTTTAAATAACCCTGAAATGCTTATCTCAGATGGTCACCTGTACAGGCACACCGAAACTGCTCTTTCACTGTGGGATTATTTTAAAGGCAGCCATCCTGGCTTAAAAACACACACACACACACACACACCCTGCATCTTTTTGAGGATAATTCTTGACCGCTTGCCTAGGGGTAAAGGGCAGCCCCCAAGTCCATGCTGGATCTTGTCCTATCCTCTGTCCAGACTCAAAAGAGTTCGACACTTAAAAGCAGGCGCCTTGTGATGAGGCGTATGGGGTGGAAATGGGGGCAGGCCTTCCGTGCTCTTTTGTTTGTTGGGGGCAGGAGTGACTCTTCCAGCACATGCTACGGAAATTTACATGAATTTACAAATGAATAAACCAACAGCCTAGTTCAAGACTTGTATCCATGTGCAGTTACTGACTGAAAAGCTTTGAGATGGTCTCCCTGGCCTTGGACTAAAATATGAAGTTAATTTTGGCTCCTGCACCCACAGACGTACTCCCAGCAATTGGGTCAAAGGATTGAGGTCGCGGAAAGACTTTAATAGCAGTGGAGGTACGGGGGGAGCCATGGTGTTGCCTCATGGCTGTTTGTTGCATTGTTTTGGTAACTGGATGCTCCTGGGATTTGCGGGGTGGGAGGTGTCTGCGCTGCGGTTGTAAAGGCCACTGGGGGACGGGGACGGGGGGTTAAGCACCCCTTTAGGATCCCGTCATTGCCTGCTGGGGACTGTGTAATGACAGCACACAGCTAGGTCCACAAGGCCCTGCAGGCAGGCGCCAGACTGCCTGCTGAAGACAAGGTGCTGCCCCAGGGGAACTTTTGCTCTGACCCGGCGGGGCGGCTTGGGAGCCTAGAGGCACGTGCAGAACGCAAGGATGCAAAGCCAAGAGGTAAGTTCAAGGGTGTTGGGGCTGGGCTTGCCCTGGCGGTGCAGATGGCCTTGTGATCTGGCTCCCATTCGTGGGCTGATAAATTGGGGTGGCTTCACCAATTTGCCTCCTGGGGCCGAAGGTATTTGCGAGGGAGCTCAGCATCACAGGGAGCACCGATAAAGCTCAGCATGAAAGCTGTAGTGGATAAGGGACCGAACTGACGTAGGAGTTAAGCGCCCCTTGCTCAGGAAGAGGTGAGAGCACACATGGGTGTGTTCAGTCCCAGGCCTGTCCGGATAGGGCTGGGGAACATTCCTGTCGGAAACCCTCTGCCTGGTTCAGTGTTTGTGCCAATCTGTAGCTATTGCCTGAATGTTTTTCATCAGAGGACGACGCCTGTCAGCCAGTTTGGAGAGACCCACACCCCAAAGATGCAGCAGGGCTGGCTGAGGTATATTTTGAAGCAGTCCTGTTGCTGTGGGTCAGTGGAGGCAGGTTTTGGCCGACCTCAGGCATGTGGACCAGATCTGCACCTCCCGGTCTCGTCAATTGGCTAGACTCGTTTCCATGCCCTCTTAATCACTGGGGGCCTTCACTGTTTTTGCATGTTTCCCCCCACCCACAACCTAAAAGGTTGCAATGCCATCACCTCTGGCTTTGTTGCAGGGCAGTAAACTGAATTACACGGGTATTTTTGGTTTTGTAGCCCCACCTTATTTGTCTTTAGCTTCTCCCCCTTTATTTGTAGCCTTGGAGGGCCACCTGAGTTTCCTCCATTGAATTTAGCCCTCCGTGTCATGCCATCTCCTCAGGTCTTGGGATTCAGAGGCAGAAGAACCTGGCTTTGGTCTGTCAAGGGTGGAAAAATCGCCCTCTGAGAGTCCACTGGGGTGTACAATTAAAAGAATATTTACAGTGAATTCAGACATAGAGGAAATATACACGGCTTGTAGGCAGTCCCTTTAGGGACTGCCAAGAGGGCGGCTGCAAGAAGTTTTCATAACCTCTCGGTTGCATACATACAGCCTGGTGGTGGGTCACACACACAGCGTACCAGAGGCATGTTAGAATAAAGCGAAAGGGATTGTATGGGATAACGGCAACAGCACAAAAAGCGCCTTCGGGTCAGGTAAGCAGTTGGCATTTCTAAGCGTGTCCCTCCAGAGAACAGGCAAGTATTGGCATCTCTAAGGTGCACCTGCAACATGGATTCCCGGTCAGATCAGGAAGTCTAAAGCCATCCCGAGCTGTTTGTAGGGGATGGGATAGAAAGGCTTTTAATAAATACATGAGCTGTTTTCAAAGTGTCAGGCTTTCAGCAGCCGTATTATGGCAGGGCTTTCGCTCATCTTGTCCTGTCAGGTCCTCGTTCAGTTTTGAGTTCTACCGGCATTTGGTCTCTGCCTGGTGTTTATCACTGGGAGGCAGCAAGCCCTTCCCAAACACAGCCAGGTTAGTTTGCGGGGAAAGCACCCAGGCCGCTGCAGCAGGAGGATCGTGACTTGAGAAGCGGATGGGCGGGCTTGGCCGAGAAAGCGGACATGTCCACAGCTGTCTCCCAGGCAAAGCAGTGGTTGAAAAAGTGGGAGGAAAAACAGGCAGGGAAGCGCTCCACTCTGGGCTACTCGGGGCGGGGGGGAGGGGGGGCTCTACGCAGCCCAGCAGTGTAGGAAAGATGCTGGACAGGGACCAGAGGGGTGTGCGCAGCGTCGCTGCTCCGCGCCACCCAAAACTATGCTGAATAATTTTCCTTGCTTGGCATCTTCTCTGTCTGGCGGTGGCTCTCAGTTGGGTAATCCGACTTTCGCTAAACCTGGGTTCCTGAAGGACGTGGAGTCTGGCAAGCTGCCCGTCCGTCCATCCTGCTGAAGTATGAGGATGCTGTTTCCTCCCTAGGTATTTGGTGATAGCTGCTGCAAAACAGCAGGCCAGCTAGAGGCTCCCTGCATGTAGATGAAGCCAAGTTGGACGAGCCAATGCTTGGCTTGATAGAAGGTGGCCTTCGGTGTTGACCCACGCTTTGGGAAGGCTCCATAGCACAGTGGGGGTGAGCTGCTTTGGACCCAGGTTCAGTCCCTGGCAGCATATCCAGGTAAGGCTGGGCAACATGCAGCAGAGGCCCAGATCTGTTCTTGGATGCTGTGGTGCAAGGGACGGGATTTCTGACGGGTTGAAAACACGGCAAGTTTTAGCAACAAACACATGTCTTCATTCCATGCAATGTTGAATCTTGCTACTGGAGAAAGGGCTCACTTAAGGAGTGTTAATGTCATGCATGTTATGTTTGTCTTACCATTTTTATTTTTATCTAAGGATTGATTGAGGATAGCCCTACCTTTGAAGGGCTACTTTCAAAGTGAAGATACCTCCTTTCATTCCAAGTATCCTCTCTCTGAAGGACTGGCCAGCCCAAGCTTAGTTTAAATAACTCCTCAGTTGCTTTCAGGTGGGACTTTTATTGGGCACTTGCTCTGTGTCATTCGTGGGGTTTTACAGAAGGGCCGGATCACTATACAAAAGCCTCAAATGTTCCCCACTCTTTCTTCTTTCAGCTTCCACAGAAAATCTGTTTATGTAGGAAAGATGGAATAAACCTCATAGTCTCTTTTGATTGTTTTGCATACTAAGGAGGAGGAGGAGATGGAGGCATTTTGCC
Organism: Varanus komodoensis; assembly: GCF_004798865.1. Taxonomy (NCBI): domain Eukaryota; kingdom Metazoa; phylum Chordata; class Lepidosauria; order Squamata; family Varanidae; genus Varanus; species Varanus komodoensis. Next base: position 3,585,247 of record NW_025335873.1, on the reverse strand, counting down.
CCCTGTCCCATAATGCTGGACCCCAAAGGGGTCATCCTAGGAAGCGTTTGAGTGGGAAATTCGGGAAAGATCAGAGGAAGGACTGCACAATCCATGTAGCTGGGCCAGTGCCAGGTACCAGAGAATTCCAGGGTCCATACAACAGCAAATTAAATTTAAAAATGTGCAAATTTCCGTGTGCTAACTGTATATGCTATAATAATAAGGCGCTCTCTCTCCCTCTCTGGGTGTGTTTGTACTCTTCTAAAGACCTTGTCACTGAAGGACGCCTCTATTTGTAAAAAGGGCTCCATGGGCAGGGGAGAGCAAAGCACGTCAGTTCGGAAAACGAGGCAAAGACAGCAGGAGGGGAAGCCCATGTTAGCCCAAAGGCAGCTAGTCCAGGGGAATCCGACACAGCAGAGATCTTCAGCGCCCCTGACGCTTCCTTTCAGCAAGTGCCCATGCCCAGCAGGGTGGTGGGGGCAACGGCCTCTCAGAGGTTCCAGGTTAGAGCCCCAACCCCAATTTTTGTCTGGGAGACCTGACCAGTTTTGCACCTCCCTCTCCATCCCAAATTGGGTGCATTAAGAGATTTACACATGTTCTAAAGCACGTAGGTACGTGTGTGTGTGTGTCTTCCAAGCGCCTGTTGCCCAAGGTTTAAAGGGATGTGTGGAGTGCAGAGAGGAGGGTATTTGATTTCGGGAGGTGGGGGGACCCTTCTGCAGAAAGATTCAAGGCAGGGGACAGCAGGTGGGGAAGCCCCCCCCCCAGCCCTTATTTATTTATTTATTGTTTGATTTATATCCTACCTTTTTCCTACAAGGGGCTCAAGGCAGCTTACAGCATCCTCCTCCTCCATCTTATCCCCACAACAACCACCCTGTGAGGTGGGTTGGGCTGAGAGTCTGTGACTGGCCCAAGGTCACCCAGTTGGCTCCATGGCTGAGCGGGGACTCGAACCCAGATCGCCTGAGTCCCAGTCCCATGCGCTTAACCACTACACCACACTGCCTCTCCTTATCATGCTTCTTGTATGCATTCTTCACCTCCAGCTATTCATAGATGCCATGTAGTTGTCAATGCTGGAACAAGGAAAGGGGGACCCTTATTGAGCATCACAAACATGGCTAATTGCACAGGGGTTCCAAGTGAGGCTTTTCCGAGCAAAGCACTCACTCCTGCACCAACGAATCCCTTGGATTTGCTTTCTCCTTCATTTTTTTCAAGCTCTTTCTATTAGTGAACTTTGGTACATTCTCACCCCCTATAAAGAATCACAACATTCTCATGCATCTCTGCATTCATCAATGCAAAATAAACCTACCAGCTTCCTTCCTTTGGCTCCCTGGTTCATATTCTCAGATAGGCAAGAACCATTAAATTATTTTTGGATACTTCTTCCAGTATGCACAGGACCCGTGTGCTGTGATTTCTCCGTTCCTCTCTTGAACATGCACAGGAGCTTCGCCTCGTCTCTGTCATACCTTAAAAAAGGTTTTCTTTTCTTGACTCCGAGGATCAATATCCATACCTTTTCCCGGAATCATCACATCATTGCTTACAAGGGTATGCTTTGTAGTACCCAGCTAACCAAACTGATCTGTGACGAATTATATCTCCAGAGTGTTGTGTCCCCTAATCAGGGATACTCTGGGCACGTCTGGTTGGAAGGCAGTCCGGCAGTGGTACACCATTGCAACCTCCATGGGGACCTCTACGCTGCCTCCGAACGCCTGGAGAATGGAGTGAACGGAGGTCTGAACCACCTTCCTAGGATTGACAATCCTCTTCCGTGGGCTGAGGACCTCTTTCCTATCTGGTTCTCGGAGAACGTGCTGCGGTATATTTACTCCTGGTACTGCATTCCAGGGGGGATTGTTGACGGAGGTAAATACGGTACTCGGAAAGACGTAGTTTTCAAAGAGGAAAACGCCAACATCTGGACTTTGCTTTTCAATGGTGCCCATGAGGGTCTTCCAATTTGTGTGCAGAATAATTTCGTCAATGTCATTTAGCAACACTGATCTGCGTCTGTACATAGACACAGTCATTCAAGGCTGTGATTTGTCCACAGTAGCCAATTTGGGTCCCACCTTTCCTGAAACGCCACTCAGTAGAAACATTGAGGTAGGACGTGATTGGCCAGGGAACAATCTCAGCTGTCCCCGCTGCCACATAAACCTCCAAGACTTGCTCCATCCGCAGGCTGCAGCTGTTCTTGTAAATCCCCACTTTCTGTGCCCCTAGAAGCTTGTACATTTCCATGCTTTGTACAAACTGCAGGATGTTGTAGGCACCAAACATGGTGGAGATGCACACCGTGAAGTCCACGGAAGGCCTCCCAGGTTTGCGGTTTTTGATTTCAGACCTGAGTAACTGGCTGACATCTCCCCTAGGAAGGGAGCTCAGGGACACCGAGAAGGGAGGCTCACAGTTCATGGGTTCCATGCAAATCACATCTGCTGCTGCATATGGAAATCCAAAGTGATCTGCATGGACATCAATCACAGCCTTCGAGGTGCAGACAGCAGCTCGGCAACAGAACTAGCAATACTGTGCCTTGATTTCTTCTTGGGGCACAATACTGACCACCCGCGTCAGTTTCTCCACCAGGTTATCGAAATACGGGGTGATGACCAGAGTCTGGCTGTCCCTTAAAGCAGAGATTGAAGTGTTAGCCAACTGGCCACTGCAGAATCCCCTTTCCCCCTGAAAGAGTTTGTGCGGGTAGGGGTTGAACTGCATCTGGTGGAAGGAAAGAACCAGCATGGAAGCAAAGGCCCCCAGGCATAACCCAGTGGCCAAACGGACCTTCTTGCTAGAGCAGATCATCGCAGCTGACTTGGGCTCCACACAGCAATGCGTCCCACTGCCGAGCCTGCAACGGAGGAGACGAGCAGATGGGTAAGTCTGGCACGGGGGCACCGCGTCTTGCATGATGCCGGAAAATAGAAGAATGTGGCAGTCGATACCTGTGCATGTGGGAATGAGCATGCGCACCATCTCCCAAGAGGAGAGGTAGACATAAGACTGCCGTTTGCCTAGCCAAATCGCCTGAGATTGGGAAATAATGGTTATTTCCTTGTAGCCAACTTGTTGTTCAAGCAACGGCAGTGGGCAAATTTTCTTGCGAGCAAAAGGAGGTGATTTCAAGAGTGTTACTTGTGGGTAAATTGTCTATTTTCAGGGAAGGGTTCTGAGCACAATGGAAAAGGAAGCCTAGGGAAAGCAGTTGAATGGCACGCTTCATCCTGTCGACATTTTAACAGCCAGGAATGACTGTTCTCCGCTTGCAGACGGGAAGAGGAACCTGAGAAGTCACTACCATAGAAGATCAGAGAATTTATTCTGCATGTTTTGTGCTTTTGTGATTCCTCACCGATGGTCATTTGCAGGTAGAACTTCCTTCAGGACTTCTCCTCTGCTTTTTGAGCATTCCTGAGCCTTTTTTTAAGGACAAGCATAATACAATACCTAAGGGCTAGCGCACAATAAAATGCCATGAAACGGTTGTGCAGTTTTGCCATTCCACCATGCTACAGAATTTACCTTGTGGTTGTATAGTGGCATATAGTCAGAGAAGTTAAGAAAACCCAGGCAGGGGAGGAGGAGGAGGAGGAGGAGGATGATGATGATGATGATGATAATAAAGAAGCCAACCTTAATCTCTCAGAGAATCCAGAAGAAGAAACCTCAGTAAAGCGGTGGGTTAAAATGAGTTCAAAGCCCAGTGCAGAGAAGCTGGAAGAGGCTTGTGACCCTTTAAGGGTGAACAAGACGAGATCAAAAGCTCACACCATAACAAATGCATTTGCCTTTGTTACTTTTACTGACAACAATGCTCTGTTGAGGAACATGGGCTCTGAGAATTGAGCTGTATATTTATTTTATAGGTCCCCAAAGGAGCAAGTTGTATCTATTAATTTAGCTTCCAATTCTAGTTTTTAGCACCACCTAGGCATGGACCAGAATAAATATTGCCTTGATTCTTCTTGGAATTCAAGGCAGCATTCACAATGCCTCATCTTAACCTCACAAGAACCCAAACTTTGCAATGGGGTGAGGGGGCGGGGGTTCATAAAGCGATCTAGAAGGTAGAACAGATACCTGTTATCTTCACTGCAAAAAGCTGTATTTCCTCTTGTTCTTTTGCTTTGAGTATGAAGAGAGCAACTGTCTTTCAAAAATTTCTTGGATCAGGCTCTTACAGCAGAATATCTCCCACTCTTCCAATATGTTCCCAAACGCTTCCTTTGCCTGTTTTGAGGCACAGGATTTTCTGCCAGTGGTTTGCTTTTTAGAATTGCTCATCCAAATATCGCTCCTCAGCCTTTAAAAAGAAGATGAACATGGAAGGTAAAAATGAATCTGTGGATGAGGCAGCGCATCCAGACTCTTTCAACTGGGAGAGCTGGCACGTTCAAGTTCAAAGTCGGGCTGGCTTGAAAAACAAGTTTGGTGAGTCCCAGTGGAATGTTTGCTCTGCTTTGGAAAGGTGACCGGCTGCAGTTGGCCTGGGAGAAGGAAGGAGACAGGACGAGATACTGTTCCAAGCTTCAGGTTTTTTAGGGTACCATCCAGCAGAAGCTGTGCCTGAGCTTGTGCCAAGCACCTTGAAGAATTTTGTGGGCTTCCAGAAAGGTTGGGAGGGCACACGACCCCGTGATTCCGCCGTTAATGCACTGAGGATAAGGGATGCTGCAGACCAAGTGCAGCCTGGTTCTCCCAAGGGAAGAGAACCTTGCTTGGTCTGGTACTTCTCTTTTCACAAATTAATGTCAGAAGATGGCAGCTTTCTTTATATCCATGTTGAGATGCCCTTGACACATGCAGCCTCCCCGGCCCCCCCGATGGAACTTCGTTTGGCAGTTGGTGACCGCTTTTCAGCGGCACAATAAACCGCCATGGCTTGAGGACTTGGGACTGTTGGCATGGTTTTCGTGAGTTGTGTGAACCTGGAGTGGAAGAGACACGGCAGTCCCACTCAGCACGTCCCACCGAGGTCAGTCGGGATTGCTGAGAGTGGGTACACAACAGAAGCGTTAACCCAGCAGCTTGGGCCGGGAAGTTTTCCGAGAAGTAAGGAGGCCCCACCCCTGCAAATGCAGAAGGCAAAATTTCCTACTGGGAAATTGGGATGGGTAGTGAGTCATCACTGGGTGCCGTCTTCATGTTGAAGATTGCTTCATGTTTCTGTTGCTTCAGCTACAGCATCTAAAACAGGTTTTGGGGGTGGGGTGGGAATGAAGACCCCACATTTCCTTCACCTGTATTGCACAGGCAGCTTTCCTGAAACCCAAAGCACGTTTTGTTCCTCTGGCATTTGTGCCTAGCCACACCCAGGAGATCCCAGCCTTGGGTTTAATGGAGTGGCCGGCAATTGTGAGGTAACTTTCTACTGGCTGCCATTTAGCTAATAAGGGCGGGGAAGGATTGTGGAGGAAGCAGGGGAATACACCCTTGGCGTGTGTGGTCATGTATCCTGCTTTGTGGAAGTCAGTCCTCTATTTGAAGGTGCTTTCTGCTCGAAGGACCGTCCTGCCCAAGTCTGGTTGAACAATAACGAACCATCAAGAAGGGCAGGCGGTGAGGATCTAGGCACCAAGCTGAGCTACAGGCAAGATGCACTGAAAACAGTCTGAATTAGAAGAAAGATTTTCACATACACACCTTTTATGCAACCCTTCGTTAATTAGTCACTGCTATGTAAAAAGTATACAAGCCCCCATTGCTTACTGATTTGTGACTGCAGCAGAGGGGAGATGGGGGACCGCTCCCCTCAGTGTGCCAAGAAGCCTCTGAGCTGGAGATCTTCTCCTTCCATCGACAGCCATTCCATCGAGCGACCGTGAGGTGCAGCGGGGGAGAGAGAGATGGGAAGCCGGATTACTTCATCCGCTCTTCCGAGAGGCCAGGGAGACAAGGGCTGTCACAATTGGACGTTTCTAACAATGAGCTTCTGACTTTCTTCCTCCACCCTCTCAGTCAGAGCAGGAGTGACGACAGCATTAGCGGAAGCACCAGGCAGTTCCCTGTTCTCCTAGTTCTGGCAGCTGAAGGAGGCAGTAATAGGACTTTCATTATTAGCTGATTTTTCCTTGTGACAGTTCAGCATTAAAGGAAGTCAGAGAAGAAGGAAAATAGCAAGGAAATTCCCTGGATGTTGCACCCCCTTTTTTGGACGGCATTCTTTCTTTACACTAGGAGTTGAAATGGGAACACAACTTTGCTACGTTGGTTCTGCATCTACCTGGATTTTCACCTTGCGAATGCTTTAATTCAGCATGTGTACATTGCAGAAAGCAAAAAGCTACACCACGTTGTGTTAAATATTTCCTTTTATACCAATCCAAGATTTACTCTCTCTCTGTGTCTTTTAAAGTGGCAGCCAGGTGCTGCAAAGCACTAGAGTTCCTGTCATACAGAGGGACAGGGGATCTCTTTCCCCTGCATCTCTCCAGACCGGTTACCTGAGCTTTCACAGAGAAGTAAGACTCTGTTCCTCCTGTTCATCTGATCTAATAAACACTCCTGCCTGCATCAGTGAAGGGACGGTACTCCTGGGGGGATGAATGTCCACTCTTGGCATGTATATATGCGCACATGTGCGTATCTAAGCTCTGCCACATAGCTGGGGGTTCTCAAACTTTTCACAACATCCAAGAAAAGTTCTGTGACAAGGAAGTACATCCACAGACGTTTACTCATTCAACAGATTATATGATGCACTTGATACAATGGTTAAGCTCAAGATGGATAAAACCTGAATATTTTAAATTTAAACTTGTTTTTTTAAGATAAAATGTTGCCCAACTGCTCTGCATTGGTTCCTCCCATCAGCAAGAGTGACTGTGCTAACCAGGAATGTAAACTTGATTACAAATTAAGCAAATCCTGGCTTGTTGCTTTCCTAGCGGGCCATGGTCTGAAGCCAGGGTTTGGAGCTGGCTTCTGATTTTTGCCCTGTCTGGAGAAACAGGCCAAGAGACTCTGTGTGGCACTGGCAGCAAAGGCCAAATAGAAGTGAATGGGCGGCATATACCAGCATATTGTTAATGAGTAATGGCCTAGAATTGTTCTAAGGAACATGGGCTTTTGGCTTCTGCGTGGCTGCTGGGCTGTAAAAGCAGTGACAGAACAGGGAAATAAACTGATGAGCAGGTTGACAGCAGTCATTCTGAAAAATGATAAAAAATGACCATCGACACGTATGAGAACGCTTGTCTGATTTCACCGCCAAATAGCTAATCAGCATGTTGACTTTGCACGTTATACGTTAGAAAGCAGGCCCGCCCATGTGCCCAATTCACACTGAATCACACAATAAGTGCATCAAACCATTTCAGACAAGCCAGTTCTTGATCAGCGGCGCAGCGCGCCTGAGAAAGAAAAATGCAACTCGGAATCCATCCTCGTATTTTCTAAAGTTGGCTTCAGAGTGGACGTTGTTAAACTTATGATGCAAAAAGCAGCATAATATCTCTACGCTCTCAGATTTTCCATTTATCTGTTGTTTATGACGAAGTGTCTTGTTTCAACCTTGTTTAAACTAAGAAAAATAGATTCCACATGAAAAGCATTTTGGTATTAATCTATTTTGTACATGTAAAACCAGAACTGTCTATGCTGAAAAAGAATTGCAATGCTTTCCAAGAATTTGTCCCAGCTGGAGCTCTTAGAAATTTTTTTTTTCAGGATTTCAATAACTTTGTTAATCAAAGACAGATTGAACCTCCATATTGATGTGTCCCTAATAAGATATTTTCAGGGGTCTCTTTTTCATTGTGTTTTCTGCAGTTGTAAAGAATTGCAACATCTCTGGGAACTTCCAGCAATCCAAAGGAACTCTTGAGAACAGAATGTACTGGAGTCTGAACCACTTTTCTTGGAACAGCAATCATTTCTCTAAAACTATTGATCTACAGTTTATTGGACTTTGTAAATACGCTGCAATATATTAGCTCCTGGGACAATTTTCCAGAATGAAATGTTATCTCCATCCATAGAGGAAAGTACACCATGGGGAAAGAAATGATTCTCGAAGGAGATTTCTGCTCCTGGATTTTGAGGCTCCAGGCTTTTCATTAATTTCTAACGGAGAAACTTAATGGGTAAGGTAATTGAATCACTATCATTAAAAACTACATATTTGCTTTTGTACATCTTGTGGTGGATGCAATCATTTAGAAATATGTTTTTTCCATAGTCCTAATCCTGACAGGAGAACCAGAAAATAGATGCATTAACATATGAAATGACTGGCCAAGACAGAATCTTAGCTGTGCCTTCTGCAACCTAAAAGACTTACTCCATCAGCTACCAGTTTTTAATTCCAAACCTTGGTCGCTTGTTAGCTTTTCCTCTAGGTGACTCATGAATTGAGAGCAGTTTTGGAGTTCCAAGCACACTTCAAGCTGTACTGACAGGAAATCCAAGTCTCTAGGAGTAAATGTTTATAGTTGCCTTAACTATAGAGATAAATCCGTTATAGATAAAGCAGCACTCCCAGCAATAAAGGGCTTTTTTGCAGCACCCCACTGCAATAGTTGGGGGTACATTTTATTGCCTGTTATCGTGGTATGATGAAATGATGAAAGCTTAGTTTTTCTGATGCTGTGATTCTATTTTTGGCAACCTCCCCTTCGCAGGGATCACGCGTTTAATTTTCGGTGCGACAGCATCAAGATTTCAAAGGCCAGAACTGTGAAAAACAAGAGGTTCGCCAGACCGATCTTCCTTCCACAGAGAAGCGTCCCGTGATGTTGCAACAGGTTGCCTGTAAGACTTCTTCTTCAAAGAGGTAACAGCAGAACGTTTATTTCCTTGCCTGAAATTCAGGCATAATCAATTTCAAGGATACTCTCAGGCAGAGGGGCTCCTCCACCAAGCGCGCGCCCGCGCTCTCCCCGGGCGGGGCGGGGCAGGGCAGGCGGATGCGGCGGCGCCCCCTGCCGGCCGTGCCTCCGCGTTGCCTCGCTCGCGCCGAGCTGCGCGCGCAGCACGGACGGCGGGAAGGCCTCGCTCGGCGGCGGCGGCGTCTGCGGGCGCTCGGCTCGAGGGCGCGGGCGGTGAGTGCGCGGCGGCGCGGGGCGGCGGACAGGGGCGGCCGGGCTCTCGGCCCTCGGACGAAGGGGCCCGGGAGGGAAGCGGCCTGCGCGCCCGACCCCTTCAGAGTGGGCGAGCGGGCGTTTTAATTCTGTACTTAATGTGCGGAGGGAGCATGGGAAGCCTTGCAGAGGCGACGCGTGTAAGTCGTTCCGCGTGGGCCTGAAATCTGAAAGTTGCGACCTGAGGTTCACCTGGCACTGACGCTTAATTCTTTTCAGCGCCAGGTGAAAAGCTTTTTATTTTCCCGTTATTTTAATGCTTAATAGGTTTTAATGTGGGTTTCATTATACTGGAAACATTGGACGCTGTGCTCCATTTCATTTGTGTTGCTTTTATTGAAAAACTTTCCCGAGACACTAATAGTTGGACAGGATATAAAAGCTTTAAATAAGCTTTATGGTTTGTGAGCCGCCCCGAGGCTTCGGCGAATGGGGCGGCAGAGAAGTCCCCTAAATGAATAGACAAACTACGGGGCGGGGCGGGACGGAGGGAGGCAGGGAAGAGGAGCTGTTGCTGGAAAGGCAGCTCTGGCTCTGTGCGAGAACACCCCCGGACACACGGTCACCCACCGCGGATTGAAATAGAGGACCTGTTCACCGAGTGTTAGCTGTGAGGACACCTTGCCCTTGCATACAGACGGCACTGGGACGCCACTCATAGTGGAAATACAACAGGAACTAGGGGCGACATGGCTGTTTGGGGAAGGACCGCCGCTATTCAGGAGTGACTCGGTGGCATAGAGGAGCTGCGGCCCCCCCTGAAGGACAGCCACTTTGAAAGCAACTAAAAACGTCCAATGGCTTCCGCCCAACAAGGGTGCAACACACAGAATACTGCAAAGAAGAGTGTGTGCACGATGGCGACATCGCCACGGAGCACTGCAGAGTTCCAGTATCTCCCCCATGCTTTTTAACATCTGCATGAAAACACTGGCAGAGGTCATCCTGACGTTAAGGCTGCGGAGTCATCAGTATGCGGATGACCCCCAGCTCTACCTCTCCTTTACATCTAGTCCAGGTGAGGCAGTGGCTGTCCCTAACCAGTGCCTGGATGGGGTAATGAGCTGCGTCAGGGCCAATGAAGTGAGGTTTAATCCAGATGAGACAGAGGTCCTGCTGGTAGGCGGTTCAGCCTCCCAGGTGAGTGACATCTGCCCTGTTCTGGATGGGCTCGCACTTCACCTAAAGAAGAGGGTGTGCAGTTTGGGAGTGCTCCTTGAACCAGTTTGCACACTAGGTCTCTAAAAGGTTCAGGATCACTGGCTTAGGCTTAGAAACACTAGTTGTCCTGGTATGATTTTGATGGTTGGAATGTGTTTAAATTGGGCAGAGATGTTCAAATGTGTATAAACATCTGTTTGAGGGAGGTTTTTTCCAAATTGCCCTCTTTTCAATGGAACTTTACTCCTAATGTTAGGGTTAGGTCAGGGGTGTGCACCAGGGTAGGGTTAGGGTTGGAAAAACGAGATGTCCTGGCATGGTTTTGATGGTTGGAATTGGTTTGTAATGGGCAGTAATGCTCAGCTGTGCAGGAAAACCTACTCAAGGAAGGCTTTTCTAAATAGCCCTCTTTTTAGTGGAAATTTCCCCCTGTAGTCGGGTTAGGGGTGTGTACCAGGGTTGGGTTGGGCTTAGAAAAATGAGGTGTCCTGGCACCAGGGAAGGGTTGTGGTTAGGAAAACAAAGTGTCCTGGCATGGCTTTGATGGTTGGGTTTGGTTTGTAATGGGTGGAAATGCTCAGCTGTGCAGGAAAAGCTACTCAAGGAAGGCTTTTTCCAAATCGCCCTCTTTTCCATGGAGCATTACCCCTATATTAGGGTTAGGGGTGTGCAGCAGGGTAGGGTTAGGGTTGGAAAAACGAGGTGCCCTGGCATGGTTTTGATGGTTGGAATTCGTTTGGAATGGGCAGAAATGCTCAGCTGTGCAGGAAAAGCTACTCAAGGAAGGCTTTTCCAAATCGCCCTCTGTTCCGTGGAGCATTACCCGTATATTAGGGTTAGGTCAGGGGTGTGCACCAGGGTACGGTTAGGGTTGGAAAAATGAGGTGTCCTCGCATGGTTTTGATGGTTGGAATGTGTTTGGAATGGGCGGAAATGTTGAGCTGTGCAAGAAAGTTTACTCAAGGAAGGCTTTTTCCAAATCGCCCTCTTTTCCATGGAGCATTACCCCTATATTAGGGTTAGAGGTGTGCACCAGCGTAGGGTTAGGGTTAGAAAAACGAGGTGCCCTGGCATGATTCTGATGGTTGGAACGTGTTTAGAATGGACAGAAATGATGAGCTGCGCAGATAAAGCTACTCAGGGAAGGCTTTTTCAAAATCGCCTTATCATCAATGGAACTCTACCCCTATATTAGGGTTAGGGGTGTTCACCAGGGTAGGGTTAGGGTTTGGAAAATGAGGTGCGCTGGCATGGTTTTGATGGTTGGAATATTGTCGGAATGGGCAGAAATG